>NW_004567124.1:9418685-9462963 GCF_000260355.1 Condylura cristata | reverse complement strand
TCCGCCCTACGCCTCCCGGTGACCCAGAAGCTCCCCTAGTCGCTCGGTCCAGACCATCGCCGGCTCCCCAAGTCGCCGCTGGGGCGGCCGAGTGAGGGGTGCACCTGCGGCGGAACACAGGTAACGTCAGGTCGGGGGACCAGGACCTCTAGCCCAGGCGCCCCTTCCCGCGACACCTCTAGCCCTCGCGCTCGCTCGGCTGCCGCCCCCAGCCCCGCGGCGCCCGCCCCTGGAGGCCGAGGGCACCGTGACTCTGGGCCGCGCTGGTGGAGCCCTGCGCCTGGCCGCGCAGTACAGTCCGGCAGGCGGGCGCCTGCGCATCCGGCTGCTCCGAGCCGAGGGTCCGGCCGGAGGCAGCGCCGAGCCCTGCGCGGTCGGCTGCCGCGTCAGCTTTGTGCTGCAACCGCCGGGCAAGGCGCGCCAGCCCCGCGGCGCCATGGTCCTGCGGAGCCGCACGGCCGTCTTGGACCAGGACTTCTGCTTGGACGGGCTCTCGGAGGACGACGTGCGCCGCCTGGCCGTGCGCGTCAAAGCGGAGCACAAAGGCCACAGCCCGGAGCGGGGCGAGCTGCACTTGGGCGCCCTGCTGCTCCCCTGAGGGTCCCTGTCCTGCTGGGGACTCCCCCACCTACAGCTGTTTCTTACAAAATAAACGTGTATTTATTCTTCTACTTGGCGTCAGTGTTAGCAGAGATCATCCTGAATTAATATCACAGTAAAGAATGTAATATTTTGTGTGGATTGTTGTTAAGTCCCCTCCCCCTCCCCCCCCCTACAAATGGCATGGTGTTCTGCAGTAGTGTTTCCTCTAGGGTATCCAACTGCATTTCATATGTTCCCCAAAAATCCTATTGGGAAATAACGACTCACAGAAGTGTGAAAATTGAGGGAGTCTTGGCAATCTGTTTGATCCAATCTCCCCATTTAGAAGTTCAGTCCACAACCTCCACCCAGACCATCTCAGAGCATACATAATTTTGATGCATGTTTAACACTGGGTAAGAAAAGGAGACGAAAAGAGATGAAGTGTCCTGTCCAGGTGAATTATTAGCAGCAACTCACTCTGATACCCTTAGCTACATCTTACTGGGAAAGTACTGAAGAAATAGAATTTGAAAGTTCTAAGCTAAAATAATGATAGTTTTATAGGCACCATTTTGTTAAATTCTCAAAGCAAGACATGAAAGTGGTTACAGCCATCATTTTACACACGAGAAGATTGAGGCAGCCAGGACTTGCACCCAGTCAGTACCTCAGTGACTCTCTAATTAACACCACAGTGTCTGAGGCACTCACCTCATTAGTGTTGTGAGACTACACCTTATTTGTGAGGTTGTTGACTTTAAGGACGGGGTCTCCTGATATTTCTTCACCCTCCAATAGGAAAGCAAATTGGTTGAAACTGAGTATTATGGGTGTTGATAACTTCAAGAACTGAGATGAACTAGATCTGAAGTTCTGTTTTAGGAAGAAGCTAAGTAAGTTTCAGAGTCCCAGAAAAGGCCCCAACCAAGCCAGTGTACCAGGGCAGGGCTCCAAGAGTGTACTTAGACATTCTCCTACCTCTGGTTTCTGACAGTAATAAAATGAGTATTCTGTTTTAAAGGATAATTTCCCTTCACACCTCACATTCACTATCTGCCAGTGTAAGTCTTTCTTTCTGTGCACATAGGAGGAATAGGTGTCCTAAGTGAGGGCTGAAAAACATGCAAGTATGTAGCATGGTGTTAAATATGACTACATTGTCAGTCCGGATTCAGAAATGGTTTCTGTTTTCATTAAGCTGTTGACAATTTTATCCATTGGTGTTCATGAAAAATACCACTTAGGAAAGAGTTTCAGTTTTAGTAACAACTTGGCGATAAGCTGAAAATGGGTTATTGCAGTAGTATTTACAATCACAACCATTGAACAAACGTGAAGAATGACTGTGACTTCATTCACTGACTGTAATAATCAACCATAATGAGAAGCTCCAAGTGGCTGACTAAATGAAGCATGACATAACAGTAGCTGAGCTCCATGCCCTACTCTTCCACATACTCAAGTCACCATTTCCTCAGCTTTCAAGTCAACCATTTTTCTAAATTACAAACTTCTTCATGACTTTAGAATTTGATAGTAAAACTAATATTGAATTCACATAGATGGTATTTTAATATAGTATTGAACTCACCTATGTGGGAAATTTATATGGAGAGTGAAATTTTCACTATTAATTATCAATGTGTGGTTTTCCATTTTTGACTGAAAACCAATTACATTAATGGCTTAAATAATAAAAAAATCATAAAGAAAATATTGCAATCACCATTGTCACTAGATTACATATGAAAAATAAGCAGAAGTGTCATTTTACTAAGTAGATTTTTCCAAGAAGGGAAAGTAGTGAATTTCATGGACCTAATTTTCTATGAAATATCTTTATTTCCAAACAAACTTTTCATTGATGTCAAGTCACACTTAATCAAATAGATAAACCTGATCAAGATTTTTTACAAGATTTTTAGGTGACTGAAGAAGAATTGTAAATCATAAAACCATAGGATTTTAAGTTAAAAAGGACTCTAAGAATCACTTTTGCAAATCCATGTATCATAGCAGAAGGTCTGAGTAATAAATTAGCTTATCCTAAATCACAATTAGTGAAAGAGCTGGGACTAGGACCACTACTTCCAAGAAAGGTGAAATATTTCGTGCATGATTATTTTACATTATGGAGTGAATTCTAATTTTGGGCACTTAAGAAAATTTATTTGCAAAACAAACTTTTGCGCTGTAACACCAGCCTTGGTGGTGGTGGGGGGAGGGGTGCAAATTTAAATTTGGTTTGCACTTTGCTGCCCTCTAGTGGATTCTTCGTGTGATTTGCCAATACATCTTATTAGTGGGTTTTTGGTTTTTTTTTTAAAAAAAATATTTATTTATGCGGCGGTATTATAGATAAGCACAAAGAGGAGGGGAAGAAAATGAGCCCAGGCACTTAAAGTGGACAGCAAAGGAGACTATTGGCGCGCTCCCGGCGAGGTTCACCGGGGGTCCCAATGTTCAGGGCCAGTGAAGTAGCACGCCAGAAGTGTGTGTGTGTGTGTGTGTGTGTGTGTGTGTGTGTGTGTGTGTGCTTTCTGGGGTTGGGTCAGGTATGCAAGAGATAGGGACTGGTTGCAGCTGGGCAGAAGATGAGAGGAGGCTGTTGGTTGTTTCAGATTCTTTTTAGTCTTGTTCTGTGCTGCTGTCTCCAGTGTCAGTGGAAGATTAACGCAAGGTCAGGTCTCAAGACCCCCTTCCCTGCCTCCTTAGGTTCCCAGGAACCCATGAGCCTCTTGGGTGACCTTTCACGGGGAGTGTGAGAGGATTCACCAGAGACAGAGTGGGGAGCAGAATAGCAGATGGCCTGAAATACACTGTGGCAGGAGAGGTCTGCCACACCATGTGGGTCACTTCCCTGGCAGGGGTGTCAAACTCGTGCTTCGGTGGATGAGATTGCTGCACTTTAACCCGTTGTGCCTTCAGCGAGGGTCCTTAACCTGTTTGCCACCAGGAAGGGCCGGAATCTTAATATTATAGCGTTAGACCATCTCACCTACTTAAAAACCAATTCAGGCCCAAATCCAATTACCTTCAGTACGTTATTATCAGATTACATAGTGTACAGACACATCACAAAAATAACTCCCTACAGTTATGTGTGTGTAAAAAATGCTAAAAAGCGTTTTTCATTTTAAAAAAGGATCAGAAATATATTTCCCAGTAATAGTGAAACTGTTAGACAATGGCCTGTTGGTTGCAGAAAATTGCTTTTCTTATCGGGCTTTAAGTGCGCATGTATTTTCCATAAATGATATGGCACAATCTTGCTTCTTTGTGGTTTAAATATCTGAATGTATTCAAAGAAAGGCCCTACATAATACACAGAAAACATGCCAGTTTAAACATATTAAGTACAAATAAAAAACGAAGTTTTGTCATTTGGTTTTATAAAGATAGTGATTTTTATACCTAATATAACTTATGTAATTTCTTCAGAATATAATTTTTTTTACACACAATTGGGCTATTCACAAAATTTTTCCCCACTTCCATTCCCATGACTTAGGCCAAAATACTAGTTTTGGTCTAAGATGTTTGAAAAAAAGAACAAAAAATGGGTACATGATATATGGATTTAAAAAGTTTCACGTAGAATATCTGTCATGGGATAAATGCTATTATTAATTTCTAGTTTGTCCAGCTTTTTTCTGTTTGTAAGAATAAAGCAACAACTTCCATTCTCTTTACATATTACAGCTCATTCCATGCTAAAGAAGAGAAACTCACCCCACCCAGGAGACTAGACTTCCAGGCTTGATATTCAAGCACCTCTTCATAGGTGTTTAGACTCTTCCAGTTTTTTATGAGTAAAGCTCTATGAGGATTCCTGCATAAGACTTTATGTAAGTATAAGCTTTCATTTACCCTGAGTAAATACCTGGGGATTACATTATATTTAACTTTTTAAGAAAGTGACAAACTATTTCCCAAAGTGGTGGTATCATTTTAATTCTCCCCTGATAACACAGTAGAGTTGTTTGCTCTACTGCCTGGCTGACACTTGCACACATAAGGACCGCTTGAAAGAAGCACATATTCAAATTTTCTAGTTTGTTACCTACATGTTGTCAAAACCATGTAGCTTAAGTCCTGTTAAGAATTTTGATGACAATAAGAGAAGCAAAAGCAATTAGACAAAGGCTACATTTAAGACAGAAGTTCAAAGCAATATAATCAGTATTATCTTGGTCTAAGGTGACTATAAAATATCTGGGTCCTTTTCAAAAATTCTAGAACATCAGAATTTTAAATTACTCAATGCCAATTCAATAGTCTTAAATTTCAGTAAGAATTGCTGAGTTAATTTTTCTAGTCATTCATTTAGCCATTTAAAACCAACAAGATAAAAGAGATCTTTCAGAGACTAGGATTGAATTTTATAAGAGTGGATTAAAGGAAATAACAATTATATTATTAGAGAAAAGTCTGAATAGAAAGGGCCTGAGAGACACTCTTGTCTTCTAGGAGGTTAATAGAGGTCAGCTTTGTCAAGCAGTTGACAATCCCTCCTTTCCTTTCTGTATCACCCTGCAGCTGCTAGAGCAGAAATATGAGCTATCTACTGACATCAGAACCAGAACACTGTCATAGAGTCCATTTCTAACAGTCATTAGTCAAAGCCACCACTCCATCAACCTGGGGTTGAATGATGAGCCCTGGCTTCTCTGCAGCTTTTCTACAAGTAGTGGCTGTTGACAGTGTATTCATTTGTTAAGGAGCTTAAACTCAAAGTTAGGAAAATGTGGGGTCTAGATCTCAGCTGTCATTTATTATCTGTGACTCCTAGACATATCATTTAGCCTTTCTAAATGTCATTTCTATATTAGTAGAGTAGAAGTAATATTACCTACCACATAGGATGCTATCCTCTCTGCAAGGATTAAAGGAGATAATGTATTCAAAGGCCTCAACACAGTGCTTGGTACATAGAACCACTCAATAATTAGGCCTATTTTTGGTTTCTTCACAATGGTTGATGTTACTGGTCTTTCCTCCCAGCTTCTATCATGTCCAGTAGGAGCTCATTCTGTGACAGGAACCCTATATCTAGATTTATCAATAAAATATACTTGTATGAGTCATTTGAGAAACTGTGTAAGATGCCAGCTAAGCATTATAAACAGAGGCCTCCCTGGTGGTGCAAGGGATTAAAGCACAGCACTATGAAGCTGTCCGAAGCCACTGCAGCACAAGTTCATCTGACTGCCAGGGAGGTGACCCATATGGTACAGCACACCTCTTCTCTCTCATGTGCTACTCAGCAGTGTACTTCACTGCATTTGCCTGTGCTGAATCCTCACACCTCCCATACCTCTGGTCTGTATCCCAGTTCTTGTTGTATAAATAAATAAATATTTTTTAAAAAGTATTATAGACAAACATTCTTAAAAAATGGATTCAGGAAAAGATGGATTCAGAACATGACTTTTATTTAATACTTACCATGTTCCAGACAGTACACTAGAGCAATGGTGTTAGGTCTCTTTGTGCTATAGCATATGAGTATGGACATTATAAGTGGATCTGGAAGCTCAGAGAAAACACATGGACCTATAGCTACTGAGCACGGGGAAAATGGTTTGAAACTGTATGTGTCTGACCAAAGCCTCTGCTAGATTTTGGGTGCCCAGGAGATGAGCAGAATTTTGCTCCAAAGTTAAAAAAACAGGACAGCTTTGAAAAAGGACTAGGTTTTGAATTTAAAATTAGTATTGTTTTTCAGTAAACACTGCTTCTTAGGTTTCCACCAGCTCCTGGGTTCTTTGTTGGTGATCATGTTGCCACTGGCTGATCACTTTGATTTGTTGACCTCCTGGGCATCTAAAACTAAAATATAGGTATCACTGAGAAAGCCAGGTAAAAAAAATTGTGAGCAGGTAGGATGAGGTGTCCCAGCTCCTGTTTGAACAGGTGGACTTTATCATGGACTGGTGAGTCCTATCCATACAAACAGGCTGCACATTGACCATTAGGTGTCATGCTAAAAAAAAAAAAATCTTAGAAAATGTACAAAATGATGTAAAAATAAACTGTTACAAAATAAAAAATCTTAGATCCCAACTGATGATTCTCTCACAATTTCTTGGAAGGAGGTTGAGAGGCAGCAGGAGCATTTGGAGGGTAAGCTGTCATGCATGCTTGGACGTAGCCCAGCCCAGAACAAGCTATGATGCTGCTCTCCTCCTGGATCTGCCCTTTCAGTGTCTCTTCCTAGCTGCCTTCAAGAAGTGAAGCTAACTTCTCCTTTGCAGCACTGTTTCCGTCCTGCATGAGCAAGACTCTCATAAGCCTCACCTGCTTTAGCCTCACTTATCTCCCTCTGATGAATTGCACAGGCTAGGAAGGACTGTGGCAGCAAAAAAGGTGAGGAAACCCAGAACTTAGAAATTCTAAATCAGGTACAATTATTTTCACTATTAAGTAGTGACAAGTGTCTACTTGATCATAGCAAGTCTTCTTCCAGGCACAAGGGACAGTGAGGAACAGGGCAATCAGGTCCTAGCTCTCATGGGGCCTACTTTCTGGTTAGGGAAGAAGGTAGACAATAAATAATTAAAAAACAAACAAACAAACAAAAAAAAGGCCCTCCCTGGTGGTGCAGCGGGTTAAAACACAGCATTGAGAAGCTAAAGACACTTCCGCATGAGTTCGATTCCCACCTGCCCCAGAGGAAATCCACATGGTGTGGCAGACCTCTCCTGACCTGCCCGCTGCTCCCCTCAGCAGTGTACTTCGTCGATCTGCCTGTTCTGCTCCCCCCTCTGTCTCTGGTGAAGCCTCTCACCGCCCCTGAGCCTCTGGCCTGTACCCCAGTTCTGTATGAACAAATAAATAAATCTTTAAAAAAAATAAATAAATGAACAAGGAATGGTAACATGGAAAGGACACAACACGGAGATATGACACTGGGGATGATGGTGATAACACTGTGGCAGGTCAGGCAACCAAGCCAGACCAGGGAAAGAGCATCCCCGCCCAGGGAAAAGCCTTGCAAATATCCTGACCTGCCAGCCTGGAAGGAGAGTTACCGTTATGGGGCTCTGTCACCAGCACTGTAATGTGGCTTCACTGTGTCTAACTGTTCATTCCGAAGTACCAGGATCTCACTGAGATAAGCATGGGTTACAACTTTGTGGAATTCTTTTCCATTTAAAACTAGAAACAAGGCAAATTCCATAAAGCATGTCTATCATAGCTTAGATGATTGGCTAACAGTTTTCACCCTGAGAAAAAAGATAAAAAAAGGAGGGGTGGGAGGGAGAAACCTAGGTGGGAGAGGAAAACAGATGGTAATGTTTACCACTTCACTCACCTTTGCATTTGTGAGAAATGGCTTGCGAAATTTCTAGGAACTGGGCGTTGCCAGAAAAAAATGATATAAAAGCTAATGACTAGAAAAAGCAGCATCAATAACCCACTCACACCGGGGAGGTCAGGCTGGAAATAGAAAACCCAGCTTATCACACACTTACAAGCCTGTCACTTGCTGTAATTGGAGGTTTGTAGAGAGGGGCTTTTCAGAACCCAGTTCCTGTGACTCTTTGTTAACAGTGAATCTCTTGATTAGATTAATTATGAGCTGCTGTTCTTGCAAAGGAGGGGTAAAGATGGAAGGCAGGAGCAGGGGAGGATGAAACAGACCAAGGAAGGCTGAGATAACAAGTCAGGGGAGACAGCTGGTCTCCTTGATGTGTGTCCCCTGGGCCCAGTGTAGGAGGGGATATGGGCCACACTGTGGGAGGATGGGCCAGACAGACAGGTGGTCTCCAAATGGATTTGCAAGCTGCTGAAACTTTTCAAATAAAAATGTATACAGAAGCCTTTTTTTTTTTTTTTTAAGATTTGTTTATTTGCTTACAGATCTGGGGTACAGGCCTGAGGTGTGGTGGGTGAGAGGATTTACCAGAGACAGAGTGGGATGCAGAACAGGCAGATCTACTGAAATACAATGCTGAGGGGAGCAGCAGGCAGGTCAGGAGAGGTCTGTCACGCCATGTGGGTCAGCTCCTTGGCAGGGGACAGAGCTCGTTCTGCAGTGGCTTTGAAGAGCTTCACAATGTGGTACTTTAATCTGTAGCACCACCAGGGAGAGCCCAGAAGCCTAATTTCAAAGAAGTTGTTCTGGCTGCTGAAGAAGGGGTAGACACAGAAACCTATTCATTTGATTCTTCATTCATTCATTCACATATTGATTCAACAAATCTGTGTTGAAATTCCATTATGTGTCAGAAAGTACCTAGGCATCACCAATGCATAAAATAGACAAATATTCTTGCCCTTAAGGAATTTATTTTCAGCCAGGGGAGGAAAGAGGCTGAAAGATGGTAAAAATAGTAAATCAACGAATCATGTGTGGGCTCTCCCTGGTGGCATAACAGGTTAAAGCACAGCAGAATGAAGCTCTCTGAAGCCACTGTAGCATGAATTCAATCGCTGGCCAGGGAGCTGACCCACGTGGCACAGCAGACCTCTCCTGACCTGCCCTCTGCTCTCCTCAGCAGTGTATTTCAGTAGATCTCCCTGTTCTGCTCCCTACTCGGTCTCCGATGAATCCTCTCACTACCCCTGTACCTCTGGCCTGCACCCTAGTTCTTGTACACATAAATGAATAATTTTTTTTAAAAAGTCATGTGTTATGTTAGACTATTACATTTAACAAAAAATAGAAACAAAAGAAAAAAGGAAGGGGGTCCAGGGTCCCCCATTCCTATTGGTGTAGGGGAAGCTGTGCTAAGAAAGGGAGCAGAAAAAGCCTCACAAGAAAGCGAGATTTGTATAAAGACTTGAAAAGGGAGTGAGGACACCACTAAGTACTACGTGAGGAGGAAGCACCCAGGCAGAGAGCAGCCTACATGCTCGTGGGAGGAGAAGTGCAAGCACTAGGCTGGCAGCAGTGTGTTGGTGCAGAGGAGACTGGGGAGGTCACAGGGCTAGATTGTGCAAGGCCTTGAATATTGCCAGGAATTTAGCTTTTGAGCTGAGTTATGAGCCAAGAAATAGCTTGATAAGGCTTGTTTTAACAAACTTATCTTGAAGCTAAACTGAGAAGAAACTAGAGAGCCATGGGGGTGGAAGCAGAGACCAGTTAGGACGTTGTTGCCTAATTCGGGACACAAATGAGGAGCAGTGGAGGTGATGAACCCAATATCTAGGGTCTGGACAGAGTTTTGAGGCTCCATCCCTCAGCCTCCTATTCACTCCCACAGCTGCGATTGGGGCACTTGCTAGAATCCACTTGATTTCTAGAAGCACAGTTCACAAACCCATGGTTGTTCTGACCTCCAAGTCTCCCTCCTCCTTAAATGGCCGTGGCTCCTGTCTCCCCTGGAGCTAGAAAATTAATGCTTAGGAGCTGCTTAGGGAGTGGTACCTATTTTATTTTCCCCCCAGCTCAAATATTTAGAAGTTGGGAGATGAGAAATATTTTGACTTATAAGTCATCACGAGCATCTACCCCAAGCCCACCTGCACAGCAGCCACTCTGGCTTCAAGAGGGGCCTCTTCACGGAAAGGAACTTCAGTGAGATCTCACATGAGCAGTGGTTCCTAGGTGCTTGTTCCACCCTCCTCCTCAGGATGACAGAAAGGGAGCAGCATCAAGGCTCAGATCCCTCCAGAGACGGCCTCTGTGCTTTCTGCACTGTTGCATTCTTAATACATCCATGTGCTAATATCTCAAAGGAAATAGGTTTTGTTAATTTAAGTTCATGCCTATAGCTCCACATAAAAAGCAAGATTATAAACAGCAAAATTGCAAAGGATCACAAAGGCTAATGGATTTGTCTTTTTGTCCTCTGAGGTCAAACCTTATAGTCAACTACGTAGAATCTGCTCATAGGCTTAAAGAGCCCATTGCTTAAATTATCTCTCCCCACAGAAGTCTATTATTTCTATAATTATCCAAATTTAAGCCACGATGACAAATAGGATTTATCTCAAATACCATGTGACTTCAAACATGATTAATTAGTAAAGGTTATCGGAAGCAACATGTGGAGAATAGAGAAGCCATATCCTAGTGGCAGGTAAAGTTTCCAAAGCCAGTTCTGTAAATCTGTGCTTTGCTCTTTCCTCTTGAGAATTTGAAATTGACCCTTTGAGTTCATGAAGTCCTCTTGCATGAGGAAAATTATCTACTAGTATGTCACCAGCTCACACATGACAAAACTATTCATCTTAAAAATGACTTTACCAGCTTAAGCCTGGTGATCTTTGTGATTTCACTAAGTCCTGAGGGCAATTAACACTGATTCAATAAAGGCTAAAGCTCTTACCCAATCATTTGTTTGCATCTCTTCAATAAATGGAAATGTCAGCTGGACATGACGCGCTTTACTCTGCTGGTGATATTTGGAAAGAGTTGACTTTTCTCAGAGCACACATTTCCCATCCCCTCTCTTTCCCACTCCACCCCAAGCTGTCTCCTATTGGAACAGTTACTGGGAAGAGGTTAGGTTTCTCAATGTTGATCCAGGCAGGACTGGGAAATTTCCTAGAAAATTTACTTCATTTTTAGGTCTCCAGTTCTAATCTTTATAGGGTACAAATGTTTACTTGACAGTTTCTACTGGCATAGATAATATGAATCTGGGGCATTAAAAAAATTTCAAATGAGTATTTTTATGCATCTTTAATGACTGAGAAGGGGAGCTCAGTTAAAATTTAGCAGGGTTTATCCACAAGTATTTAACCCATCAATGCCTACAATGTGCTCCCTACCACATCAGCCTCTTTAGAGCATGCAGGCACCTGGGGTTCACAGAGCTTAAACTCTATCTGGGGCAGCAACATGGATGTCAAAATATTTGGAGAACACCAGGATAATAACAGCTAACACTAGTCAGCAAAATTCACAATGGAAGATCCTGTTCTAATTTCCTTACATATATTAACATTTTTAAGACTTGTAACAGTAATAACTAGATGCTGGGCCCACCTGGTGGCAAAATGAGTTAAAGCGCAGCACTATGAAGCAATTGCAGACACTGCAGCAGGAGTTCGATCCCCGCCAGAAAGTGATCCACATGGTGGAGCAGACCTCTCCTGACTTGCCCGCTGCTCCCTGAAGTGTTTCAGTACATCTGTTTGTTCTGCTCCCCGCTCTGTCTCTGGTGAACCCTTTCACCACCCCCCACCTCTGGCTTGTACCCTAATTCTGTATTAAATAAATAAATCTTAAATAAAAGAACAACAGGGCCCTCCCTGGTGGCGCAGCGGGTTAAAGCACTGCACTAAGAAACTAAAGAGCCGCTTCCGCATGAGTTCGATTCCCGCCTGCCCTGGAGGTGACCACATGGCGTGGCAGACCTCTCCTGGCCCGCCCACTGCTCCCCTCAGCAGTGTGCTTAGTCGATCTGCCTGTTCTGCTTCCCGCTCTGTCTCTGGTGAATCCTCTCACCCTCCGCATCTCTGGCCTGTACCCCAGTTCTGTACGAATAAATAAATAAATCTTTAAAAAAAAAAAAAAAGAACAACAAGGTGCTATTTTTACAAACGAGGAAACTAAGATTTAAATCATTCTGCTAGTAGGAGGCCAAAGCATAGCAGGCTCCAGCCACACCCCTGTGCTGATAAATAAAGCGGACACACCAGGAACTCAGTGAAGCCTGATCCTGCAGGGAGGCTTTAAGGAGGATGTTTGAACTCTATCTGCCTCTCTCTTGTTTGGAAGCCTCCAAACTTGGGGTGTGATTTCCCAGGTTGAGTCCTACTTTCACCTCTGAGTAACATGGTGACCTTGGACACATTTCTTAACTTCTCTGCGCTTGTTTCCTCAGCAGTGAACTGGGGATAATAATAAACTGAGGCTATAAAAATATTGGGAGAGGGCCCTCCCTTGTGGTACAGTGGATTACAGTGCAGCACTATGAAGCTATCTATAGCCACTGCAACATGAGCTCTATCCCTGGCCAGGGAGGTGACCCACATGGTGTGGCAGACCTCTCCTGTCTTATCCATTGCTCCCATCAGCAGCATATTTCAGTCAATTCACCTGTTCTGTTCTCCCCTCTGTCTCTAGTGAATCCTCTCAACTTCCATACCTCTGGCCTGTACCCCAGTTCTTGTAAGTATAAATAAATAAATAAATAAATAATATTGGGGGAAATTTTTGGTGTGATTGTAAGAACAATATATGACAATGGGGGTAAAAGGTTTAGCATAGCTGAATACATCACAAACAACCTCAGTGAGTAGTCACTGTTATTGCTGTTACTATTACTGCATAGTGTGGGTAACTGGCCAAGGGAGTGAGCAAGGGTATTGTCAACCAGCACAGGGATTGGACAAGAACATGGATTATCAAAAGATACTTGACCAGAACAACAATAGCCTTAGATTCTCTAGGTCATTCTCTCCATCACCTCCTCTCTTGCGCTGCTCACACCTTTTCCATAGAGTAAGGGAATGGGGTAGAAGCCATGCTGTCAGCATTTCCAGTATATATCAGAGTAGCCTAGTGTTGCCTGAGGAAAGAGGAGCTAGGGGAACCTCTAGCTGACCCAGCTAGTTATATGGCCCTCCCTGGGCCAGTTACTGTGACCAAGAGGTCCTTGGTGTTCTAAGAACCTCATGGAGAAGTGGAGGTCTCAAAGGGTGGAGGGTGGCGGTGGGGGGTGCTTCTCCACAAGAGAGAGATGTAAAACAAAAACAACAGATGTCAGTCCTCTAACACCCACCCTTAGTACATAAAAATAAGCTTACTTAGCTGCCCAAGGGAACACAACTTTATTAATAACCAAATAACATTCTTTGTGATGATAGAAAAGTTACTATGCAAATCAACTTGGAAACAAAAATCAAAAGCAACAAAAAGCAAAAAGAATATTTTGTCAACATGAAGCTGAATTTATAATGTTAATCATATCATTGTTAACCTTATAAACTCCCTTTTCCCAGAGGTCTAGGTTTTTATTCCAAGTTTTGGTAACATTAAATTTTATTGCCTTACACAGTTCCTTAAATAGTTCTTATTTGGGGAGAGAAAAGTCTTCTGCTAACTGACTATACAGTGATACAAGTTGTGAAAAATATTTTTAAAGAATATACTCCACCTGAAGCATATTTACAGGCTGTTTCATTTTTTTTTTTTTTTTGATGACTGGGGGTAGGGTGGTAAAGGAATCAATGATAATATGTGAGTGATTCAAAAATATCTCTTGAACTTTGTGCCAAATATTAAACTTATTGATTTAGCATATATTTCCTGAGGTTGTATCTTATTATTTCCACCAATTTGAATGAAATCTGTTGAATGTTCAAATGCTAACGAGTCAACACGGTTCTACCCTGAACTCTTAGGATTTGAAACACTGCCAGACATTTGACAGCTGTCAGCTGGCCTTAAACATATTGATAATCCAAGGCAGGCAGTATCAGCTATTTAAAATATCAGTGAATAAGTGCTGCACTCTTCAGGGACATAAAGGGTAACTAAAAGGGCTTCTGGGATTAAACCATGTTCCATTTCTTTCCCCTTAATTCTTAAAATTGTCTTACAATGAAATTGCCTTTATAAAAAAACTTTTTTTGGACAGTTAGATGAATTTTAACACATTTGTAGACTTGTGTCACCACCATTACAAATAAGCTAACTTTTTATAGTCCTCTTGTGCCCTGGCTATCACTGGTCTATTTTCCATCACCATAGTCTTTTTAAGAACATTATATAAATGGGAAGACACAGTATGAAACCTTTGAGACTGGTTCTTTCACTTCCTATAATACCTTTTGGTTCAGACAAGTTATTGCATGTTATCAATGATTGTTTTGTTGCTAAGTAGTAATTTAACATGTGGGCATGCCACATTTACCACTAATTGAAGGATATTTGTGTTGCTTCCAGTTTGGAATGATTATGAAAAGAGCTGCTACAATATCTGTCTGCAGGTTTTCACATAAACACATTCTGTTTTGTGATCTAGCTGATGGGCATGCAAGCATTAGCTTTTGATTAATTCTTGAGTTGCAATTTTTTATTCTCTTTGTTTCTCTTGATGCAGTAAGAGGAGCTTCAAAATGGCACTGACTCTGAAAAGGGCCAGAGAAAAAAACTTCTTGTTAGAGGAGATGGTTGAAAAATAACTTTCCATTTGGCCCTAGAGCACTGCAAATAAATTTCCATTTGACCTGTATACTTATCACGTGTTTGCTTCTAACAAAGACCTCCACATCCTGGTTTGTCCTCCTGATAGTTCCACAGCTTGTCCTCATGGAAATACATAAACAAAAACCTATGGACAAAAATAAAAAATAAGTTAATAAATAAATATGTAAAGACAACAGGCATCAAAGGCCTGTTAGTCACTGTGATGGTCCTTTATCTCTGCTGATTTTGACAAAAGCTTCTGAGGCCTTTGTTTAAAACACTGACAAAGATCAGAGCCCTTCCTTAGAGGCTATGAACTTACTGGTGATCTGGATATATAATTGCTTTGAGCATTATAATAACTCAATGTGCTCTACTCTATTCCAACAACCCAAGTAATAGGTTAAAAAGAGTGGGAGGAGCCTGCCTTTGGCAGAAGTAGAGGAAATATGAATTATATGAAATAATAAAGTAATATAGTGATCCAGCACTATTAACTTTTTAACTAGTGCTATATAATGTGGTCTTGTGAATGTTGAGTCATTTAAGAAGTGGAAAGGGAGCACTATGGTTCCCACGACAGCTGGTTCATTGCCTATAAGTCTTTAGAAGAGGACATGGTTGTCCCTTAACACAGATTCCCTTTAGCAGTTATCGTATTTCCCCTTCTATTGTCAACAACAGAGTGTGCAACAGAAGGGCCTCCCAGGTAGAATAGGGGTGAAAGTGTCAGTGCTATTGTTACAGGGTAGCCCAGAGTGGACTGGGCGGCCTGTCTTTGGGGCCTCACCTGCGCGCTCACAACTGCAGATCTGCGCTCTCACAACTGCAGATACACACAAAAGGGTCAATAACAGGTTTATTTAAAAAAGGGGAAAGGAATAGGAAACAACACAGGGAAAGAGAGCAGTATACAAAATCAAAGTAATTGCAATACCTTACAGCTAGGCTGACTGAACACACCAAGTCACGCAGCCGGAGAGCTGCTTCCCAAGCGAGCCAGCAGCAAGACAGTGAGAGAGACCCAGAGCCAGTGCGAGCACCCTATTTATACCCCCCAAAATGTTCCAGATTCCACTCCTTCTAGCTCCGCCCTGGGGTCCTGCAGTTCTCTCCCTGGTACTTCTGGGACTTGTAGTTTTCAATCACAGGAGTGTAGGGTCCAGAAAGCTGGAGTAGGGGGTGGAGTCCATAACAGAAAGCTGGAGTAGGGGGTGGAGTCCATAAGACTCTGCACAGTTCCTTTAGGACAGCCTTCCCCTTAACACTATTAAGCTATTGTCAGTCACTGCAGCATGAATTCAGTCCCCAACCATGGAGCTAACCCACAAGGCACTGCAGACCTCTCCTGTCTCACCCACTGCTTCCTTTAACATTGTATTTCAGTGGATTTGCTGTTCTGCTCCCCACTCTGTCTCTCATGAATCCTCTCACCCCTCACCTCTCTGGCCTATACCCCAGTTCTTGTATGCATAACTAAATAAAAATGAATCTTTTTTTAAAAATGTGTGCAACAGGACCATAAAGATATGGCCAAATATGAAATAAAAGAAACAATCTAGCTCAAGTTAGTCTCTCTTGAAATACAATTTTGTTTGAGAACTAAGATAATTAATTCCCTGCTTATTTTAAAATGCTATAATACCATCAGTGACTGTGATTTATCCTGAACCACTCAGATCCCATTTTGATCTCTGTGCCCACAGGCTGAAGTTCACACATTGATCTCATTGCCTCTGTGGCTGTGTTTCCCTTGGTGATGCAGAGGAAAGCTGTCAGAGAGTTTCACACATGTCTACAGCACATGTTTAGCAGGACAAGAATCTGATATTTGCTTGACCAGTTTCCATTCACTTGAGGCAAAGGAGCCTATTAGGTGTGTGCTCCCTGAAAAGACATAGGAGTGACTGGAACCCACTGTTGGTGGACAACAGGGTCTACATTCAGTTCTTGACCAGGACAGTAAAACAATGAAAGGCACGCCAGTCTTGTGTGTTTTTGTTTTTTGTTTTTTTTTTTTTTGTAATATAACTGACTTATAACATTGTATTAGTTTTAGGTGTACAACATAATGATTCTGATATATGTATATACTGTGAAATATATACTGTGTATTCAGTTACTTTGCATTACCATATTGTTACAAATATTTTTTTTCTTGTGATGGAATTTTTTTTATTATTATTATAGCTTATTATCACATCATTTTGTGACTTTTTCCATCTCAACTGCAATCCCCGTGGACTTCCCATGACCAGTTCACACGTGTGCCATCACTATAGTCCTGTACACTCCCCATGCTCCATTTTTTATCCTGTTCTCCACTCCACCCCCATAAAATGCCTCTGGTATACAGTGGTTCATTATTTTTTCTTCCCCTTGGTACTTTATGCTTCTGCTATGAGTGAAACCATCCGGTATTTTTCTTTTTCTTTTTTTTTCTGGCTTATTTCACTAAGCATGATCTTTTCCATCCTCCATTTTTTATCCTGTTCTCCACTCCACCCCCATAAAATGCCTCTGGTATACAGTGGTTCATTATTTTTTCTTCCCCTTGGTACTTTATGCTTCTGCTATGAGTGAAACCATCCGGTATTTTTCTTTTTCTTTTTTTTTTCTGGCTTATTTCACTAAGCATGATCTTTTCCATCCTCCATCCACGTTGCTGCAAAATGCATGTGTTTATCTTTTTATTGCTGAGTAATATTCCATTGTGTATATGTACCACATCTTTTTAATCCAGTCATCTACTTTTGGGCATTTGGGTTGATTCCATGTCTTTCCAATTATAAATAAAGAAGCAATAAACATGGGGTGCAGGTGTCTTTTTGTATCAGTGTTTTGTGTCTTTTGGGTAGATACCTAGG
Source organism: Condylura cristata (assembly GCF_000260355.1). Taxonomy (NCBI): domain Eukaryota; kingdom Metazoa; phylum Chordata; class Mammalia; order Eulipotyphla; family Talpidae; genus Condylura; species Condylura cristata. The sequence continues at coordinate 9,445,419 of NW_004567124.1, read as the reverse complement.
AGTGGGATTGCAGGATCATATGGAAGCTCCATTTTTAGCAGTTCAAGAAGACTCCAAATTGTTTTCCATAGTGGTTGAACAAATTTTCATTCTGTGATGGGAAATTTTAAGGTCTACTTTCTTAGCATCATTCAAATTTAGTATTGTTAACTATAGTTACCATGCTAGACATTATATACCAAGGACGTACTTAACTTTTTTTTTTTAAGGACTTACTTATAACTGGAAGTTTATACCTTTTTGCCCACATCCTATCCCTACCATTAGTGACCAATAAACTGTTCTCTGTATCTATCAGTGCAAATCTCACACATAAGTGAGATCATACAGTGGTCATAAGCTACATTTAAATTTCTTTCTTTTATTTTTAAAAAAGAAGGATCGGGGCCCTCTCTGGTGGCACAGTGGGTTAAAGCACAGTGCTGGGAAGCTATCAAGTTCAATCCTCAGCCAGGGAGATGACCCACATGGCATGGCAGACCTCTCCTGTCCCATCCGCTGCTCCCCTTAGCAGTGTATTTCAGTCAATCTGCCTATTCTGTTCTCTACTCTGTCTCTGGTGAATCCTCTCACCCCTACACTTCTGGCTTGTACCCCATTTCCTATATGCATAAATAAATAAATCTTGAAAAGAAGGAATAATATCTAAAAATTGAAGAAGATGATCAGTTGAGTAAGAAAAAGCTCTAATTCCATAAGAGAAACAAATATTTACTTGTGTTCAATGGACTATCATCTGAAATGTCTTCCTGTGTTTCAGAATTCCTTCAAGCTTGAGCAGAGTCTAATTGTTCTCACAGAAGCTGAAAAAAACATATTTACAATCAGACACCCCAGATATGGATTCAGACAAGCAGAGGTGGGGATGACCATATGCTGCTCTTTGGGACAGGGTGTCCAGAAGGGAGCCAGTGTCCAGGCTGTGGTAGTTGTGTCAGCATCTTCGTGGAGGTGATTGAGTCAGGGGTATGCTGGAGGCTCATGTTGTAATTACATGGATTCTCTTTGTTTACCTTACCATCAAGCCTGACTCTCTCAACTCCCTAAACACACCACAAAAAGTCAATATCTTGTCAATAAATTCCTTTTCTGCTTGAATGACTAGAATCACCTTCAAATGTTTGCAAGTGAGAACCTTGATAAGTGCAATCAAGGATCACATGTCAATCTCCTAAAGATTTTGTATGCCTTTCTATGATTAGGACAACTTTATTAGCACAGTTAAATCATGAGTACAGGGCTGAAGAGCTTCCTAAAGTAAAATATAGATGCTGTATTTATGTCAGAGGACTAATTAAAATCATTAATATTTTTCCTTATTACAAGTTTTGTAGCTTTCTCTGAGAAGGGCACATCCTACATACATTATTGACTGAAAATATAAGGAACTCACTAGGAAGCCACTTGGAAGGAAAAACTCAGTGGATGCACTAGAAAATGGTATATCTCCCACAGGTCTCTGGACAAAAATAAGTCTGTTAAAAGGCAAGAGCTTACATTTTCCTAGCAAGGCTCAGATTCCCAAGCAGTTATGTTCATGTCAACACCTATTTTCAAATTTTTTAAATTGCCTACATGTTTCTCCAAACCCTCATATTTCAAACAATTACTCTGACATTGGAAGGAGAGCAGTTAAAGGTTTTAAAACCATCTGCAATAAGGCTGAATAAGCTAGCTAACTCCAAGTGACTGATCAAAAGCAACGGCCAGGACAATATATTGCCCAATTCCTTTCACAGACTGAAATGTTTCTCAAGGAGCCACATCTTGATACTTTTTATATTTTTCTCTCAGTGCTAAACACAGAATCTTACACATAGAAAAGAATCAATAGCTTCTTATTCATGTAACACACAGTCAGAATGATTACAATCAGCAGTGACCAGGAGGCAGGAGTAGTCTGAATCCTATACTCCAGGACTCCTCCAAGAGTGGGCAGATTCTACAGTGGGGTGGGAGAGAGCAAAGCTAGTATTTCACACAGTACAGATCTGTGGATTTATTATAACACAATCAGCATATGATGGCATTTTACTACAGACGAGTCTACGGGGTTTCTCTTCATAATTTATATGAAGATGCCATCCCCACTGCCAAATGCGGTAGCAGCAGCATAAGGGAGCTCCAGAGAGGAACTGGGTGATGTGCATTCAACCATAAAGAGGTTTCCAACCCTGCTGAATAAATGGTTGCTACATTCATGACAAGAAGTTTAGGAGTCAGTATATTGTGTCATTTAGTGAGGTACATGTTAGGCATCTCTGCTACTCAGTCTCCCTAGCTCATAGTGATGGACTCCATACCACATGATACAAGAGAAAAAGAGTAGGTAAGAGAGAAATGCAAATCCATAGCAGCTGGGTCATATCCAGGAAAGCCATGTCATTCTGGCACTGGTCAGCAGATAGCAGCTCAGTCCACAGGAGGGGGGGTGAGTTGCACAGAAGTACTGAGGGGTGAAGGCTTTTTGTGGAATAGGCAGGTTAGATGATTCCATGGATTAAAACAGTGATTCTTTTCAATGAGCTGATACCATATCTCAGAAGGCATCTTGACCACTCAAGGAGTTCACTGGTTTGTACAGTGATTGTAGGGGTTGCTGAATGACCTGCAATGGGCAGACAGTACTATACAACAAAGAATTTTCCCAAGTCTGATGTGACTTGAATATTCCAGTGGGTATTCACATAATGGGAAATCTTTTTTATGATTATCTGTGCCTAGACTCTGTGTTTTAGATACAACATGGGATCATCTTTGCATTGTTTTCATCTATACACTGATTTTCCAAGACTATAACTGCTATGCAAATCAGGGAAAGTTTGTATTTTGTTTTATTTGGAAATATACTGAGAGTCCTTGATCCATTGTGGCAACTTATGCCAGGTGCTCTCTCTGTGCTGCACACATCTGTGCTGGTCTGTTCTATGTAAAATGGAACAAAAGAGATTGGAGATTCTCCTTAGCAGATTCTGTAGCAGATTTAGATCCAAATCTTGTTAAAATGTGAACATATACATTAAATGCAAGAATCTCATGGCACTTTTTTTTTTATATCTGCCACCTTACCAACAATTACTTTGAATTATTTATTTAGTAAAATAAATTTTTGAAATTTAATGTTGAAATTATGTATTTATTTGGGGGTTGTCTGTTCTTTTTTTCTTCCTACTCTGATAACAGCCTTCACTTCTACTCGTGAATGATTGTTCATTTTCCAGTGTATCATTTATTCCCTATCACTTACTGAGGTATATAAACCACAAAGTCTTTTTAATATATTAAGATAGATTTTTTAATAACATGTGGCAGTATTATAATAACATAGAAGGTTATTCTCCATGAAGTTTTGCCAAGTCCACGTCATAACAAAGGTAATAATCTATATAACACATATAACTCCAGGGTCATTAGTGAGAATGTCTTACTTCCTCATTTTCTTCCCATCTCACTATGTTTATCTTAGCATGTTATCCCCACTTCAATTAAAGTTACTTCCTCTTTCTCTTATCATAGATAAATAACTGTTTGTCTATTACGTATCTTAACGCTAGTTTCTACTTTGTGTTCTCTCCAGGTATACCACTTAGTTTGCTCTCCTTTGGATCTTGCATATTGAGTAGGATCTTATCTGCTAACTTCTTATAAAACCTAACTTATTTATTATTCACAGGTGCAATCATCCAACCAAGTTACTATATCTTCTAGTGAAAACAAACCTCACTATTTACATGTTAAAATACATTTTCTCACTATTACCTTTATTTTATGCCTCCATTTTATTATAGCTGTGGCATTTTGTTGCCTTTGTTTGTTGTAATACAGATGGATGTTATCTCCTATCAATTTTAATTCAGGATATACTTTCAGTTCTTACAATATTAAATGGCAATATCCAACAACCAAGGCCAGATGAACAATACATTTTGGCTGGTAACCCCAAGGTATCCCAGGTCCTCGTTCTTCTGAGAGTTATAATCAGGCAAAATCCTTCATTTGCTCTCTAGGCACTGGGTAGGAATTATTAGGTATGGAGCTGGTAGTAGTGGTGTTGAGGTGGCAGAATACTTCCTTCCTTTCTTTGTTCCTTCCTTCTCATTGTTAGCTGTGCTGCAGGCAGTGATGAGTCCACTGTACAGTCAGACCTGGAGAGCAGTCATGATGCTCCTTGAAGAAAAGCCAGCAGAATTCCCGAGACTGCATTCTCCATCACATCTGCATGTCAAGAGTTTCTCACACACTTCACTGATTGTTTAACCACTTATCTGTCAGTTATTTATCTTCAGGTAAACTAGTAAAAGGTGTTTCAGCTGAACCCAACTGGGATTCAGAAATTGACTATGGGCCAGTGCCCACCCAACCCACTGTACAAGCAGGAAAGTAGAACTGACCCTGACCAAAGTACTTGAACACAGGAATGAATCACACAAGTATTGGAAAAGTTAGAAGTCCAGAGTGTGATGGGGCAACTTGGAGATTAGCAGCAGCAGCAACCACTGAGATCTTTAGACTAGGGACAAACAAGAAACTGGAACTATGGTAAGCCTGCTGGAAAGCAGCTGGAGCTTCAAAGGAAACAGTATTGGTGCTGGAGATGCACTTTAAGTTATCAAGGGGAAGAAATACTCAGGCTTTTCTCTTCTGCCTGCCAATCTTCTGTCACTACCATCATCTTTCTGTTAGTAAAAGCCAGTTGGTGCAGGAACTGAGAAACAACCTAAAGAGTCAGCTTTTCTTTCCTCCCTTTCTCTACACTTTATGCCCTTCCCACCAATGACACAGAACTAAGAAGGGGATGGGAACAAGGAAGCTTCCTAAAATCAAACAAGCCTAGCACATCTTAAAACAACTAGCAACAACAAAGGTTGGCGAGGATGTGGAGAAAAAGGAACTCTCCTGCACTGCTGGTGGGAATGCAAACTAGTACAACTACTATGGAAAACTGTCTGGAGGTTTCTCAAACTGCTAAACATGGAGCTTCCCTATGACCCAGCCATCCCACTCCTAGGTACCTACCCCAAAAGACACAGAAACACTGCTTCAAAGAGACACCTGCACCCCAATGTTTATTGCTGCTTTATTTACAACTGGAAAGACATGGATCAACCCAAATGCCCCAAAGTAGATGACTGGATTAAAAAGATGAGGTACATGACCACAATGGAATATTACTCAGCAACCAAAAAAATAAATAAACACATGTTTTTTGCAGCAACTTGGATGGAGCTGGAAAAGATCATGCTTAATGAAATAAGCCAGAAAGAAAAGGAAAAATATCAGATGGTTTCACTCAGAGCAGGAATAAATAAAGGACCAAGGGAGAAAATAATAATAATAATGAACAACTATATACCAGAGACACTTAAGAAGGGTGGAGTGGGGGATGGGATAAAAATGGTGGGGTTGGGGAGGGAAGTGCACTGGACTATGGTGATGGCAAATGGGTGATTTGGTGATGGGAAGCCCACAGGGACTACAACGGAGATGGGAAAAGGCACAAAATGAAGCAAAAATAAACTATTATATTATTTAAAAAAAAAAATCAAACAAGCCTAGGCTAGGCAAACCTGCCCTCTTAACTCCCAAGCTCTTCTAAGTTCTGATAGGAGTAGGATGAAAGGAAATTAGATTTAGAGATCAACCCTCCAAATTAAGGAGTGTATGAACCAGGGAAGAGGCTTCTGCTAGCATTTTCCTATGTCATAGAGTTACTTTCTCAGAAAACAGAGTCGTAGAATTAACCCTCAATCAGAATATGACAGAAACTCCTCTAAGTCTGCAATAGAGAAGACACCTTTTGCTAGTCTCAGAGTTAATACAAGTGTCTTCTTTCCTCTTCTCTAGAACTTTTGAGTCATTTCCAGGGTCCACAGGCTGTAGTACATCCATTCTTTGGTCTCCATCATTCCCAAAAGATTCAGATCTTCGTGTGTGCAGGTCAAATTCTCAAACAATCCCACCCAATGGCCTCAAATATCTTGCAAGTCCAAATCAATAGATTTTAAGAGTGCCTTTATTATTCTTTCATTAGAATGCTGTGCTGAATTATTTTTTTTAAACATTTATTTATTTAGGCATACAGAGCTGAGCAACAGGCCAGAGGTACAGGGGCGGTGAGAGGATTCACCAGAGACAGAGTGGGGAGCAGAACAGGCAGATCGACGAAATACACTGCTGAGGGGAGCAGTGGGTGAGACTGGAGAGGTCTGCTGCACCATGTGGATCACCTCCGGGGCCTGGGATCGAACTCTCACCAAAGCAGCTGCAGCTAGTTTGCTGACTGGTTATCACCAGGGAGGGCCCTGAATTATTTTTTTTATTAAGCTGCTGTCCATAGGAAAAGAGAATGAGGCTTTGAGTAAGATATCTGCAAGGGGCATGATATTGAACATGTGAAGGGATGATTTGAGACCTTCAATTTGCCAATGCCAAGATAAGCCCATTAAAGCTTGTCTTCAAAATAAGTTATGTGGGGCCCTCCATGTAGCGCAAAAAGTTAAAGCTCAGCACTATGAAGCTGTCCGAAGCACTGCAGCATGAGGGCTATTTCCAACCAGGGAGGTGACCCCCATGGTGTAGCAGACCTCCCCTGTCATGCCCTCAGCAGTGTATTTCAGTCATTCTGCATGTTCTTCTCCCCACTCTGTCTCTGGTGAACCCTCTCAGAACCCACCGCACCTCTGGCCTGTACCCCAGTTCTTGCATGCATAAAAAAAAACACCAAAATAAATAAATAAAAAGAAAATAAGTTATGTGAAATGCTTTCACCCTGTCTGGGATAACAAACAGTAGTACCAAAATGAAACAGTGAGAGTACCGTCAATGAAATATTTATGGCAATTAATGAAGACAAACATTTGGTGAATGACCTTGAAAATAAAAGAATCTTTCAACCCAGTCTTTTTTCTATTACCATGACCCATAGTAAGCAATACATTTCTGTCATAATACCTTTCATATATGAACCTAAAACAAATTTTGCATGGAACATCTCTTAGTATTATTTTATGTGATACATGCTCATGTTTTCTATTCTATGCCATACCATTCCATTTACTAAAAAAAGAAAGAAAGAAATCTTAATCATTGCCCCAATGTGTTTCATAATAGTGGAAAATTTCAACTCAGATCTTTTTCTAATGTGTTCAGAAGGAAGTAGCCTAATTCATTGACGTCATAGGAAGGCAGGCATCCATGAACAGCTCAAAAGTAAGTGATTATTCTCCAATAGCTTAACATGAATGTAAACTCTAATCTTAACTGCACTCACTGGGTTTTACCACCCAAATAGGAGTTCTAAATCTTGCTTTATAACTGCTTGTCATGTTACATTTGGGTAACCTCAGAGGAGTCCCAGTGATATGGGCTTGTCTCCAGCTGAGTCATTAAAAATGACATATGTCCCTACATCTCTATGTACATCCTTTAAGAGAGCCTTAGTGATTTTTCTATTTTAAGCAGTGAAGGATGTGTGGTTGCTTCTGAGGTGATTTCTGAGTCCTTTAATTGCCAGTGGGCTCTATGCAATAGGTAGGCACTTAGTGAAGTCACACTATAAAATGAGTTGCTCAAATATTTAATCAGTTGTAAATAGAACCCAGCCACATGGCTCCTCCTGTGTAGCAATCTATCCACCACAGCTAGAAGTTGCTATGGGTTACAGCTCTCTGTCTAACATGAAAAAGCTGGATTTGGGAGAAGAGTTCCAGAAATGGTTCCTCCTGACTAAAGAAGGATTAGCATATAAGGCTCTTGTGCTAAGAGTCCAAAAGTAATGGTTTCTTGTCACAACTGCTTTGAGTAACTTGCTGTGTATTCAGCATTTAGTGTATGCTAAGAACTTTCACAAAAGTTAAAATAATTCGTTCATGAATAGCTAGCTAGCCAGTGAAAGAACAGTAATTTCCAAACTTGTCTACCTTATTTTGAGTTTTTGTTAACATGTCAATTATTAAAGGGAGGAATAGAATATAAACTAGATCTATTAAAAGAACTTGAGGTTTAGTGGGGAAAATATATCTACTAAAGTATACTGATATATGTGATTGGAATATGTGCTATATGGAGGGAATTTATAAGGCTGAATGCATTTTGAACTTCCATGATCTCTCAATTAGATGTGCATTCCTAATGACACGAGGGGTTTGAGGAGCAAGCTTAGTAAAAAATCATATGTTAGACTCCCAAATGAATATGTGTATTTTTTAGTAATAAAGTTCTAGTATTTCTAAACCTTAACTTTTAACAAGAGCCCACTCAATTAAAACATTTCATATATTAAAAGTGACTTGAAGTAGATGACCTTTGGTTAATGTTTATAAAACATTTTTGTTGCTGGGGAAATCAGTGTGTCTTGTCCTTGACTGGGTCTTCATTTACTCTTAAAAGATCAAGAAGTTAGATGTCTTCCACTTTATAAAGAATTAATTTCAGTTTTTTATTCATAGTCTTCAATTCCCTTTTGGCATCTCCTTTCTCTTGGCAGTAACCTTGATGTCTGTCAACCTAACAAAGGAAGATGAACCCCACCCCCACATCCCCCTCCCCACCCCCAATACAAAGAAGGCTAAATTTAGCCCAGTTTTTTTTTCTTTCTTCAAACCAACTCACATAGTCCTGAAACCCCTCTGCTACTTTTCATACTTGATCAGACCTTGCACCTTCTCAGGAGAGAGCAAATGACTTTTCCAAAAAAATTCAGCAAATGATTAGTTGAGTATCTGACTGAGTCTCATGCCCATTCCAGAGTAAAATGTGGTAGCCAAGAAGAATACAGTGTATTATTGAACTTAGGTATAGGACATGTGTCCAAGCTGGAGTTTTAGGGGTAGGTCCCAATCAACAACAATGGAGTAATAATGAGGAAGGGGAGAAAAAAAATAAAAACTACTGTCAGTAAAACTAGGGTGAATAGACACTGGGCTATCCCACAATAATAACCAGAAACCTCAGAGAGAGCATTTTATTTTTTAAACAGCCTGAAACAGCAATTTATGCAAAGTCCTATGTAGATCTTAAGAGGCAGGCCCTCTCTGGTGGCCAGTGGGTTAAGGTGAAGCACTGCAAGCTATCCACAGCTGCTTCAGTTCCAGTTTGATGATCTCTGCCCCAGAGGTGACCCACATGGCACAGCAGACCTCTCCTGACCTACCCATGGTCCCCTCAGCAGTGTACTTGGTCTGTCTGCCTGTTCTGCTCCCTACTTTGGCTCTAGTGAATCCTCTCACTGACCCTGCACCTCTGGCCTGTACCTTGGTTCTGTATGCATAAATAAATAAATCTTAAAAAAAAAAAAAGAGGCAGGGAGGCATCACTTAATATATAGTTTATATAAGGGAAAGAAACGAGATAAGAGATTTACTATGAAGATAATGGAGCTTCAGCTTACTCTGACAGCAATCCTAAAAATATAACATGACATTACCATTAATAAGTTATGAGGTTGAAATAAATTTTTCTAAAGTAACATTAAAACCTATTTTCATTATCCACACTAAAGAAAAGACTGCCTTTTTTATTTTTGCTATAAAAATGCTATTACTAAATCATTGTAATATAAAGAAATGATCAAATAATATGCAGCCAGAAACATAGATGTATAGCTAGAGAGGTATGTCAGCTACTAATTAATGAAAATTAGTTTTCTTGGATTTTGTGATGTTTCTGGGAGTGGTCTAACCTTTCTGATTTGTAATTTGTTACAACACTTTTGCTTACTATGATTAATTGTTCATTTTTGTATTTACTTATGTGTTTGTAATTATGAGTTCATTTTCTTAAAGAGATTCCCAAAGTTGGGTAAGCTTGACCTTACAGAACCTACAACCTTCCTGGATTCTTTCTTTCTGGGGAAACTCAAAGGGTGGTTCAGAGCTTTAAGTTCACTTCTGGTGATTCCAGAAGTTCCAGCCACACCTATTCCCACCACTCACCCAAGGAAGAGGAAGTACCTATAACTCTGCATTCCCAGCAAAAGTCCCTAGCTCACCCCTTGAGCCAACCATCCTGTGGAGAAGGGGTATGTAGACTGGTTTAAGTCAATCACTCTCATTCCTGGAGCTGGGGGTGAGACTGACCCCACCCAAATGGTAAAATTAAGAATCAAGACAAAGGGGCTGTAGATACCAAGAAAGAGGGGATTAAGTGCTGGACAGGAAGTAATAGGTTCTCCAGGGCTGGAACTCATTTCAGATGCAAAAATGTAAGGAGGTAATGAAAATCGAGCAACAAGATAAATAATATTTTAACGCAACATTTTTAAAAAATTGAACAGGCAAGCAACAATCTGTAGGCCAGCCACCTGCTTTTATAAACAGAATTTTATTGCAGTGGTAGGGCTACCTCCTTGGGCGGATGGACTCGGCTCCATCACTGCCTACAAAATTTTTGGTGTTTGTCAAGTGTCTGGGACAAAAGACCCCTTTCAATCCAGGAATTGTGAAATGTTTTATTCTCTGACTCAACTTTAAATTAGCCTCTTGGTTGTGAGAAGTGTGGGGAAGCAGTAGGTGCTCCATTCTCCGTTAAGATCATCTGGCAGGTTAATAGCAAGAACTGCTCACTAGCAGATGACTTTGAAGAAATAGGAATGGTGCAGAATCTCGACTGAGGCTAAGATTCTGCCCAGTATCTCTAACCTTATACTCTTGCTTCTCCACCCCCAGCTGATGAGGGTGGACACAGTCAGCTTGCTGGACAGGATACTTCAAACCTGCTGGAAACATGGGGACATAGACAAAGAGCCTACCCCTATCATTTGCTGCCACCCTAAGACAGGCCTCAATTTCCTATGTGGTTTTGTTGTGACTTCAATTACCAAGGTTTTATCCACTGTGGAAGTTTATGAGAAATCTATAGTTATTCTCGCTATCAGAAGCTTGTGCTTATTGTGTTGGTGAAGGAGAGAATAGGATCTTTTCTTCTGACCACATGTATGACTAGAAAACTAGTATTTCATAAATAGAAACCATAGAGAGCTATTAGAAGAAACCAGTAACTCATAAGTTATCCAAACACATCATTTAAAATAACAATTGCTATTTCCTTATGAAATAAATCCCTGGACTTGCCAAGAAGTACCCTTTGTCAGCTCTGTGACCCTAGGTGAGTCACTTGGACACTTTAACCATTTGGGTGCTCAGCCTCCCTGGGTGTGAATTGAGGGATGGGAACTGAACAATGATCTCTGAGGTCCTTTCCAGTTCTGGCATGCTAGAAATCCAACAGATAGGGGTCATTTCACTCCCTCCCCTTCCCAAATCAAAGTAGGCACCCCAACAGCTATGGGATCCAGGTCAGCATAGAAAACCTGTCTATACTGGCAAGCAGGACTTAAGTGTAAAACAATCTTGATCTTAATTTTTTTAGATAAACTGTCATCTAGTATTAGGATTTATTTTTTTAATAATCTCTGGCATATATTGCATTTCCAAAATTATTTGGAAATTCTGAGAAGATGATGCTGAGATAGGCTTAGATATGCAAGAGATTTACTGGGGGAAATACCCGTGAAAGACAAAGAGGAGGAACCAGAATGTCCAGAGAAACTGCAAACCCAGTGCAGGTCTACGCCTGAGAAAGTAGAAGGAGAGGGCCTGGGGAGGAAGAATCTCAGACTATAGCACAGCTCTAAGAATGTTTAAGTTAGGCTGAAATTAGCCTGCTAGTGTTACCATAACAAAGGGCTGTAGACTGGATGGCTTTAACAACAGAAACTTTCCTACAGTCTAGGAAACTTTCCTATAGCCTTTGACGTGAAGGTGGCCATCTTCTCCATATGTACATTTTTCCTCTCTGCATAGATCTATGTCTTGATCTCTCCTGATAAGAACACTAGTCATAAGAACACAGTGCAGTAAGACTCCCTACAACTATCTCTTGTAACTTAATCCCTCTTTGAAGAATGTGTCTCTGGATGTAGTCACATTCTGAGTCAGAATTCTGAGGTCTCTTTGACCATGAATTTTGGGGCCCACAATTCAGCCTACAACTGGCAGGGAGGGTGTCCCCAAGCCAAAGCCACTCATCATAGGAGGCCTGCATCTCACAGCAGTGTGGATATATAGGTGACCCTCCAGGTTATGTCTCTGGCTGGAAGCAGACTACAGGAAAGGGGACCTTGTGTGAACAGGGTGATGAATCCAAAGGGGCTGTGAGCTAGTTTTCCTCCCACCACCAAGAGAACTACAATAAATAGCACATTTCCATGGTCATTGCAGCATTCAATTTCTACTTACTAAATTACTCAAGACAAAGAAATTGGCCACCTATTAGGTACTAGGTGAAGGAGTCAGATTACAACAAATTCACCAATAGGGATTTTGTCTTCTGGTACATTCTGCTGGGTCCCCGCTCTGCAGGGAGCAGCTATGTATGACAGTTGATGTGCCTGGTATTGGGGTCAGGGGGAGCAAGGCACTGAATGGACACCCTCTACCCCTGGAGGGGATGGAAGTGATGTCTTCTTGCACAGAGTATAACACTGCCACACATTGGCTAAATCAGGAACTGGAATCAGCTGGGTGCTGACTCCAGTCAAAGCGCTGTGACTGTCATCAATCAGAAACAAACTTAAAGTTCCACCAGGGATAGGTGAGCAACTCACAGTCATCCAGCTTCTCTCTCAGCTATTCCCTACCAGTCACTTAATCTACACCTCTTCAGACTAAACACAAGAGATGAGACTCAACTGAGACCGCAATGAGATTCCTTGTGACAAGTCTAATTTCTAATAAATTCAGCCCTGCTGCCCTTTACCTTCAACTGTCTTGGCTGTGAGCACAAACCTCAAGTGGCAAACTTGGTCTCCTTCCAGTTATAGTGAAAGAAAGGCTATAAGTTCTGCCCTTCTCTAAAAGTGAAATCTGAATACCCCACCCTACTTTGAATGCCAATTTGCCAGATAAATCACTGAGAGCAAATTATTTAATCTCAAATTCCTCATCTGTAATTTGGAAACAATAGTAAGTACCTTGCCGAGTTGTGCTAACTAACTCACACAGTGAGTTCATGGTTGGTCTTCTATAAAAACTGAGCTCTCCACATCACCTCTAATCATTAGAAAATTATTTCTCCAGAGTTCAAACAAAAATCCTGCAATCAAAACCACTGAGGAAATCAAAAAGCTCTAGTTTCCACTGATCTTGAAAATCCCTCATTTCTACCTTATTGAGTACCTAGAGTCACTGGAGAGGCCAAAAATGTACTTTCTGGGAAGGTTCTAATGTCAATCTTTCCATTTCTTGTGAATTTCTACCTTTCTAGACATTTCTTCAAGAAGTATAGCATGATAAGTACTCAGCCTCATTATGGAAAAAAGTTTTAAATAAGGAAAACCATATCAATACAAAGGGCTCTTCAGGTGACCTAAATCACACACATTTTCCCTCTGAAAATGTGGCCCCAATTGGAAAGGCAGAGTAAGTAGAAAGGATCATGTGTTCAGGGAACTGTAAGCATGTTTAAGAGAAAACATCGCTTTTCTCTCAAACTACATCTTACCTTGGATCCTTATATATATAAATTTTAGTTCACAATTATAATCTGTGCTCATTATATTCTAAAAATATGAACAAGAGTCTATTTGGAAATTGGGACATTGAAACATAGGCAGATTTTCTATTATCTTTAGTAACTTATTTTGTTATAGGATTGGTTGTTCAGGGTTCCAAAAACCCTGCCACACATATAATTGTTAATGATTCCAGTAGTTTCTTTTTATATATAACAGTTTATTTTTACATCATTTTGTACATTTTTTTTTCCATCTCAATTGTAATCCCCGCGGGGTCCCAGTAGTTTTTTTAAAAAAGATTTATTTATGTATACAGAGCTGGGGTACAGGCCAGAGGTGGTCGGAAGGTGAGAGGATTCACCAGAGACAGAGTGGGGAGCAGAACAAGCCCATTGACGAAAAACACTGCTGAGGGGAGGAGGGGGGGGGGTTAGGAGAGGTCTGCCGCACCACGTGGGTCACCTCCCGGGCAGGGATCAAACTCATACTGAAGTGGCTTTAGCTTCTCAGTGCTGTGCTTTAAGCTCTGCGCCACCAGGGAGGGCCCGGTTCCAGTATTTTAACAGCTTGTCTGTCCATCTCAGGAGACATTTAGCTAAAATTTTCATTAAATCTTAAAAAACTTCCCTCTTTCTCATCTCTCCTCTCCTCTTCTCTCTCTTTCTCACACACACACACACACACACACATACATGTATGTATACACACATATATATATATACATATATATTAATTACCCCCACGATTGCTTAAATGATAAATGATTTGTAATATATTTTTGTATTGCCACAAATATTGTATTATTGTCATAACACAAGTTATTGACAAGTGAAATCAATCTGTAATGAAGTTGTGTACCAAACACATGCTTTTGAGTTGTTACACTGAAATCCAGCTAATGCACACGACAGCTCCTATTGAAAAACAAAACCAGTGAGATGTGGCGACCTCACAGGTCAATAATCATCTATAAGGTATTTACATCCAGGCATAGGAGAGATGTCCAAATGAGACCTTTTCTAAGGCTATCAGGAGAGCTTCACACAGAAATACAAATCTATGTACTCATCATCCTATGGTTAAAATTATCAAATACTCTATTTAGCTATTCTCACTGCCTTTTGAGACTGTTTGAAGACACTGTCATTTTTTAATTAAATTTGACTCAAGAATTGACAGAACCCAAGAAGCTTCTTTGCGGGATGGTTTTCCAGCCTCTGAGCTTGCTCAATCCCAGCCCAATGCTGATGAAGAAACCAGGCCCAGAGAAGCACTGTGTCTTACCCTTTCACCTAGCCCACTAATGGCAGAACCACGATGACACTTCAGCCTCCCAGATGAGGTTGTTCGCCTCTACCTGCCTGGAGGTTCCTGCGTCCAGCATGAAGGCAATGATAGACCTCAGCATGGAGCCAACATGAAATCATCTGTCCACATGGGAGAAAGTGTCCCGAAATGGCCCATGACCTTTATGACTCAGCCTGCAGTGTGGAGCATGGAAAAAATAAAGATAGCTTTGGCTTGCTTTGGTTTTTGAGAAAGAGAGAAAGCCAAGTTATGTCACACTGCAGTGTGGGTCCATGTTGGGGAAGGCCCTCGGTGAGTGCCTTACTTGTGGTAGGATGAGAGCCTGGCTTGCATCTGGGCCAACAGAGGAGGGGACAAGCCAGGAGGCCTGCAATCCCTCCATCTGCCAGACAGTTGCAGCAGCTATTCTGAGCACTGGCCTGAGGCCAGCCTTTATTGATTTCAGCAATAAAATGACATGTTCCAAAGCTCATCTGTGTTGGATCATAAATGACAAAGACAGCTATTACAGAATGTCATATTTGTCCCTCTGTTTAGGACAATATACCCTGTATGAATACTTATTTGGCCTCTACCATGATTCATTTGGGCAGCAGAATTATTGAGTCACTGCCAGAGTAATTCACTCTCATTTCTCTCATCACTAGTGTGTTTTTCTCTGCTAGAATTAACTACTATTCATGTTTCTCTCTGTACATTTTAATATTAATGTCACTGATGGACTGTGTTTTCTCTCTTCTGAGCTAGGGCACAGTAAATAAGAGGATAAGATGTAGAGAAATCACAATGAGGTCGTGAAGCTCTGTTTTTAAAGGATAAGCCTAACTTTTCCAAGCGTGGAACAAAAGAACGACTGTCCAACTTTGAATGAACACATTCCACTCCATCCACACTCATTTACTTAAAATCCCTTTCTTGTTACCTCTGTGGGGCCAATGTTTCCTTCCCACTCACAGGTACCTTCTCTCTATTAGAAACCTTCTCAAACTACATCAACAAAACACAGGGACTATGTTGGAAGGAAATGGGGGATTCTCAGGAAACTGAACTCTTGAGGAGACAGGACATCCCTTGGGGAGAAAAGGGAACGGCCACCACCTTGGGTTCCTTCAAAGAGATGCACTTTCTACTGTTCAAGGAGACATGTTAGAAGGTTCGAGAGTGTGACACTGAGGTCACCGAGCTAACAACTGAAACTCAGGGTCAAATCTGTGTTGAAGAAGACAGCAAACAGTGGCCGTGTCCAGAGGTCTACCCCAGCACTTCAGGTCCTACCCACAGCCCAGCCCCATGCTCACCATCAGGCACGCAAGCTCTGGTTCACCTCTGTGTCCATGCTCCCCAGGGTTTCACTCTTACAGCATGAACCAGCCCTTGCTCATCTGAGAGCTCCAGTAACAGGAAACCAGCTCTGTCCATGACAAAGCTTAGGATGCCTTTCCCACTCACCTCTAGCCTTACCTTCTTCAGATATATGAAAATGCCTCTCATTTTCCCATAGGTCTTCCTTTTGAGGTGCTAAACATCCTCAGGACATTCAACAACTTCTCACAGGGTGTTTTAGGGCCCTCCTAGTGTCTATCTCTAGGACATCCTCCAGTGTATTATTGTCCTTTTCAACTTGTAGCATCCAAAACTGAACCCAGGGATCCAGATATTGTCTGGCCTGCAAAATAAAGGTTGGAATATTTTCATCCAGGCACCATACTTTTACTTTTTAAACCTCATTAATTATTACCCTGATATAATACTTCTAACAAGGTCCTGAGATTTAAATTCAGTTTAGTTTTCTGGTGACCAGAGCACATCATTCGCTCTCACAGAGCTAGTTATCAATGGAGCCCTGCTTGTCTATACACAGGATGCTTTCAGGCCTGGCTGACATCCTCTACTTGGACTGTTAATGTTTATACATACATATATATATATATATATATATATATATATATATATTAAGATTTATTTATTCATACAGAACTGGGGTACAGGCCAGAGGTGCAGGGGCAGTGAGAGGTTTCACCAGAGACAGAGTGGGAAGCAGAATAGGCAGATTGATGAAGTACACTGCTGAGGCGAGCAGAGAGCGGGTCAAGAGAGGTCTGCCACATCATGCGGTCACCTCTGGGGTTGAGGATTGAACTCTCACTGAAGCGGCTGCTGCCAGCTTGCAGTGCAGTGTCCCAACCGGTTGTGCCACCAGGGAAGGCCGTATTTATAAATAAATAATATTTATATTATTTATTTTTTTAAAGATTGATTCATTTATGCATACAAGAACTGGGGTGTAGGCCAGAGGTGTGGGGGATAGAGGATTCGCCAGAGACAGAGTGGGGAGCAGAACAGGTGTATCTACTAAAGTGCACTGCTGAGAGGAGCAGCAGGTGAAACAGAAGAGGTCTGCTGTGCCATGTGGGTCAGCTCCCTGGCTGGGGATTGAACTTGTGCTGCAGTAGAGGCTGATAGCTTCATAGTGCTGAGACTTAACCCTTCACACCACTAGAGGCCCTGTGCAGTTAAAACCAAAATGCAACACTTTACATTTATAACCATGACATTCCACCTTGTTGAAATAAAGTTACAGGGTCCTCTCTGATGGCACAACTGGTTGAAGGGGAGCTCTTTGAAGCTAGCCAAAGCTGCTTCGGCTTGAGTTTGACCCCCGGCCAGGGAGCTGACCACTCCTGTCTCACACATTGCTCCCCTCAGTAATGAACTTCGTCAATCTGCCTGTTCTTCTTTCCACTCTCTCTCTGGTGAATCCTCTCACTGCCACTGCTCTTCTGGCTTATACCCCAGTTCTGTATGCATAAATAAGTAAATCTTTTTAAAAAAAGAAAAAGAAAGAAAGAAATAAAACTACTGTTTCCCCTTACTGAAATTATTTGGGTCCAATTTCTACAATCAAATTCACTGTCCTACATCTACAGATAAACTTCAAGTATGATAAATACAGTTTGCATTCAAGATATGAGTATGACCATCGAACATGAAGGTTCAACACCAAAATTCCTGTCTGTCATTCTTTAATCAATAACATTTCAGTTTCCATCTTCCAAAAAGTTGCAGATTAACCTCCTTCATAATTTAATCAGCATTTCTTCATCTTGCTATTATGGGTCTGTTTAATGCTTTTTTACCCTATTCCTGATCTGACATGCCAACACTCCCACTGAACAGGCAAATCAAGGTTACCAGGCATGACTGACAGTGAGCCACTGCTGACTTTTGGAGACTTTCTTCTCCTTAGACTAAGAATTCACAAGACACTCACTTAACAATTAGAATTACATAGTGCTCTAGAAGCCACCATCTTTCCTTTTTTTTGACAATCAGGGCAGTGTTCCTTATCTCCCACTTTTAGCACATTTCAAAATTTCTTAGCAATGACTGATAAGCACTCCATTTGCTAATCTATTTACATACAATGTTCATGAAACAGGATATGAACTTATTCAAAACAGATGTTTTTATCTACTCATTTCTCCTTTTGGACTTCCACTTTCTAGTCCCTGTGTTTTCATTCTGCAGCTCATTAACCTTGATGGAATGGCATCGTTAAAAAAGCACTTGTATTTTTGTTTTGGTCCCTGTAAATGTTCTATCATCTATTCCAAACAATAGGTTCATGTCTTTGAAGTTCTTCCTGCTCCGAACCAAGTAGAAACAATCCTTACTGTAGTTTTTCTGCACTACAGTCAGCCTGACTCTGTCTTTACAAATGCATTTGTTCTTTTATCCACTGAACAAACACTAGGAAATCTACAATGCTCCAGGTTCTTGACTAGAGATACAGAGCTGGAGAAATTATAGTCCTGCTCTCAAGGAGGAAACACCTTTCAGGCAGGAATGTAGATTCTCATGTCTCTCTTTCATAATGTAATTACCATTTCTCTGTCTTGTCACCAGATATGTAATGTTATTCCATCCTCATTATGCATATTTCTTTTGCCAATTTTTGGTATTTATATATTTGCTTTAATATATTCTCTAACAACTAGAAATCAAGCCACTTCTTTGTATATAATTAGGGGGAAAATGGTTGCTGGAGAGGAGAATAAGGTAACCCATATGAGGGGCAGGTGGAAGAACTGGAATTAGGTATTTCCAAAGCATTCTGAGGAGATATTAAAAAGGACCAAAAAAAAGTGCATCTAGCATTTAGTCTGCATTCTCCCCATTCATAAGAAGAGAATTAAGGCATACAGTTACGTGGGTTTCTGGGATAATGTAGGAGTTTGTGACAAGAGTCACCAGCTTGAAGTCATAAAACCAGACAAGGGAAACAAAATAACCCTAGCATGCTTATAAAATAACTGTACCTACAAGTTTATCATTAAAGTTGTAATACAGACAGATTCTGAAACTTTTTTTTAATAATAGTTTATTTTTATATCATTTGGTACATTTTTTTTTTCATCTCAATTGTAATCCCTGTGGGTTTCCCATCACTGAGTCACCCGTATGCCATCACCATAGTCCAGTGCATTTGCCTCCTCTCCCCCACCTCTGTTTTGATCCCATTCCCCACTCCACCCCCACAAAATGTCTCTGGTATTATTCTTATTATTTTCTTGCCTGGTCCATTATACTCCTGCTATGAGCGAAACCATCTGGTATTTTTCCTTCTGCTTATCTCACTAAGCATGATCTTTTCCAGCTCCATCCGAGTTGCTGCAAAAGACATGTGTTTCTTTTTTTTTGGTTCCATTGTATATATGTATATGTGTACCACATCTTTTTAATTGAGTCATCTACTTTTGGGCATTTGGGCTGCTTCCATGTTTTTCCAATTGTAAATAAAGCAGCAATAAACATGGGGGTTCAGGTATCTTTTTGAATCAGTGTTTTTGTGTCTTTTGGGTAGATACCTAGGAGTGGGATTGCTGGGTCATATGGAAGCTCCATGTTTAGCAGTTTGAGGAACCTCCAAACAGTTTTCCGATTCTGAAACATTTTTAATGAGTGATTACTTAATAATGCAAAAGTACTGATGGTTTAGTAATGGTCCTTAGTATTTTAATCTTACTTACATATAAAATAAAAGCAAAGGTGTTCTATGGATTGATGAACTCCACGCCTCTGGTGCTGTGGTTCTCACAGGCCTTAAGGTATTCAACTTCTCAAGGTATTCAAATTCTCCCATCCCAGATTTTAGACACCTAAAATCTTGTTCTGAAGAGGGTAACTGATTTATTGAAGAAGGGACACAGGCCTTCCCTAGCTATTTCACTGCCCAGAAGAACTCTGTGTTTTGTTGGTATCTAACCTGTGCAGGCCACGCACATGTGTGGTCTTTCATTTAATCCTCATTTAATCCTTACCAGGAATGAACTGTTAATATCCCACTAGTATGAATGAAGAAACTGAAGTTCAGGGCAGGGATATGATGTTCCTTAGGCCTTATAGGTCTAAGTGAAATAATCAGGAAATTCCTTTATAAGGTAATTTCAGGGGTGATCACTGTCAGCTCTACAACTGCCTTGGATTCTAGGAATTGAACTGTGTCTGCAGGAAGCAGTGGGTCCCTTTCATCCTCCCAATTAAAGTTTACCTTCTTTTCCTTCTTGCTGGTGCTGCCTTTGAATTTAGAATATGGGATTATTGATTTTAATCAGTTCTCAGTTTCCTTCTGCATTCAACAGTTTAGGAAATAAAATTTTCTCTCACTCCCATCAGCGCTGTGTCACATCCGTGATTCAAAAACTTCTTTCTGCTCACTTGTCACACTGATGATTCAGAAATGAGTTGTTCTTATGGCAATTCCTGACCATGCTATTGTGTCCATACAATAGCATGTGTCAGGGCATTGACCTTAACTTCCTCTTAGTACAATGCTTATTTTTATCTGAACTGGGATGAAAGGTGCCTGGAAACCCTGGGACAGAGCTAGTCAAATAATTTTTAATTTATGGTGTTTTCTTTAGATGGCAGATAAAGAAGCATAATTAAGAAGTGTTTGTGGTGTGATGGCAAGAACATAAAATTAAAGTCAGAAGACCAAGTCTCCCCTTGCCCTTGTTTTGCTGAACTTGGAGTTGTTTTGTTAATTGATATAATTAATCTATGATAACATTGTGAAAGTGTGCCCTTCAGTGGTTTTTAGTATATTCACAAAGCTGTGCAACCATCACTATTCTCTAATTTCAGAAAACTTTCAGCACCCTAAAAGTAACTCCATACCCAATAACCTATAGAATCACTTAAAGAGCGGATGACAGACAGGAAGAGGGTACACAGATACAGTCACTTCCCATGGTCGCTTACTAGGCTGCCAACATCATCTACACTTGTGTACTCCCCCTTCTCTCTCTGTCCCCCCTCCCCCTCAGCTACCCAATTGTCACTGCCAGATCATCAGAGATAAAGTTCCTTGGGCTGAGAACAAAGCCAGAATTGTGTCACCATTAAGATGATTCTGCTTTCCTTACAGTGTCAGTCCCCAAACATGCTAAACTAATATTCAGATGAAAGGTGAATAAACAGTCAGAGACAGACAAGAAGCCCTGAGTGTGGGCTGTCCCTCACCACACTCTTGCACACCAGCAAGTTCTCTGTGAACCAAGGCTCAAGAAATGGGGTCTCCGGGATACAGAAGCCTAGCATGAGGGATTAGGGACCCAGGATGGAAGTATTACTTTCTGATCTCCATACACTTCACCCCTCCTGTGCTGCTCCTATTGAGTGGGCATTTATTTCAGCCCAATTTTCTTGTGGAGAGAAGATAATTCATGTTCTAAGTCCAAAGACAAGGTGTCCTTCAGTCCCTCCTCCCCAAAGCAGAAGAGACTCAGCACCACTTTAAGTATGGGTGTGTGTGCATGCCTATCTGTCTATCTGTCAATATGTAATGTATATTTGTGTTCTTATTGGTTGTTGCAAATCTCTCCACTGAAATATACTGTCCAAGAGAGCAAAGAGTTGGTTTATCCTCCTCACTCTCATCCTGAGCACCTAGAATTGTGCCTGAATGAGAGTAAATGTTCTATAAACATGTGTTGAATAAATGAAAGGTGGGAGTCAAGAAAGTAGAAAAGTGGCATGAAATTAACGATCCAAATTTAACATGGGAAAAAAATTTGTCAGTGGTGTGAGAAGTTCTGCAAGCCCATGCTCACATTTTTATTTTTGTTTATTTCTTTAGAGAAGACCCGGGGCGGGGGGTAGGCCAGAGACGTGGGGGTGAGAAGGTTCCCCCAGAAACAAAGTGGGGAGCAGAACAGGTGAATTTACTGAAATACGCTACTGAGGGGAGCACTGGGTGAGACAAGAGAGTCTGCTGCACCATATGTGGGTCAGCTCCCTGGCGAGGGGGATAGCGCTGAGACTTAACCCCTAGTCTACCAGGGAGGCTCCTAGGATCACATTTTAAAACAAATTACATTTTTATCACATTTAAATATTTTGTACCGCAAGGGCACTTAGCACAGCAAGACCATAGCTTACGAGCCCAGGCCCATAGTCTCTCTTGTATACTCAGGACTCAGATTTTCAGTCTTGTCTACCATGCATGGATCCTGCAGAGACCCTCCCCTCTGGTGTCTGAGCCAGCACACAGGCCTGCTGCAGAGATCCTGGTTTTGTTCCCTGGTCTGACTGGTTCTCCCAACCCAGCAGGGATTGGCCAAGGCAACCCTCTTTTAGGGCCACTAACACCAGCCTATCTTCCCAAATGCAATGCTACTCCCAAATGGAGAATATCTTACTTAACTGCAGCTCATCTCTGTATTGTGCATACTTATCAGCTGCTTGACACAGGCTGTAAAACCCCAAAAGCTGTGCTCTGGTAACAACAGATAATAAATACATTGGCTGCCTTTGGAATCGTACTTTGAGTGGGGTCTACAAGGTTGGAACCAGAGCTGCATGGCCAGAGAGGAGAGGCTCTCAGTGGTGACAGATGAATTTCGTCATTCTTCCCTAGCAGACTGCTCTTTTAAATGAATGTTTGAAGATCTTTGGAAAGGGGCTCTAAATTGTTTTCCTACTCAGGGTACTCACGCACTTAGCTCTCACTCCTGTCCCCTGCTCCATACTGGATCCCACAATGTGCCATTCTTACTAGCCCGTCTTAACTTCCAGTCTTGTCCCCAGTCCCATGGTGGTCTCAGGCAATAACAGCCATCCCTAGGTAAAAATTATATTCGCTTGACCCACATATTTTTAAAATGGAAGAGGAGTTCAATCGCTGATACTGTTTAAGGTCATCTAAAGCTCAGACTCATGTTTCATTTCTGTAGCTCTTAGTGGAGTAATTGGGCAATTAACCCCATCTTTTACCCATGGAGTCTCTTTTACCCATGGAGTCTTTTTGCTTCTTATAGGTAGCACCCTAGGCAATTCAAAAGCAGGCCAAGCAGAAATTGGGTCAGCATCCCTTCGTGGTGTTGATTCAGCACAGAATCTAGGTCAACGACATGTACTATGGCCCAAACTAGGATCCAGCCTTTCATTAGCCGTGGAGCTCTAGACAAGACTGGTTTCCTTGATCTCCCTAGGTGAATGATTTTCCTTGCATCCCTGCCAAAGAGAGTGGAAAGGCACTTTTATAAGGTAGTTTACCAGCTCTAGTCTTAACAGGTTGGACAACCTACTTGGCACTGGGCTTCACTGGCTCTGAGTTGCCTGTCAGCCTGGATTTGTTTATAACAGGGGGGTTTCAGGATAGAGGCTCTTTATCTTTCTCCCACACCTAAAAAGCAGAACAATAACCAGAGTGTATTTAACAACAAAAGAATGAGAGTAAGCAAGCTTGAGTTTAAGGCCATGACGTCAAACAGGGTAAAACACCGATTTGGCTTTGCAGATGATTTCATGCAGCTTTGGGTCATCTGTCACTCACCAGTGTCAGACTGAACTCCTTGACATAAGCCTTATATTCACACAGGAGAACCTGTTAGACAAGGAAGTATAATAACTCCCCAGGCAAATATATACAAAATAAACTGATCCTGAAAATGTGATTGGCGGGAAGTTGCTTTGTGCTATGAGTCTTTCAGAGACATCAACATTTATTATACTTTCCCTTAATGAGTCCATATGGACTATTACGAGCAGTATTTGTTAAAGATTTATTTATTTATGCATATAGGAACTGGGGTACAGGTCAGAGGTACAGGGGGTGAGGGGACTCACTAGAGACAGAGTAGGGAGCAGAACAGGCATATCCACTGAAATACACTGCTGAGGGGAGCAGCAGGCAGGTCAGGAGAAGTCTGCTGTGCCATGTGGGTCACCTCTCTGGGCAGAATCAAACTCGTGCTGCAGTGGCTGTGGATATCTTAATAGTGCTGTGCTTTAACCCATTGTGCCACCAGGGAGGGTCTTTATAAGCAATTTTTAATGAACAAATTCAAGTCCACAAATATTTCATCAACAAAAATTACATAATTTATGGCTTATCACTAATGGTTACTCACACTTTTTGAAGTCTCTTGATGATGAGGCTACGTGTTTCTTAAAAATTTGGATCAGACAACATTTCTGATTTCAAAACCTCTGTGTAAAATTAAACACTTTTTTCCCCAGGGACCCTGTATATGCCTTCAGTATTTACTGAAGAACATATGGCTTGAGAACTCCCTGATGGTGCAAGGGGTTAAGTCACAGCACTATAAAGCTATCTGCAGCCACTGAAGCACAAGTTTGATCCCTGGGCAGGGAAGTGACCTATATGATGCAGCAGCCCTCTCCTGTCTGGCCCACTGCTCCCCTCAGCAGTGTATTTCAATTTCTCTGACTGTTCAGCTCCCCACTCTGTCTCTGGTGAATCCTCTTACCTCCACATTTCTGGGCTGTACCGCAGTTCTTATATGCATAAGTAAATAAATCCAAAAAAAAAAAAAAAAGAACACACTGCTGATCCTGTTATAGTCATGTCTATCTTCTCCCTTTTTATCTTGAGCTTATAGAGAATCGAGATAATATTTTGATCATCTTATCTTCTCAGTGCTTAGTACAGAACCTGGTATAAAGGTGGCACCCAATAAGTAAGTGGACAAAGTCTCCTAGAATGGTGCAGAATAGATGGTTACTGCATCAGCTCAATTCCTTCTACCACACAAACCATGATCAATAATTGAGATTAAAAAGTATTTAATAGAGACAACAGTAACTTCCCATTTCTCATTTTCTTCAGGACACAAATTCTCTTGCAAATACCCTTTTCTTTCAAAACACATTTTTTTAAAAGATTTATTTATTTATTCATACAGAACTGGGGTACAGGCCAGAGATGCGGAGGGTGAGAGGATTCAACAGGGACAGAGTGGGAGCAGAACAGGCAGATCAACGAAGTACACTGCTCAGGGGAGCAGTGGGCAGGTCAGGAGAGGTCTGCCTCACCATGTGGATCTCCTCCTGGGCAGGCAGGAATCCAACTCATGCGGAAGTGGCTTTAGCTTCTCAGTGCTGTGCTTTAACCCGCTGTGCCACCAGGGAGGACCTCAAAACACATTTTTAAACATCTTTTAAGAGGTCGTATCATAGAAAACTATTAATTATACAGCACTGGGTTTAGTTAACTATAAGAGGAAACAGTATTTTTGTTCAAGTTCCGACTCCAATCAAACATGTTGCATTAAGAAATTAATTTAACACACGGTGTTGCACAGGTTAAAGACAGCACTGTCAAGCTATTGCCAGTCACTGAGGCAAGCGTTTGATACCCAGCCTGCCAGAGAGTTGACCCTCATGGCGAGGCAAACCTCCCTCTCCTGGCTCACCCACTGCTCTCCTCAGTATTGTATTTCAGCGCATCTGCCTGTTCTGCTCCCAATGTGTCTCTGATGAATCCTCTCATCTCCTCACCACCACCACCCATACCCCAGTTCTTATATGCATAAATGGATGAATCTTTAAAACAAAAAGAGAGAGAGAGAGAGGGGAAGAAAATTTACTTCCTCTTCTGTGTTTCTGGTGAATCCTCTCACCTCCTCTCCTCCCCAACCCCTGTTGTTATATTCATAAATTGATGAATCTTTTCCATTTCAAGGATCACCTCCAACCTATTAGTGATCGCATAAAATACCATATTGAGGATTCTGAACTCCTGAGTTCTGTGAAAAAGAATCTGGGATTGATGAGAACTGTGTGTCATGGAAGCTGATGGGGAAAAATGATGGAAAATAGGCTAGATATCTATCGTCCTGGTATAAATAATTGCAAGCATCCTTTTCAAGCACTAAATTTATTTTTTAATAGTTCATGGACTATCTAGCATCTTTTCATGCAGTTTACAATATGTATGTTATATGGGGTCAGGATCCATTCAGTGTTTACTCAGTCCTGGCACTATGCAAAGTACTTTGCACAGATTGTTTTGTTTCATCGCCACAACAGAGCCCATGTTATGTGCAGCCCACGTTGTTATTACTCACATTGTACAGGATGAGCAAACAGTTGCAAAAAAGTTGAATTTCTTGCCAGATCACATGACTGCAATAGTGAAACTAGTTTTCAGACTCTAAGATTTCTTTTCTAGGGACTGTTCGTAATCGCTATGTTGAGGAAGATATTCACTTTGGCTTCCTCTTGACGAAAAGATTAAGATGAAGTCACCAATGAAAAATAATTTTAGATAAAGGATATTCAGGGATTAGGATGTGGCATGTGTTTTACTGATAATGATTTACAACCTCAAGCAACCCAGAGCTGATCAAATATTGACTGTTCTTGAATTGTTGGTATTATAGACAAGCTATTATTTGACGTGCATGCCTCCCTGGGAAAATTCAGACACATAATCATTTTTTACTATTACTAATGAATTAAAGAAGGCATAACACTTTAGACAAAATGAAACAGGAAATCATTCCTTATCTCTCTCTTTTTTTTTAAGATTTATTTATTTGTGCATACAGAACTGGGGTACAGGCCAGAGGCTCAGGGGCGGTGAGAGGCTTCACCAGAGACAGA
>NW_004567124.1:9411711-9418550 GCF_000260355.1 Condylura cristata | reverse complement strand
GTTGCGCCACCAGGGAGGGCCCCATGCCTTATCTCTTTTTACATATGAGAAGAATAGTTAAGAATCTCTACTGAGGTTAAGAACTGAAAAGAGGCCCTCCCTGGGGCACAGAGGGTTTGGATCTCTGCATTTGAAGTTAAACCAACCTGTGGTGGCTTCAGTGTGAGTTCAATCCCTGCCTCAGAGGTGACCCACATGGTGCGGCAGACCTCTCCTGTCTCGCCTGCTGCTGCCCTCAGCAGTGTATTTTGTCGATCTGCCTGTTCTGCTCCCACTCTGTTTCTAGTGAAATAGAGTGTTTCTGTTTCTCTCACCACCCCTTCACCTCTGGCCTGTATCCCAGTTCTGTATACATAAAAAATAAATCTTTAAAAAAAAAAACTGAAAAGAGGCAAATCTTTCAGGTAGTTGATCAGTAACTTTCCCCCTTACATGTCACCCTCTCTGTTCTACACTCCCTTACTCCAGAAGGCATGTGTATAATAATATCCATCCAGTTGCATCTCAGCTAGATCATCTGAGGGTCCCCTAAAGATAAACAGCAACTTTTGCTGTTTAGCAGACATGGACCATTTGCACTGGAGTTGGGCACTGCGGCACTCTACAGAGCACTGGGCACAGCTGGTCCTTGCCATGCTCAGCTGGTCTGGCAGAACTGCAGTTACTACCAGAAGTGCCCAGCAAACTCACCTCTACTTCATCCCAATCAACCAATCATATTATGTGTCCACTCTTTAGTCATCATGTAAATATAATAAAAATGTTTGTCTTTGTAAGCCTAAGATCTTCAAATCTAATCTGGTCCCTCTAAAAGTAGTGGCAATATATGAAAAGATATTAAGTGAATGAATCCCTGACAAGAGGTAAGGCCCCGCATTTCCTCTGATTATATCATCAGATATGCACACAAACCAACCAGGGATAAATTCATTTCATAAAAAGCAAGCTGAGTTGTTTTGCTAAAATTTGATAAACGTTATAAATTTGTTGATCTCCCAAATTTTAAAAATATCACCTTCATCATAAACTTCATTTCAAATATGCAGGATCTTGTTTTGTTGTTTATTTTCAGAATCTTCAATCTCTAATTCTAGCCCAATGTCAATACCATAACAATTCACTTGCTATAGTTTTTCATTTCATTTTCATATTTGGTAGGGTAACTCCTCCTTTCTTGTTCCTTTGGGCAAAATATTTTGGAGGGAGAAACTACACATTTTCTCCTTGTTAATCAACTGTTAATTTCTAGGAAATTTCTTTGGAATAAGTATGAGCCATATCAAATCAGTGAAGATGAGCTGGACATTTTTAACATTCTGGTGTTGGACATACTCTTACGGAAAACAGATACATAGTATCTACTTTTCTGTTTATCAAGATGATTTCAACAGTGATTAGACATTAAATTTCATATAAAAATAAAAGGACACAGACCCTGCCTTCAAGCCATAGCCGTGAAAGGACATCAATTTTGTAGGTCACCGCAAGGGTGCAACTTTGAGGACGTATCGCCTCTACTGGGAGAACAGAGAAGGCTCATGACGGCTCAAGGTCACAAATGAGAATCTCAGAAAACTTACGAGAAAGAGTAGGCCATGTCAAGCAGGGGTAACGATATGAACATTTAAAAAGGCACTTGCAGAGTGACGTGGTGAAGGGCATCCTGGGACTGAGAGGACAATATGATGTTGAGACCAGCTAGTTCACAAGGGGCTTTGACCTTAGCGAGTCAGCAGGAGAAATACACAGTGTATGAACTCACCTTTGATGCCTTGGGACCAAGAGACCCTTTACTTGGTCCTTGACTAGGCATCACTGATAGTTTCTTGTAGACCACAGAGAGGAACAGCCCTCACGCCTGACACTGTCAAGGCCTTCTGTGCCTGCACCCCTATATCCCACCAGTTTTATGTTAGCCGAAGTCCAACAGAAGTGACAGATTCTGCAGCATCCCTGTGACCTCCTCACCTGGGAACGGCCTGGCTACATGTTTGTTCCTTCTGCAGACTTTAGCACTATAGCGATAATCAGGAGACTTCAGGGATTTTCCTCTGTGGTAAAAACACTTCAGCTTCACTTAGTGCCAGCGCTATCCAGGTCTCAAAGTCTGGAGCCATCCACAAACAAGGTTCATTCTGATAACTGCCATGAGTCCCTTGCTTCCCTTAAACTAACAAAAACACTCTTATCTCCTAGCCAAAAAAGAAAAAAAAAATCCCCGTCATCATCCAAAGGCACTGACTTCCTATCCCCCTCCCACCCAGGCCTGCTGTCCCTTGTTCTTCATTGCCTCCTCTTGGTTTCCCAGCAGCCGCCAACACCCTCTGCAACTTGAGCCACAGGGCCAGGCAGTTCTCCCCAGGTGAGTGCAGGTCACAAGGCACAGGAGGAGTGGCTGTGGCTGTGGGCATAGCAGGACTCCTCTGGGTTCTCCAAGAGGCCGAGGCATTTACAAGTCTGCAGCCTATTCTAAACAAAACAAATACATTGAACCTACGTTGGAGTCATTGCAAGTCACATGTATTCAATGCTTCAGAGTTCACAAAGCTATTTTCATAGGTATTACCTCTCTTAATACGCACAACCTGATGATAAGGTGGGATCTGATCTTTGTTTCAGAGATAAGGCAACCAGAGTACAGAGCATTGAAATAGCTTTCCCCAGATCTGTCTGCAGAGCATGGAAATTATTTTATAACTCTGACTAAATCCTTTGGAACTGGGACTACTCTTGCCTGTTCCACTTTAAGGAATTCACATTCAATGAACCAAAGCAGTTAGTACAGTGTCTGACACCACATGATAACTCACCAATGAAAAGTCACCAATAATTATTACCATAAAGTCACCAATAATTATTTTTTACATGTGTATCATCCTATTGTTCCTTTCAAGTGTTGTCCCCATAGAATTGCCACTACCAAGTCACCCATGAACCATCACCATAGTCTCTTGTTCTTTCCCCTCTCTTTCCCATTCCCTTGTGGAATATCTCTGATTTTTTTTCTTTTTCCATCCAATATTTTTCTTTTTCCTTCTGACTTACTTCACTGAGCACAATCCCCTCCAGCTCCACCCATATTGCTGCAAATGCCATGAGTTTTTTGACTGATGAATAGTATTCCATTGTGTATATATATACCAAATCTTCTTGATCCAGTTATTTGTTTGTGGGCATTTAGGTTGTTTCCATTTATGTTATTGTAAATAGTGCTGCATTAAATATAGGAGTGTGGTTTCCTTTTGAATTAATGGTGTAAGGTAATAATCTAGTTTTATTCTTTTGCATATAATGGTCCAGTTTTTCCAACACCATTTATTGAACAGGCTATTCTTATTCCATTGCCTATTCTTTGTTCCTTTGTCATAGATTATTTATCCATTTATATATATATATATATATGGCTTCTTTATTTCTGGGTTTTCAATTCAATTCCATTGGTCTATATGTGTTTTTTGTTACAGTACCATACTGTTTTGATTATTATGGCTTTGTAGTATAGTTTGAAGTCTGGGAGTACGATTGCTTCATTCTCTTTATTCAGGAGAGCCTTGGCTATTTGAGGGTTTTTGAAAATAACCAATAATTTTTATGAACAAACTAAGCAGCAGTCATCACATTTGACACACATGTTACTTATAATGGCAGCAGGGCAAATTCAATTTTCATCTCAAAAGAGGTGGCTGAAATTCTTTTACACATACAAACCTAAAAAAATTAAAGTTAAAAAACAGGTGGATATTTGGACACTGGAATATCTCTAGAGAACTGCCAGCCTGCTATGAGTCCCTGCCATCAGTTCAAAGTGGGAGGGTGTATTATGGAAGGGGTTCCCTCATAAGCCTAGTAAGGGACATAAAGGACTTACTCAGAAGGCTTCATTAAAGAGTTGCTGGGAGAAGCAGCCTATGGGGGCAGAATGGGTACACTACTGGAATGTGGTGCACTCCTGGAACACCAAGGATATACTGGTGTTTGTCCAGGTCCATATGGAGGCGCTAGCAGAAAGAACTTGCCTGTAACCCCTCAGATTCTAAGATGGGGGTACACTGTGATTGCACTAAGAAACAGAGGGGTAGAAGAAACAGCTACTAAATGGCCAGTAGGCCCACCTTCCCTACTCTCTTCCATGTTCCCAACAGACAGAAGCATTGCAGGGAAAAGATTTTTAAGCTGGATGCATGCATCCAAGAAATCAAAAAAAAAAAAAGTTTTCCTAAACACTTGTCTGGTCAGAGAAAGTAAAATCAGAGAGATACTGATCAAATAAGACCCTTCCTGCCCTTTGTCTTCCCTTCCTCCCCATGGCAACTCTGCAGTCTTCTGAATGTATGGCAAGTCCTCTGGGGAAAGAAGATATTGGTATGCCAATAGAGTCAAAGACCAGCAGCTACAGAAGATCTTGCCTGGGGAAAAGGAGCTTTCAGTTTGAGAGTTGTGATTTATTTGTTTGTGTGTTTGTGTTTAAAACTTATGTTGCATAGCACTGGGCATGTTACTTATTGAGCTGAGACCATTTGGAGGACCAAGGTAACTGGGAACTTTAATTATATAAAAGTTATGGGACTTGCATGAGACTTTTACCTTAGGCCAGGGAAGAACTACAGAAGGACAACAGTGCGTAAGATTAAGTTACTGTAAAGATTGTTTCTGAGTGCTGACTTTTCAAAGACCAGTTACAGCGATGTATGAGTTTCCTATCACTGTTGTACCAAATGACCAAACTCAGTGAATTAAAACAGCACAAATATTTTATCGTACCATTCTGGAGGTTAGAAGTCCAGTTCTACAGTCTAAACTCAAGCTGCATTCCTCTTGGAGGCTCTAGGGAAGAAAATGTTTCCTTAGCCTTTGCAACCTAGAGGCTGCCCACATTCCTTGGCTTGTGAATTTAAATGACATCACCAGTTCTCCCTCCACTACCATCATCATGACACCTTTTTCTATCTAGTTTGACCCTGTTTCCCAATTATAAGGTTTCTTGTGATTACACTGGTCCCATTCAGATAATCCAGGATAACTTCCCCACCTCAATAGCTTTCATATTTCACATCTGCAAAGTCCCTTTTGTCATATAAAGCAATGTAAGTCTAAATTCTTGGGACTGGGTCTCCTCCTCATCCGGGGAGGAGGCATTACAAGTCTATCAGA
The DNA here is from genome assembly GCF_000260355.1 of Condylura cristata. Taxonomy (NCBI): domain Eukaryota; kingdom Metazoa; phylum Chordata; class Mammalia; order Eulipotyphla; family Talpidae; genus Condylura; species Condylura cristata. The sequence continues at coordinate 9,413,399 of NW_004567124.1, read as the reverse complement.
CACAGATAGATGAATTGAAAAATGACCACTTTATTTGAGTCTTCTTTTTTCCCTTTGTAAAATGGGGAAAATATCTTGTAAGATGAAGGAACAAAAAGGAGGTCTGATATGAAACATTAAATTGCATCTCAGTAAGTGCTGAGTAAGAATTCATACTTTTCATTCATCACATGTTAAATTTGTTGAATATTTATTTATCCAGTCAAGGCTCAGAGTGCTGAAGAGTATGTTGCTATAAAGAGGGAAAGGCAAGACGTGTTTACCCTAAAAGTGGGAAGGAAGGTTTGGGTGTCAGAGTTGGGCAATGGATCAAAAACGTAATTGGTGGAGGTGTTACTGAAAGATACTGGATTCCTTCTGCCATCCACAATAGTTGGAACCAAAGGACAAAGGACGGGGATTGAATCTAAAATAAGCACTTTAATTAAATCAGCAGTCTAACCTGAGAATGGCCAAGCATTGTGCTCCAAAGAAAACCATTTTAATGCCCCATCTCTAACTCATAAAATCTAGTGTATAGTGAGTTAAACAAAGACAGTTAATTATCAGTGAATGGCCTTCACTCCAGGCAGTTGACAAGTTCAAGTTTCCGGTCTCCATGGTAGCTACCCCTCTGCTGGCATCTGGATTTAGAACACGATACCCTTGGGATGACTCAGTCTCTGACAGAAATGGCATCCATCACTCTTGCAGGGACTGGAAAGTTAACTCAGAGCAAACAGATCATAGGTCAAATAGTATGTTTACGTGCAGATTCCTAAACTACACACAGAGAGTCCTTACCCCCTACACAGCCCCCATCAGAGGGACCTAGTTAAAATACTTTGTTCATGTCTGCATTTTGTTCAAGAAGTATCAGTCTATGGATATGTATTAATAAAGATTAAGATATAAAAATGCATAGTATTACCCTGCCATAGGCAGTTGTAGAAATTAATTCACAGTCATAAATGGATTCAGGAAACCAATGACTTCACTCTGGAAGGAATTTAGTATATAGTAGTTTAATACTGAGGTTAAATTCTGGCTCCAGGTCTAAGGGAGTTGTTCTTGGGTCCTCCACATGGGGTTAAATTAATTAAACAGGGAGACATTAGACTGAGGTGGCTCTAACGCCATGGCAGCTTGTGTGAGCGAGCCAAAATATAAGTCTGTAAATGCCTCAAGGTTTAAGACTGATGTCAACGAATCACAAGCCACCAACGGCAGGTTGAAGTGACAGCCAACCAACCACGTCCTTAGTTTCCTTCCTTTTCTCTGTAAGAGTCTCTCCCCAAGTTTATATTGGTAGAAAGCCTCTAATTACTTCTGATTGGGCACTGCCCAGCTGGAATGTATTTTCCCTCAAATAAAAAAATTAATTTTATTATATATGCTTATCTTGTCTTTTACCAATGATGTACCTATTAAAAGTCAAATTAGAGTGCCTTTCCTGGTGGCACAATGGGTTAGGATGCAGCACTGCAAGCTGCCACAGCCACTTCAGTGCGAGTTCTATCCCTGGCTCCAGATGTGACCCACATGGCACAGCAGACTGCTCCTGTCTCGCCTGCTGCTCCCCTCAGCAGTACGCTTCGTCAGTACGCTTCGTCAAGTACGCTTGGCCTGTTCTGCTCCCTACTCTGTCTCTGCTGAATCCTCTCACTGCCCTGCACCTCTGGCCTATACCCCAGTTCTGTATGCATAAA
>NW_004567124.1:9408284-9411237 GCF_000260355.1 Condylura cristata | reverse complement strand
TAAGGAAATTTAAACCTATTTTGGGACAAGGGGAGCAAAGCAGGAAAACAAAACTATGTCCATTGATACCATAATTATGAAGATTGTGACAAAGTGGAAATGGATAAAGTTGTATGAAGTATATAACTATAAATGAAAAGACTATAAACAGAAGTGGAAAGGAATATGAGGAGATTCTTGCTGCAGTGGTAAGGTGGTAGGATCATGGATTACTGCTGATTTTCATGGATTATTACATGGATTATTCCTGAAATGAATTTTTATCATCTTTCCTGGTATAACACTCAAATGTTGTTTTTTGTTTGTTTGTTTGTTTTTCATGCAGGTTGAGCCAGCTTTTTAAGGACAGTTTTTAATTTCAATTATTCAACATTTCCTTTCACTCTCAAGCATTTTGACAATTTGTAAGGAAGCCCCTAACACCTCTGTGATAGAGGAGCATGAAGGTAACACTATGTGAACAGTACAACTATGTCATCAGAATTCTTTGAAGCATTAGTAGTTCAAAATATCCCCTAAATATACTATTTACCAAACACGGAGAAGAGGTGATGTAGCAATAGGCTTATCCAAATTATTAGCAAGCAATCAATAGCAACAGAGATTTTTGTTTCTTTGAGAAAGCAGAAACATGCTTGGTTAAGAAATGTGGTTCAAGAAGTAGCCTATTAACCAGTACCTGAAAAGACTTTTTTTAATGAAAACATGTGTACAATAATAACTAATGGAAATGTAAATATCTTATCAGAAGATTGGGTTCTGCTTAGTCTCATAAATTTTGTTGATGTCTTTTTCTACCATATAAAACTTGACCTCAGAAGTGAAGAGGTATTTTTTAATCTTACACAAAAGAGAAAAATTCAAACATGTGAAATACATTCAGAATATGAGTTTTTTTTTAAAGATTTATTTATGTATGCATACAGAACTAGAGCTTATCCAGGTAGCCTAGGTGCAAGGCAGGAGACATACCTGGATAGGGTGGCCCCTCTAATATAAGTTACACTTGCTCACTCACTCACTGATACTGGGATTAGTCAGGCATGGCGATGAAGCTAACATGCACATCTTTGAGATGTGGGAAGAAAGAGTTGTGAGAACAAACCAGAGTACCCAGAGAAAACTCACTGACACAGAATTGGGGAGAGCACACAGTGGCCCTGGCTTAGAATGACCCTTTTTAAAAAGATTTATTTATGCACACAGAATTGGGGTACAGACCAGAGGGGCAGTGGTGGTGAGAGTATTCACCAGAGACAGAATGGGAGCAGAACAGGCAGATTGAAAAAGTTCACTGCAGAGGGGAGCAGTGGGAGACACAGGAAAGGTCTGCTGCACCATGTGGGTCAGTTCCAGGGGCAATCAAATGCACACTGAAGCAGCTTCAGCTAGCTTGCTGCTTTAACCCATTGTACAGCCAGGGAGGACCCTACAATGACCTTTTCCTTCTCATCAATGTTACAATAAAGTGATGCAAGACTTACTGTACTTCCTCTTCCCAGAGACATATCCCAGACCCTGTTTCCAGTGCCACGATTATTCATTCTTTTGTCTTTACTCCTGTAGGAAATCAGCAAATAATTTCTTTGTATCTAGTGAGTGATCTAAAAGGGCATTTCTAATTTTTTTAATAACTGGAGCAAGCCAAGACCCATCCATCTACAGCATACATTTACTAAACATCAAGGAAAAGACAAGTGGGGCACTTGATACAAAGTAGGCCAAATGGTCCCTGCCCTTTAGACCAATTGGGAGGATCAGACACAGAGCTACTGCGGTTCAAGTTCACAGATACAGGCACTCAGAACCAGCCTGTTCCCCGGCTAAGGCTACAGGACCTGCACAGGGTCACCCTTGCTCCAAGATCCTTTCTTGATTGGATGCTAAAAGACTTGACCAGACACACTGCTGAGGGTAGCACTATCTTCTCAGCAGCTAGCTTTAGCTCCAGGTCTAAAACCTGGGATTATTGCTGGTATCAATCACTCACCTTTTGGAACCCCTGTTTTCACTCTGGTCTCATTTCATGTATGTTTCCCATTCTATTCAGAGACCTGGAATTTTGCACCATCCACACACCCATTCATACACCCTGAGTGGCCCCCAACCCAGATTCCTTATTGATGTGCGTTGCCTACAGCTGGATAGTGCAGCTTGGGAGAAAGGAAGGGCAACAAAAATGAGCCCCAAGGGCCTCATGTCACCCCCATGAGCATCACAAATTGGCTGAAAAGGCACCTGCAGCAGTGGCATGTCATTGTCCTCAAAGTCATAATATCCCATTGAAAACAAGGCAGACACTGGCTGGTGTAATTCAAGTCAAAGTTTTCAACCCAGCCACCTGTTTCTCTAGAAGCTGCCAATTCTGACCAAAGTTCAACGCGTTTATAATTCCACAAGCAGCTGCATTTCTGATTAATCGTTAGTTATCAAATTAACTGTGACCTTGGCACCTGCCAAACCAAACCAACTCACAAGGGTTTTAGAGAGCACATGCTTTAATGTTTTGTTGTTTCCCATGTTATTTTTGAAATCACATGATTTTAAACACTTGACTTCAGACATCAAAGTATTTTGTCTGGTGGGATTCCTGCATAAAGTATGTGGATATTTGTGCTGGGTCTAAGGTAACTCAGCATTTCCACATTTCAACCAGGGAACTCAGAATTTAAACTCAATCAGCTCAAGAATTTCCACCTTTCATCTTTCATCCCTCTTTCCAATGGGGAGATGTCTGTGCCAAGAGCATTATCAGGGGTAACTGACTCTGCTGACTCGTTGTCAACAGGTCCTCAACCTGATGAACAAAGCTCATGGCTGATGGGCCCCATTATCTTGTCTCTGGTCACACAACATAAATAGATAGATAGATAGATAGATAGATAGATAGATAGATAGATAGATAGATAGATAGATAGATAGATAGATAGATAAAAAGAATTACAGATTCCCA
>NW_004567124.1:9402619-9407624 GCF_000260355.1 Condylura cristata | reverse complement strand
AGGGAGACTGACAAAGTACACTGCTGAGGGGAGCAGTGGGCTAGACGGGAGAGGTCTGCTGCGCCACGTGGGTCACCTCCCTGATCGGGGATTGAACACCAGCTGAGGTGGCTGCAATACCATCCTAGTTCTACAATTCCACCCATTGTACCATCAGGGTGGACCCCGAAAAACAAAATTATAAGTAGGAATTCTTGGTGAATCCACTTCAATAAAAACTTTCCCTTGCATTTAATGTTTGCTTGTGGAGGAGAGAATGAAATACATGACATTTGTAGAAACACTGATGATTGATGACCAAACAAGTATACACACATCTCAGAAGTAAAATGTAGCAGGGTATAAAAATAGAATCCACTTTACAAAGATCCAGTTCCCATATAAATTCCTGGAATCAGATCTTGAGGATGGAGGGGAAGAATAGAAAAATAGACCTAGGAAAAATGTTTTGAGGGCATAGATCCTGCCCCAGATCTTGCCCCCAAACAGCCTCCTCCTGGTAGGTTCACCTCTTGTTTCTCACACCCTGAAAAGGGCCATATCCTCTCCACCCCCAGGCAGCCTTCCACCATGTTACAACCTCCTTCTTTGCACCCCTGGCCTTGGCTCTGCACCCAGCCTCTCAGGCATATCAGGCTTCCTCCAGCCTCCCCAATAGTACAGATGTCTCTATGCCCCAAGCAAGCCTTAACCCCTGGATTAATCCCCCACATGGATCACATCTCCTCCAAGTTGAAGTCATGAGTAATATTAAGGACCGAGACTGGAACATCTGATGGGGTTAAAGTTCTTAAAGTTACCCCTTAGCAGAATTATTTACAATTGGAAAAACATGGAGGCAGCCCAAATGCCCAAAAGTAGATGACTGGATTTAAAAGATGTGGTACATATATACAATGGAATATTACTCAGCAACCAAAAAAAAAAAAAAAAAAGAAACACATGTCTTTCACAGCAACTTGGATGGAGCTGGAAAAGATCATGCTTAGTGAGATAAGCCAGAAAGAGAAAGAAAAATACCGGATGGTTTTGCTCATAGCAGGAGTATAATGGACCAGGCGAGAAAATAATAAGAATAATGAACAGCTATATACAAGAGACATTTTGTGGGGGTGGAGTGGGGAATGGGATCAAAAATGGGGGGGTGGGGAGGAAAGTGCACAGGATTATGGTGATGGCACACGGGTGACTAGGTGATGGGAAACCCGCGGGGATTACAATTGAGATGAAAAAAAAATGTACAAAATGATGTAAAAATAAACAAACAACAAAAAAAAAGTTACCCTTAGAAGAAGCTGAGCTGAGTTAAACCCTACAGGTGGGTTCCCAGCACTGTGCTACCACAAAGGGAGCCGGGGGAGAAAACAAAAGTAAGGGTGCCAGGAACAATGAAAGTCTAGTCAGTGTGTTATCTTCGCTTCTGCCTCTACTGGTCACCTTTCACATTGTGTCTCCTTGTAAACAGGGCTTCCACTGCATTCTAAGTTGCTTGAAGGCAATATAGAGTAGGTGCTTTATAAATCATCTTCAATGTCCCATAACATTCTCTCCTCTTCAGAAGAGAGAAAGCCCACCGTGGCCTGTTGTAAAAGGGAAATGCCATCCAGAGTAATGCAGTTTGTGGTAATTTGAACACATCGGGACAGCTTCCTTTCTCCGCCCTCTCCTCTGTTTCTGCCCTAATCCTTTCCCTTTCTGGACCTCCATTCCCTGGAATAAAAATGACATTGTGACCATGACCACATGATGATGAATGGAAACACAAAGAAGAGAACTGATTAAGCTGTTTAGAGTTTCCTGTCACATGACCCACATGGAAACAAAGCCACATCAGATGTTCCATTCTCAGCTCTTAAAGTTTCCCTCCCCCCGCCCCCCTGCTTCTGCTCCTGCATTGTTGCACAGGTTGTTTTCATGGGTCTCCTTTCAAAGACTGTATCTACATTTTATTTTATTTTATTAGGGGTTCTTAAGAGACTGAGCTCCAGAAAAAACATCTGAAACATGGATTAGAATACTTGATTTCTGGTGTAATTAAACTTCAGGGTAAACTGCATCAGGACATTCTCTCTAAGCCTTTATTTGTGCAGGATTTATATTTTCAGGCTAATGCCTGAGGGAACAAGTGTAATATGGATAAACTTTGTTTTCACATCCTCTCTCCTTTACCATCCCACTGTCCCCCAAGTCCCAAATCCCTCTGTCCCTGCCTACTGCTGCTACCCAGCCCTCACAGCTGGAGACTTCTCCAGTATTCTAACTACTGTTAGAGTTTGACCTCTGTGCCAGTCAGCCAGCATGGGTACAAATCCAAGCTCTAGCCCATCCTGGTCATGTGATCTTGGGCAGATTACCTGACCTCACTGTAATTCAGGTTGTTCAACTACAAAGTAGGAGGAATAATTGGGTACCAGGAGCATGAAATGGTTTAATAAATGTAAGCTATCCAGAACAAGTGGATTGATAACAATGTTTTTAAACTGTAGTCCCTCACCTAGATCAAACATCCGGAAGCAGTGGTCATAATTGTCCATCTTGGCCTAGTCCTCATCTTCCCATGCTGGCGACACTTTCCTTCCTATTCTCATCCTTTATTCCAATCAAACTGTTAGACATGAAGCCATAGCTGCAGGACCCCCTTACCCGTTACATAAGCCATCCTCTTCACTTCCCTGTGCACTTGAACCACCTACGCCTTCGCCAGAGCTCTTGTTTCCCTTGACCAATGCAGCTCTGGGCACGGGCTACACTCACCATCTACTGTTGGGGACCGAGGCCGGCATCTGGAGTCTGTCAGCAGCCATAAAAAGGTGAAATGGAGTCCGGATAGAGAAAAACATCCGGGTTGCAAAAGGCATGTGGGAAGAACTCCCTGCCTCCACCTTTTCCTTTTCCTCTTTCTTTTCTCGCCCACTTTCGCCCCTCGCGAAACCAACTGCCACCAAAACATGTTGCATTTCTATTGGCCTTCTCCCTTCCTGGCATCCCTCTCCTCCTGTATAAAGCTGAGATAAAACCCAATAAAGAGCTCTTTCTTTGTTCTGCTACACGCGTGTGACTGCTTCTTTTGTTCGCGGGACCTGGGGCCCCGAATCTCCGGCCTTGCTGGTCAAGGTCCCCTGCAATCTACAGATTAGTCTTCCATGCTTGGGTCACCAAGAGGCCTGTAGCCCAGCTCCAAAGTGCCTCCCACAGAAAGCCTTCTGCCCAAGAAGGATTTGACAAAATCTCCATATATGTGTCTACCTGCTTGGGAGGAGTAAGATAAACTGTAAGCCTGATCCTCTGCAGTGAAGGGTGGTTCTGCTCTGAGAGTCTGCCCAGTATTGCCCCTTTTCTCTTTCTCAGAAGACCTCATTCCATTGATAATTGCTTTGGTCTTAACCACATGGACCAGTGTTTAGGTCTTCTTTGCTGAGAAGTTGGGAGAAACTAGTTCAAGCCAGGGCATAAATTCCCCCTCCACTGATTTTTTCCATTTACTTTGCAGAAGGACATCCCAGTATACCCTAGCGGGATGACATAGGTCATATCTAAACCATAAATGACTGGGCCTCCCTGGTGGCCTAGGGGTTAAATCTCAGCGCTATCATTTCTAAGGCCCAAGTTCAATCCCCAGCCCAGGAGGTGACCCACATGGTGCAGCAGACCTCTCCTATCTCACCTGCTGCTCCCCTCGGCAGTGTATTTCAGATCTGCCTGTTCTGTTCACTATTCTGTTTCTGCATCCATCTCCCTCTCCACACCTCTGGCCTACACCACAGTTCTACAAAAAATAAAATAAATAAGTCATAAATGATTATCTACATCTCATATGACTCAGAGGTTTTCTTTCAGAACTGCTCCCTACCTCACCTCTCAGTGTATGTGTTACTGATGCGAACAGTTTGGGGCTCACACAGAGTTCTCACTTTATACTTTTTTTCCCCCAAAGGCAGGGACACTCCTTTTGTGAGTGAAGCCTGCAGAAGCTGGCACAGTGTTTGCTCCAGGTCCAGGGTGCCTGGTCAGGGGCTGGCAGTCAACACTGGGACAGGGTTAGCTTCCAGGACACAAGTCCACAGCAGGCAAAGTCAGCCAAGAGAAGTGGGTTTCTAGCTTCCAGCTAAAAGTGAGGCCCCACTCTGGCTCTTGAGAGTCCTTTCAAATTAGTCCAGGTGCTTGATGTATGCACAGAGTCTTGGAAGAAGCAAGTACTTTACAGAATAATTGGTTTAATCCTCACAAGAACTTCCCAGAGTAGGTGCCTTTACATCCTTATTTCAGAAGCAGGTAACTGCAACACAGAAGAAAACAAACTCTGGGGGTCATCTGGCTTACAGGTAAAAGAGAGATGGTTGGTTCTCATACCGGGCAATTAGGGGCACTAAAGCTGGCACCAAGTGTTACAGGGCACCCCAATTTGAATTGGGTTGCCTGTCTGTGGGTCTTCACCCATGTGCTTACGATTCAATCGTATTATGGACACACTCAAAAGGTTAAATAATGGATTTATTTATAAGGAGAAAGGTAAAGGAGTAACCCAGGGAAAGAGGGAGAGAAACACAGGTTAACTAGGATGTCCTACCAGTTCTGCTGACTTGGACTCCACCGGCACGCTGTAAACCAATTGAGCGCCAAAACGATCAGCTGCGAACCACCAGGCCAAGAGCCCCCCAGAGCCCACATGTCTGGTTCTATCACAACCTGGCTGCTCAGCTCCACCCTCACGTCCCTGCGTGCTTCTTCTTGGTACTGATGGGATTTGGAGTTCCAGCATCTGGAGTAGGGGCGCAGTCCATGAAACCTGTACCTGTTGCACAAGGACAGCACAGATAGTTTACTGGTCACTGTCTGAGTTCATCACCTGCATACAACTGCAAGGCCACTTGGGTTCCGACTGACGAAGACCTCACTTCCAGAGATGACTGCTTGGGCCTTTACACATTTGTCTGAACACAAATCTTCCTTGCTGAGAAGTGGGGAGAAACTAGTTTAAGCAGCGCATAAATTCCCCTGTTGGAGA
>NW_004567124.1:9392917-9402194 GCF_000260355.1 Condylura cristata | reverse complement strand
TCAACTAAGATAGAAGTCCCTTAAACCTTATCTACTACTCAATGGGTTTTTGTTTTTCTGCCTGAGTCATCTTGGGAGACAGAAGAGGAAATTCCTTGCTAATCAAATCTCTGAATAGGAGACATAGGTGAATTTCTTTATCTAAAAACTACATAGTAGAGTCCTGAAAGACTAGCCAGAAGACTTTTGTGGACTCCTTTAAGGTGTAGCAGGTAGAAAACTTGACTAGTTTAAAAATAGGAAACCTGGATGAATTTCCACATCTAAAGGCCAAACAATAGGAAGTTTGAGTAATTCTTTAGAAGCTGAATAGAAGGCTAGGTGATAGAATGATAAGATTTGGCTTTTCAGCAGTGAGAGAGACTTTGCAAAAACAGCCCTTTTGCTTTTATTTATCAGTCAGTAGTCAAGTCACTTGACTTCAGGGGAATTTTTCACCCTGGTGCAGTGCTTGCTTGTCAGGGCAGGCAGGCCTTATGTGGCTGAGGCAGTCCAATTATAAGCTGAAAGTTGCCCAGAATATTTTGATATTACATATACAAAAAAGGGAGGTCATAACATAAGCATGGAAAGTCTGATTTTTCAGAGCAATTCCCCTCCATCCGGACCATGTCTGACGACAGAGGTCGCATAGCTTGTGTCATTCCCCCACTGTTAATAATGGGATTTATCAACCGGGGGAAACCAAAAAATCACTAAGGCCACATGTAGTCATTGTCTCACCCAAAGCACTGCCCAGTGTTTTGAAGGCCTAAAATAAAGGTGTCCTTGAATGGTGTCTTCCTGCCAGCAAAGAAGTGAACTCCTATCCTGAACAGACAGCCACGCTACCCAGGTGTGCCTTCCAGCCTACAGGGACCATGTGGCAGCGAGACAATAGGCCTGGAAGCTCAGGGAGCTGCCAGTGCAGCACCAGAGAAGTACCACTGGAAACCACATTCAAAGGACCCTGTGACAAGCCCAGCTCCCAGCTGTAACCTTCCCCTGAGGCTGTAACAGCAAAGCTAGCCAGTTTCAGTCATTGTGTTACCTAACACAGGCCTCACTTTCCCTCAGACAATAAAAGGAAACAGAGTTTGAGGAAAAGGAAAGTGGTTTGGCCAAATGAGGAGGGCAGCAGACTCGTCCGAAAGACCACAGGTCCTCCTCTTTGGCAAGTTACAGGGCTATTTATACAGTGTTCAACAAAGAAAAGGGGAGGTGGGCAAGCATCCCCAAAGGGGAGGGAGTAAAAGTGAGTGCTGGGATGGAGAGCAGTGGGCACCAGCCTTTATTTACACAAAGACAAACAAAAATGGGGAATCAACAAGAGTAATGGGGAGGGGGCAGGGTGCAGCACAGGGAGGAAGAGGAGTTGGTGCAGGCCAGCTTTCTCACTATTTGCTTTTGTTTGGGATTTCCTTTCCTTGACCCTAAACCTGTCAAAAGAAAACTGCAAGGAAAGGAGAGCGAAAAAGTAAACCAACAGACAATTGAGAAGTCTGGGAAAACCAATTTCATCATAAATTTGTCAAAGGAGGCAAATCCACAAATGCTTATCTGAGAGCCCATTTACTGTATCAACTGGGCTACTAGCAAAGCCTTGAAACTTTTCTCCTGCGAGGTTAGCTTCCATGTCCTCTCCGTGTCCTTCTGAGGCCCCCACAGCCTTCAAGAAGGCCAGTGTGGTGGGGCAGGAATGGCTGACTCTGCAACTGCTGAAATAAAAAAAAAAAAAACAACAACTGAATAATCCCTGAGAACACTGAGTCCTGGGAATCCCTGGGGCTGCTTCTGCTGTCCGTTTTATTTCCTCTCAGAGTCTCCTCCCCCTATCCTGTCAGTATTTTGCTGATTTTGCTGGGGGTTATTCATCCTCTGTGCCCTCCTCTAAGGGTGCCATCTCTAGTCTAGCTGCAGCCAGGCTCACAGTTCTAAAGCCTTCGGCGCTGAATGAACTGCTACAGTGTACAACCTTGGTTACAGGCCTCATTGTGGAAACTAGGCTTTTATTTTTGAGCCTTAGCTTTCTCCCCACCTCATGGTTTTAGGATTGCTGTGAGAATGAAATAAATCTATACACATAAAGTATCCAGCATGGTGCCTTGATTGTTAACACTCAATATTTGTCAACAGCTTCATTAAGTGCCAAAAACCACAAATCCGCAATCCACTTGCAGCTCACCTGCCTCTAGCCCTTCCCCTTGCCCAGTCTCCCTGCCCTCAGGGATGGGTGTACTGACTAGGGATCCCCCCCCAGCTGCCTCTACCTTCCTTCCCAGGCTATTGTAGACAGACCTTCATTTTCTTTGATATTTAAAATAATCTGGTAATGTTGATAGAGCAAGATTTAGCAAGATTAAGTACTTTGCCAAGGATAATTCTTTCAGGTTCAAAAATAGAGCTCTGACTGGAAGTGATCATGCTTAGTGAAGTAAGCCAAAAAGAAAAAGAAAAATAGTGGATGGTTCACTCATAGCAGGAGCGTAATAGACCAGGAAAAAAAAGAGAGAGAGAGAGAAACAAATGTAATAAAGTAAAAATGAAAATAATGAGCAACTATAAACCAGAGACATTTTATGGGGGTGGAAAGGGAAGTGGGAACAGAACTGGGGTGGGAAGAGTGCATGGGACTGTGGTGATGGCTCATCAGTGAACTGGTGGAGGGAAGCCCATGGAGGTTACAACTGAAATGAAAACATGCACAAAATGAAGAATGATGTAATAATAATAATGATAATAATAAACTAAAAAAAAAAGCTCTGATAAATCAAGTAGAGAGTTGTTTTAACTATAAACTGAACTGTGAAAAAAACACTGTGAATTAAAAAAAAAGAAGAGCATGAGCTCACCCTCTCAACACAGCAGTGATGTTCATGGTGTGTATTCCTCACGAGGTTTGCCCAGCTCTGCAGATACAAAATTTTCTCCTGATTCATTGCCCCTGTGGATCACTGTGTGTTGGGAGGACCCCAAAATATTCACTGAGAGATATTCTAAAGTAGCCATGAAATAAATCCAGAATGACTTCAATTTGAACCCAGGAGATTAAAAAATCATCAAATAAAGATGTTAGATAGTGAGTCAAGCAAGTATCCCTTTAGAGATAATTCAGTCTGAGCAATTTTTTAAAGCTTTAATGTATTGTTTTGACAAATAAAAATCATCATTTATATTCAAGATATACAGCATGATGTTTTGATACTGATTCTATCAGTACACACTAAAGAACATGTATGTAACATAATTTACATTAACTGATCACAATCAAAGTAACTAACAAGTCCATCACCTCACAGGATTTTGTGTGTGGTGAGAATACTGAGGATCAACTCTCCAAGCAAATTTCACAAGTATCATTAATTCACTGCACTACTCTAGTCACCAAGATGCACATTGTTTCTAGAATTTATTCATCATATAATTAGAGATGTGTACTCTTTGATCACTATTCTGAGCCATTATTTTTTAATGTAAATTATGTTACATACATGTTCTTTAGTGTGTGCTGATAGAATATATAGGTATATAACTTAGTCATATATTAATTTATTCAGTAAGCCAAAACCCAGGTTAAAATGTGAACTTTTGTCTTATTCCTTTCCACCCACTCCCAGATCTAACTATATCAAGACTGGTTTGTTGCTTTTTAAAAATTTTTACAATATTTTTTCTTTTAGCTAAGAGATTTATAGAAAAAAAGACTCCTAATTTTACATTGAGAGGGAGAAATTTACGGCTATGTACTGTCAGTCTAGGGACTGATAGTAAGACCATTCCTTTCATGAAATATGAGTTATAGAAAATTCAAGAATTATAGGAGGGGATGGAAAGTTAGTGATAATAACACTAATTAGGCTTGAGTGCCCTCTGACTCCTCCTCAACAACCTGAAGTTCTATGTGAGCTTCTCCAATTTGCTCTTTTGGATTTGATCACTAATCCCATTAAATTAATTAAGGCAAGAGGCCATTAGACTGAGGTGGCTATGGTGGCCTACGTAAGCAAACCGACATCTAGGCCTATAAATATCTCAAGATCACAAAACTGAGACCTAAGAACAACCAATAACAGTTAACTAGGGTTCAGGCTACCACCAACCAGTAGTTGCTCCTTCTCTTCTCTCTCCATTTCTCTATCTCCTATCAGCAGAAGGGGCTAGACCTTGACAAAAAATTAGAAACTGGGATCGTGGGAGACATAACAGGAGGGGTAAGGATAGGACCCTGGGAGACATGGGACCCCCAGGAGATATAATGAGACATAATAAGAATGAAAAGTCAATAACAAGAAAAAAGCCCAGGACACTATCACTGGTAAATCTATTAGGACATTGGCCAAGGTTGACCAGTTAAGAAACTGCATGATCACCACAGCTCATCCTCTAGACCCATAGTTGTTTTCACCAGTGGTAAACCCTTTGAGACCCCTCTGTGCAGGAGCTGTCTGCTATCTCTCCTTGTATAAATCTTTTCAGTCCTGCTTGCTGCTGGCAGGAACTAGCCTGTTTCTTTAACCCTTGCATTGGAGAGTTGGCCTGTGTCTTTGAATAAACTTCCTTTGGCTTTCTTATTGTTGTTGGCATGTGATATTTCATTTCTTTGATACACCAGCCATGGTTCCCTGTATATTTGGGGGCTCATTTATGATCTTGCTCTCACAACAATCAAAGCAACATAGCCACTTCCAATATGGCACTCCAATAGATTCCTAAATTGTTTAATATGACACCATTTATCTTTAAACTTTCTTATTTCTGTTCTTCCCTCATCAAAGGACAGGAAAAACATAGCCTAGGCGATTGTGGGGTAAGAGGAATGGGTAATACGGAGTGCTCCTCACACTGTCAGAGAGGACTTGGTATGGCTAAATGTGTGACCACAGGCCAGAAGCAGTGTGGTGTGTCATTGTCACACTTTCCAAGAACAGCAGTGCCTCACGGGCCTTCCAGATCCTAAGGGCACAGTGAAGGGAGTACAGTGTCAGCAAAGGTGACAAAGTTTCACAAACTCCACATTTTTCTATGTGTTTTCATCAGTTTGACCTTTTCTAATTAGGAGACACCTTTTCATATGACTGCCTCTACTCCCCAGCTACCTGCTCTGTGGATAAGCTCTTTACATCGAGCATATGCATTTATGCATTAACAATTTCTTCAGCAACTCTGCAAGTGTGATAACTTGTTACTTATATTTCAGTGTTTCATTTTATGTCCCTGATGAAAACTTCAAAAAGCAAAATTCTATTTAGCAGGTAGAATATATTTGTTGTGGTTCAGCATGTGGACCCTATCTGTGACAGAAGAATACTGGGGAGGAAGGATTCTGGAGTCCAAGGTTGGAGGAACTGGGCTGTGGAAGACAGGAGTGGACCTTACATTTTAATGCTGAGAATTCTGAGTGCTGTATAGACACAAAGATTTTGTTTCTGATAAAAGTCAAGTGTTAGGAAATGAAATCTGATGATGGTTCATTTTTACAAAGGTAGGTGAGAATTCCCACCATAATGGTTGGAGTTTAGAAGCACACATGAACTGAATGAACTGTTATTTCACTCTGGAACATGGCAGATGGAGTCTGAAGTGCACAAGCAGTGGAGTGGAAAGATTCTTTGTGTATATGTCATTTAGTGCAGTCACTCAAGCCTGTTTTCAGCAGACTGCCCTTTGTACAGACTTAAGACCAGAACTTTAGATGTGCATGAAGTCATTCTGTAGAATTAACTCATCTGCATGTTCCACAGAGATGTGCAGCAAAAGTGTGCCTGCCACATTAAGATGGCCCTTAATGGGATGAAACTCCTGATCTCATTTAAGTCCTGTCTTTGTATCCGGTATTTTTGAAAAGACAAAACAAAGTTGAAAGTGAATCATTTGCCCCAGGATCACACACCACCTGGTTACTTAATTTATATTTGAAGCTAGGTCCTTTTGGCCACAAACTTTCTGTTCTTTTCTATTGATGATATTCCACCTCATTTCCTTTTCCCCTTACTCACTAGTGGGAAGAAGTATCTGCCACAGCACACACTGAGCTCACACACAGTTAGAAAGAGAGGCCTTGTGACTCCATGGCTGACATTCTTCCCCTTGAGAGAGTGGTTCACAATTGGGATTATAACTCAATTTAGGCCAATAAAATATAGAACAAAGTTGTTGTGGCATTCCTGGGAAGACCTCAGTTGAATGGAATTGGTTACAGAAACAAGACCTCCCCGGTTTAGGGGAGAAATTCTGAGGCAATCTCAGGTACACCTGACCAACATCCTTCGACAGCAAGTTTAACTTGCCTCAAGATGGAATGACCCCTTGGCAGAGAGAGATGGCCTAGACATGGACCAGGCGTGTAGAGTGTCACTGCTTCTACTCACGTATGTTCTGGACTCTCCCTTACATTTCCAAAGACTCCACTCCCACAATTATGGCCAGTTTTCTGTCTCATTTTTTCTGACTCATCCCTATCAATATCTTTCTTTATTCTGCATGTTTTAAACCTATCTTGAATTCTTTCATGTTAAAACAGAATAAATCTTCTTTGGGGAAGTGGGCACATTGGATTATGGTGGACTATGGGAACCTTGTTGATGGGTGTGGTGTGGTAATGTTTTTCTTAAGAGGTGTAAAATCTATACCTCTGAATCAGAGAGTGTTGAAAATCATTGTTATCCCAACAAAAATACATAACAAATAAAAGTAAAATAAAACAAATCTCCTTTGATTGAGTAGTCTCTTCCAGGTATAGTTCTTTTTCTTTCCTCCCCTTTTCTAAAACTTTCTATCATTCTTGTCTGGCACTTGTCACAAGAACTGCTCTTGACAACTTGGCTATTGACCTTCATCTTGAAAAGTCATGGACATTTTTCTTGATTTCCATGCAGGATTTAAATGGATTGAACATCCCCTCCTCCTTAGAATGCTTTACTGTCATTGCTTCCATGCCTCCACATTCCCCTAATCTCTCCCTTGCCTCATTGCCTCCTGCCTCTCTTTTTCCTACCCTGACTTCTCTGTTGAATTTCTAAATGTTGGTCTATATCAAAGCTTGGTCCAAGGACCTCTACTTTTCTCTGCTAATTCTATCCCCCCTGCTATTTTTTCAAGACTCAATTCAGAGAATGTTCATGTAAGGCTCAATATTTATTGTGTCATTTATACACCAGACTCTGTACTAAGAACTGGAAATGGAGCAATAAGTAAAGTCTCTGCCTTTCTGCATTTTGATGGTAAGTGAAAAACAATAACAAGATAAATATGTAAGTATTGTCAGGTAGTGATGAGTACTAAGAAGAAAAACAAAGCAGCTCTAAGAATCTCCGTGGTTTTGTCTTCATCATAGTCACCACAGTCTGTAATAATAAAATATGCCATTGTTTGGTTACCCCCATAAAAAGCAGTTGTGTGAGAACAGCAACTTTGTTCATAGCTGCATCCCTTGGACTTAACACAGAGCCTGTCAGAGTAAGGATTCTACAAGTACTTGTTGAGTGAGAACAGTAGAGGTCCCTGCTCTGCAAGTGCATGAATCAGCTTGGTTCTCACCTGAGTGTAATCAGTAACCAATACACAGCTTTGGGCAAGTCACCTCTGGCATTTTCTCAACTCCATAAATGTTTAAGTTTTTAAATTGTGCACTTTGAAATTATGTTTAAAAGCTAGGCTTTTTATTTACCTGACCACATTTTTATAGGACCTAATTTCAGTAATAATATTCTGAAAGGCTCTGATGCCCAATGAGAGGAAAGTATATTATTGGGGATTTGCCACAGGAATCCTGAGGATTCCATGTTCCCATCCCTGGTTTTCTCTCACTCCGGTCTCAGGTGGCCATTTATTCTGCCATTCCTCCAGAACCAGGGGAAACAAATGGAGGGAAAGGATAAGTGAAGGAATTCATTTTCTGCAACAAGAGCTGTTGGGTGTAAACAGCTATTTTTAAATCAACAAATGAAAATATATTGGGTAAGAAACTCTCTTAGAACCCAGACTGACAAACTGGCAACTTTTGAACACAACCAAGAAATCCTATTACTAAGCAGTTAATTACTATGTAACTAGAGACATAGCTAGGTAGGAACAAAACATCAATTTGCTTACAGAGGAGGAAAAATTTCTCTTCTGATATGGCAAGATTTCCCAGGGCACCTTCTGGAGAAGCACAGGGGGATGACCATTCATTCAAAGACCCCGCCCTTGCTTTCTCCCCCCTACCACACACACCCCATTTCCTAGGCAATTTCTAAAGACTTCACTTTCCAAAAATCCTGGTCTTTTATTAGCGAGAAAGGAGTTCTTTTCCCACCAAGGTATCCGTATTATAGAAGGTCTCACTCGTGTGCAAGAATGAGAACAGGAGCCTTTGCCATGCGGGGTAAACTATGTTACACTGTGTATATGAATCTTAACGCCAGGCATGAGTCTAAATAACTTAACAAACAAACAAGCACGTTGATAAAGGCAAGAAGGGAGGAAAAACAACTAGAAGTCAAAAACCAATTGTGTCTTTGATAGAGAAATGGGCTGGAAAACTGCTGTCGTTTTCCTTCTAATAAATGATGACAAAGGCGGACACCTAAGAACTAAAATGTCAATAAAGCAATACCGTTCATAGAAAAATAAATAAATAACATTTATTTTGTACAAAGCAGCTGTAGGTGAGGGAGCCCCCAGCGGGCGGAAAGCGCCCCGGCAGGACCCGGCGGGCCCTCAGGGAAGCAGCAGGGCGCCCAAGTGCAGCTCGCCCCGCTCCGGGCTGTGGCCCTTGTGCTCCGCTTTGACGCGCACGGCCAGGCGGCGCACGTCGTCCTCCGAGAGCCCGTCCAAGCAGAAGTCCTGGTCCAAGACGGCCGTGCGGCTCCGCAGGACCATGGCGCCGCGGGGCTGGCGCGCCTTGCCCGGCGGTTGCAGCACAAAGCTGACGCGGCAGCCGACCGCGCAGGGCTCGGCGCTGCCTCCGGCCGGACCCTCGGCTCGGAGCAGCCGGATGCGCAGGCGCCCGCCTGCCGGACTGTACTGCGCGGCCAGGCGCAGGGCTCCACCAGCGCGGCCCAGAGTCACGGTGCCCTCGGCCTCCAGGGGCGGGCGCCGCGGGGCTGGGGGCGGCAGCCGAGCGAGCGCGAGGGCTAGAGGTGTCGCGGGAAGGGGCGCCTGGGCTAGAGGTCCTGGTCCCCCGACCTGACGTTACCTGTGTTCCGCCGCAGGTGCACCCCTCACTCGGCCGCCCCAGCGGCGACTTGGGGAGCCGGCGATGGTCTGGACCGAGCGACTAGGGGAGCTTCTGGGTCACCGGGAGGCGTAGGGCGGA
>NW_004567124.1:9390418-9392737 GCF_000260355.1 Condylura cristata | reverse complement strand
GGGCTCTCGAGCAGCGCGCAGAAGCCGTAGGCGGTGCGCGCGCGGGGTAGGTGCGGCAGCGAGAGCGCGGCCTGCGAGCGCGGGTCCCAGTCAGTGCGCCCCGCACCCTCGTCTGCTCCGCCGGGCCACAAGTCCGGCTCGGCAGCGCACCGCCGCGGCAGTGCAGCGTCCCGGGACCAAGACTCCGGCGCGCAAGAGACTGGCAGCCGCGGCGGGATGCAGAACTCGGGGATGCGGCCAGGGGTGAGAACATTGGAAAAGGAGGGCTCGGGAGCAGAGGCCCGGAGTTTCCCGAGGAGTCTCATCTCCCAAACGGATTGGGGATGGCGGGGGAAAGCGCACCTGCAGAAAAGAGAAGCTGCTTGAGTTTGGGCTCCTGCATCCCCTGGGGACGTAGCTAGACCCTTCGCTCTACGGACTCCAGTCAGCCCCAGCTGAGTTCTGGAGCACGCCTACACCCTCCCGCCTTCCATTCATTGACATTTAGCAAACTAATAAGTAGAAACCAGACCTTTTCTCCCTTCAGTCACTCAGGGTGTAGTTGTAAACTCAGCGCCTGTTGTTGCCTCCTGGTCCCGACAGTGGCGCCAGCTTCAGCACTGTCACCGGGACAGTGTCCCTCCTCTTATACCGGTCACCTTTGCCCCGCCCAGCTGGCGGGGAGCCCTACCCCTGGAGGTACTGGACGGACTGCCTTCCCGCCCTCCCACCCCCCTTCCCGCCGACGCGCGAGGGGAAGCGACTTGCAGCGGATGCTCCGTTGTGAGCGAAGCGGTCGCGGGAACAGGCACCCTTTGGTGAGCCCAGGAATCCACATCCGTTCTGCGTGCCAGGAACCACGGACACAGGCTCTTAGAAGGTTTCAGGGGCTAAGAGGGTGCCTGCCTGGTCGCCTGGCCAAGAGAACTGAGAGTTGAGCATGTTGGCGGCGGGAAATGTTGATGGCTTCTTTGAGAAGGTAAAGCAGGATGAGGAAACAGGAGGTTCCTTTTGCTAAGAGCTAAATCCTGTCACCCAGCACGTAACTACAAGCCCTAGGGGCTTCTACTGCCCTGCCCCCACGCACCCACATTCTATCATCCAGTATTGTTTCCATGGTACTAGTGTACTAGTTTATTTACACTTCAGTCTCCCTCTGCTCCCCCGTAACTTCTTTAACAGCTTAAGACCTGACTCAGTAAATACCATAAATGTGGTGAAGTGGGTGAATGAATGTATATAGAAATTTCTGATTTCTGTCATTTTAAATGTTACAAAAGATGGCACTTTTACCCCATGCCCTAATAATGATACTTGACATTTCCTAAGCTACCTTTTTCTGCTCCGACATGGAGGTAACCAGTTAGAAACTATCTTACAGGAAAAAAATGTGGATTTCCTTTTTTCAAGCCCTAACTTTCCATTTTTTAAGATGAGAAGAAGGAAACCATGAGGAATTTGGGAAATTCCACAAAGGTTAGAGTTAAGTCAATGGACAGCCATTTCCTCTTTATGTAGCTTAGCATGTGCTACTTCCTGTTATCTGAAAGCCCCTTTCCATTACCTTTCAGCTCTGTAGGAACTCGTGTTGTTCTCCTGCTGGCCAGACATCATGCCCATCAAAGCCCTTTACCCAACTCCCCCACAAAAGTTCACGTTCCCTCCACACACATTGTATACACTACTATTGCTGTAATTAACATGCTGCTTTACTATTTTTGGCTTACAGGGTTGTCTCCCCTAGTAAATCGGGTTTCTACTGCATAGAATTTGGAGGATCTGCTATTAATATATGTAAAATAAAATAAAATCACTGTGACCAAAATCTGGGTCTGCAGCCAGCCCAGTTTCCTTTCCTAAGGACAAGGGACAAGGCTGTTAGTCATCTCTTATCCAATTTCAGCATTTGGGGCAATAATGTCCAGCAAGTAGTAACTGTTCAGTAAATATTTGATGAGTTGTATTGTGTTGAATTATCTTCATCTACAATCTAGTTTTTTTGACTATCGGAGTGTTAACCATGTATTTCTCTAACTGCAAAATTCAACTTTATTCTTATAACTAGGTGGTAGACATTGCCACTATCTACAAGGCTCAGATGAAGGGATCTGTTTGAGATCACTCAAACTATGAATCATAACCCACATATCTTAAGTCCAAATTTTTTGCTATTTCTTATAATTCTTTTTTTAGTAACATAAGTTTATTTTTACATCATTTTATGCATTTTTTAAAATCTCGGTTGTAATACCCTTGGGCTTCCCACTCTAAATCACCCATGTGCCATCACCATAGTCCAGTGCATTTCCCTCCCCACACTGTTTTTGATCCCATTCCCCA
>NW_004567124.1:9388263-9389778 GCF_000260355.1 Condylura cristata | reverse complement strand
TTGTTGGCCATCTGCATTTCCTCTTTGGAGAAGTGTCTTTTTAGCTCTTCTGCCCATTTTTTGATGGGGTTGTTTATTTTTGTTGAGTTTCATCAGTTCTTTGTATATCTTTGTGATCAATCAGTGGGATGTCTGTCTGTTTTTTGAAATGTCTCTTTTGCTGTACAGAAGCTCTTTAACTTGATGTAGTCCCATCTATTTACCTTGCCTTCACTATCATTTCATTGAGTGTTGTTGAAGTGTGTAGGTCGTGTAGTGTTTGGCCCATCTTTGCTTCCAGATATTTTATGGTTTCTGTTATATGTCTAGGTCTTTAATTCACTTCGAGTTGATTTTTGTGTATGTGTGAGGTAGTAATCTAGTTTCATTTTTTTGCATGTAGCTTCCCAGTTTTCCCAGCACCATTTGCTCAACAAACTTTGTTCCATTGTAACTTCTTTGCTCCTTTGTCAAAGATTAGCTGTCCATAAACCTGTGGGTTTATATCTGGGTTTCTATTCAAATTCACTGGTCTGTATGTTGTTCGTGTTCCAGTACCATGCGGTTTTGATTATTAAGGTTTTGTAGTATAGCTTGAAGTTTGGGATTGTACTGCCTCTATTTTCTTTCTTCTTAGTCATGAGAGTTTTGGCTATTTGAGGTCTTTTGCTGTTCTATATGAATCTCATCAATATTTTTTCTATTTCTTTAAAGAATGTCATTGAGACTTTTATTGGGATGGCGTTAAATCTGTATATCACTTTTGGTAGGATGGCCATTTTGATGATGTTAATTCTCCCATTCCACGAACAGGGAATGTCTTTCCATTTTATGGTGTCGTCTTGTATTTCTTTTAACAGTGTTTTGTAATTTTCTTTGTATAGTTCTTTACCTCTTTTGTTAGGTTGATTCCCAGGTATTTGATTCTTTTTAATTGAAAAGGGGATTTTTTTTTTTAAATTTCTGATTCTTCTGATTGGTTGTTTGTGTATAAGAAAGCCTCTGACTTCTGTGTGTTGATTTTATATCCTGCTACCTTGCTAAACTGGTGGATAGTTTTGATTTGTTCCTCTGTGGAGCTTTTAGGTTTTTCCATGTAAATTAACATAGCATCTGCAAATAAGGACAGTTTTACTTCCTCTTTCCCTATTTGGATTCCTTGTATCTTTTTCCTGTCTTATTGGTCTGGCTAGAACTTCCAATGCTATGTTGAAGAGCAGTGGTGATAGTGGACACCCTTGTCTTGTTCCTAATCTCAAAGGAAAGGCTTTCAGCTTTTCTCCATTGAGGGTAATATTGGTTGTGGGTTTGTCATACATGACTTTTATCATGTTGAGGTATGTTCCTTCTATTCCGAGGATTTCGAGGGCCTTAAACATAAATGGGTGTTGAACTTTGTCGAATGCCCTCTCTGCATCTATTGATATGATTATGTGATTTTTATTCTTCTATCGGTTGATGTGATGGATTACATTAATTGATTTTCTGATGTTGAATCATCCTTGTGCTCCTGGGATAAAGCCCACTTGGTCATGG
>NW_004567124.1:9347381-9386498 GCF_000260355.1 Condylura cristata | reverse complement strand
AGGATAGAGTATTCTTGGTTGGCATTTAATGCTTTGGAGTTTGTTCAGTATGTCCCTCCACTCTCTTCTTGCCTGTAGTGTTTCTTCTGAAAAGTCTGATGTCAGCCTGATTGGTTTCCCTTTATAGGTTATTTGTTTCTTCCCTGTTGTCATTCTCATTATCTTTTCCTTGTCTTATATTCTTGGTATTTTTCCTATGATGTGTCTTGCTGTATTTCTCCTATTGTCATGGTTTTGGTCTTTTTTCTTGCTTCTTGGATGTCTACTTTCATCTCCTTCATAATAAGGAAGTTCTCTTCTATTATCTATGTGAATATTATCTCTGTGACTATATTGGCCTTTCTCTTCACCTTCTGGGGTATCTATAACTCTGATATTTCCTTTCCTCATGGCTCAGATAGCACTTGAAGTGTTTCTTCATTCCTTTTCCTTTTTACTTCTTTTTCTTTTTGTTTTTCTCTTTATTTCTGTATCTTTGAGGGTGCTGATTCATTCTTCCATTTCATCTATTGTATTTTCATTACTTTTACCAACATTCTTTATCTCCTCTGCATTTCTTTTATTTCCTTTTTTAAAGTCTCATTTTCCTTCTTCAATTTGTTGATTGTTTGTCTCTATCTTTTTCTCTTTTTCACTTCTTTCATTTATTTCCTTGTTTGCATTCTTCAATTCCTTGATGGCTTGCCTCATATTATTTTTTTCTTCTCATCTTCTTTTTGTTTGTTTATCGTGATGATTCTAAATTCTCTATCTGTAGGCTGAGCAGTTCTTTTATTTCTTTGGTGCTTTCTGGTGACTAATCTTTTTGTGGTGAATTTTCCCCCTGTGGACCTGCTTGGGTATTTTTTTGTCTTCTTTTCCCTCTTGTGTATTTTCTAATACTTTCTATTCACTGAGACACAGTGTTGCTGTTATTGACCGGCATTTTTTTTTTTTTTGGATGTTCTTTCTGGGATTGCTGAGGGACTTACAGGATATTCTGAGTTGTGCTTTGTTTCACTATCACCTATTTTTCCAGCCCCCACTGTGTGGAATTGTGTCTGTCACCTCAGCCAATAACAGTCAGGGTTCTCTTGTGGTGTTCAACTTCCTCTGTTCACATGTTGAGTCCTTGTCTCTGGAAGGTGTCTGTAGATCTTTGTAACCTTCCGATGTCACAGGTTCCCTCTATGCTTGGATGTGACGTGGGTGGTGGGTTGTGTTAGAAGTGTTGTAGGTCTCCCTGCAGCTGGGCCTGTGTTTGAGTTGGTCACTGGTTTTATTTACTTTCTGAGCACTGAGAGCCTTTCTGGTTCACAAGTCTTCAGGCCTCTGCTGTGAAGGGTGGGGGATTGAGGGGTGCAGGGAGTGCCAGAAGGGCTGCAAGCCTCCCAGTTGAGCAGGCTTCCAGTCCTCCCTCTGAGTTTCCAGGGCTCTTTGTGCCCACTCCAAGCAGTGTCTCCCTGAGCAGTCTTTCCCCACTCATTGGGGAAAGACTCACAGAGCCGAGTTGTCTCCCTTTTAACTCCAGGACTTTACCGCAGTTTTTGTAGGTAGATGCGGTAAGCAGGTAGACCTGTAGCAAGTCTCCCCATCTGAGGCACTTCCTAGGGCCTCTCTATGCTAGGATGTGCTGGTGGAGGGTTGGAGGAGTGTTAAAATTGTTGCAGTTCCCAGGATTGGGCCTGTGGTTGAGTCCTGTCTTAACCATTTCCTCCACACCCCCCATTTTACCTTCTGTGCTTTGTGAATTTTGCTACCCACACCTTAAAAATGGCGGCAAGACCTGACCATGCCTTAATGTTGTCTAGTCTCAGTTTTCTGCTGTGGGGGGAGGAAATGTGGGGAGTGCTAGAAGTGCCTCCATTGCCAGTTCCTCCTCCCCACCTCCCGGGCTCTGTGTGCCCATTCCGTGCAGTTCTTTCCCTGCAGCTTGGGTTCTTTTCACCAAGCTGAGTGCCTCTCTTTATCTCCAGGGCTTTAGTAGGCTGGGTGAATAGCTGCAAGCCTCCCTCTGTGACACTTCCTAGCGCCTGTGTGTCTGGGCACTTACCGATCAGAGCTGCAGTGTTTCCCCACAGCTTGGGTTCCATGCAGGGAGTTGAGTTCTCTCTCTTTATCTCTAGGGCTTTAGCAGGCCAGGCGAAGAGCTGCAAGCCTCCCTCTGCAGTACTTCCTAGTGCCTGGGCACCTGGGTGCTCTCAGATCAGAGCCCCTGTCAGAGCTCCACAATCGCTGAATCTCCCTCAGTTATCTTCCTTCTAGTGAGTCTAAGGTGCTCTCATTTGGGTTGAAACTTGTAGTATGTAAGTCTACAGTCTGTTTTTAGTCTTATATTCCTGTGTGAGCTTGGATATAATGATTTCGGCATCTTCACTCTGCCACCATCTTGCGGCACCTCTATTTCTTACAATTCTTACCTTCCTTACTTTTTCCATCTCTTGATTCAAATCCAGTATAATTTACTGAATCTGCTGTGTATCAGGCATTTTGTGTCTTGTATACTACTATATAATGAAAATGTTAATTTTCAAAACAACTATTATGTGTTTTCCACTCCTTGCTTTGGAATGTCCAATTATTTCCAAATCTTTAACGATAAGGAAAATGTTTCCCCTGAGTAAATGCTTTCTTTCTTAATTGATCACTGGTCTCCTCTAATACTTGCTTTGTTGAATGGATCAGTATAAAGTCAGAGAGCAGTAAATCATTCCTGCTAAGTCACACATGCAAGCAGGGGGAGTCCCAGGGGTCTCTGATTTTTTAGGTCAAAATGAAACCTGTGGTCAAATGGTCTTCTCTAAAGCAGAGCACACCTGAATTATGTCCTGCCAGTGTGTCAAGTCATTTACAATTGCACCTCAGTGAAAATGGTTTTCACCCTCCTGGGGGGTCTTTGTCCCATGAACCCACAAACATTTTGTCAGTGGTTAAATGTCACTGAAAACATGACATGTTACCAGCACTTCCATGTTTGTTAAACAACAGAAGCATGGTTATAAACACAGCCTCTAGAGGGCTTTCTAAACCACTAGCTTTCCACAAATCATTATTCTACAGAAAAGAAAAACAAAGTGCAGGAAAATTAAATTACATACCCAGGACACAGTCCAATCATTCATTTATTTAAACCCATAGCTGCAGGCTATATCCATAGTTAGAGATCTGGTTTCTTTCCTGATTGTGAAAATTACATTGGAAGACAGCGAAAAACAGCCCCTCATTGAAACCCTTTGTTTCCTTATTTGGTGCCTTAAACTACATAAGGGTTCATTGTCATCTTGTATTCAACACTTTGAAATGGTTATTTCAAAGAACCATTTCTAATAATAACATTACTATTTGCTAAACACTCAGCACAGACTGGGTCTTGAACTCTGAGTAACTGTCTAAAGAAAATAGAAATGTGGAAACTGAGGCTCATAGATGATAAACAACAGTGTTACACCCAGAGTGGAGCTGGGATTTAACCCCAGTTCCAGATGGCACATTATCCTTTGTTCTTATGGCTGCTTTCCTCTAGTATCCCCCAATAAGATCTTTTTTCCTGAACTCTTCTTATTTTGAGGTAACTCAGTTCTAAGACTTGAGTTGAAACTATCCCCTTGTTGATTATACAAGCCCTTACTAGATGAAAGCATGTAGTTGTCACAGCAAGATATCACTAGTCATGCAGAGTAGCACTGTACCATTTGTCAACAGAGTTCTTGTCCTCCCGCAAGGATGTATTCATATTCTTGATCTGTACCATACTTGTTCCAAAATAGG
This sequence comes from Condylura cristata, assembly GCF_000260355.1. Lineage (NCBI taxonomy): Eukaryota > Metazoa > Chordata > Mammalia > Eulipotyphla > Talpidae > Condylura > Condylura cristata. The sequence continues at coordinate 9,382,751 of NW_004567124.1, read as the reverse complement.
ATTTGAGGTGATTTGCATGAAGAAGATCCAGGGAATTTATGACTACAGCCTGAGATGGTGAAAATAGAAAAGATATACCACTAATAGAGTAAAAGCCTCTGAATGAGGTCACCAATTAGCATTTATGTTCCTGAAATGGGGAGGGCAAGGTGTGAGGATGTTCCAGCAGCATAGTTGGGATGGTGAAATGTTCTATAGACTCCTCATAGTTCACTAGCCAGCAAGAGCTAGTTTGAATGACCATGGTATGGGAATGGGTATTGCCTTGGTGCATTGAAAGTTAGTTTGAAGAAAATTACAAAAATCTACACAACATGATCAGGTAAAATGAAAATACGTAGGAAAAACAATTGGGACAGAAAAATATTAAGGATAAGAAAAATGTGAAAAGCCAGAAATCAGATTAGAATGAAAAACAAGTGATGTAATTTTTCAAGTGCTACTGCACTACTGAACTACTGAGCCTAGGACCTGGAATCAGAATAACTGATTTTGAACTCTAGTTTAGTAATTCACCTTCTCTGTATCCTTGAGCAAGTCAAGGAAACTCCAGTATATTTGTTTTCACCTGTAAAATGGGAAAGATAATAATCGTTCCTTCTAAAGATAGAATGTAAACTTAAACATGAAGGTACTTTGTTGGTCATAAAGTACAATCCTCCCTTTACTTGCTGTTCCCTGAAAGCATTGTAGTCTCTCATTTCCCCTTAATATATGCTCCCTCACCCTAACCCTGATCACCTTCAAAACTCCTAGACATCATTTTGGGAACTATGTGCAAATATTGCCTCCTCTTGAAAGTCCTCTGTGACAGTTTAGACATTGTCATATACCCTTTCCTGTGATCCTTCCTTAGAGATAAGATCCTTCCTTAGGTAAGGCAGTGAATTTTGTCATTCACAATCCTGTTCTGCCAGTTTCTTTGTGACCTTCATCTTGTTAGTTAAACCCTCTGAGTGCCAATCTTATCTACTGAGAGCAACAGTCCCTACTATCTCAAGTTTTCCAGGGTTAGAACTAGGATAAGAAAGCCGCAGACACATAATAGCAAATTCTGATTATTACTAATATAATTTCTTTGGGTTAAGGTTCCCATGTTAAACTTTATAAATGGGTTAATTGTTGAAGAACATTAAGTATTCACATTTGAAATTATAGTTTATGTAAACATATAAAGCGGCTTTAAAAAAAACACTAGCTGCTAGATCATGTTGAAAATTCAATACAATTCAAGAGAATTGTAGATTTCTTAGTAGCATTGAAACGATGTGTTCATTAAGCTAACAAATAAAAGCCAACAATCCTCCTTTTGCCCTTGAGGAGTGACTAAATCGTCTCTGTGATTTCTTTCTCCCGATACTATTCTGATTCAGGACTATCTGAGTCTTCAGCTCATTAAACTCTTTAGAGGTGGCACAAGCAACTTCAGCACCTCAGTCATCTGACTACAACTCCCAGCATGCTGTGAACCAGACTTCTAAGGGGCGCAGTTGCTGCTGGGTAGGAGGAAGGAATAATGCTGCCATTGGTCTGGGGAACAGGGGTCAAATCCCTGAGCAGAAGCTTGGCTGGTGTTTGCTGTTGGTGGCTTTAACACTCTGGAGCCAGCTACCTTCAGAGACTATCCTCGCTCGGAGCCGGGAGCCGGGTTTTCTCCTTGGCGGACTCCACTTATGTGGTACATTTGGAACTCTTGGTCTCTCCTCGTCCTGTTCCCTGGGTCCTGCCTGGCCTTCCTGCGAGAGGAGCTTTGGACTTGGACTGGCAAATATGCTTTTGGGTCTTATGCTCACCACTCTGAGCCCTGCCATTATGGTATCCTGTGGCAACCAGGGATCCCATACTGTAAGTTGGGGAAACCAAACTGTAAGTTGGGGACAGGCTGTACATGTGGGAAAAACATCTTTAAGAATGACACCAAAGTAGTTATCTCCGGACAGTGGAATTACAGATTATTCTTTCTCCTGCTGCTTAAGTGTATTTCCTTAATACACTTCAATTAATGTTACTTTTTGTAATAGGGCGAAAGTTATTTTTCCTCTAAAATATAGGTAGATCTTGAGGGAGTAGGCCTGTGACTTCATTAATCAAGTAGTGGTTTGCTTAATCTCCAGCTACAGAAATCAGTAGGGCTTTAAATGGAAATTTGTGTATTAATAGTGGTGACTTCCAGCCCTGGGAAAGTTAGGAGAGGACAAGTTGAATAAAAGGTTGCTGTTGACAGCAACAGCCACTAGCCACATGTAATTACTGAGTATCTGAAATGTTCTCAGTTCCAACTGCCATGTGATTTAAAAGTAAAATACACACAATGTTTCAATTTAGTATTTAAAAATCTAAAATAACTCAATATTTTAAGTAAGTACATCTTTCATAATCATAAATGCAGACTGGATTAAAAATATTAAACCAATCACATGTCACTTGCAGAAGAACCATTATATAAAATTTAAATCCTAAATATTAGTAATAAAAATTAAAAATGAGTACAATTTTAGATATAGCTAGTAAAAATAAAATAATTTCATTTTTTTTTTTTTTTTTGTATAGTGCTGGTTCAGATACTTGGCAATTCTCTGAAATATCCCCTCAAAACAAAAAACAAATGCATAACCACTTCACAGGAAACTTGCCAAATGTATCATTTCACTTAGTGCTTTCATGGGACAACCAATGAAAGGAGTAGGTGGTTGTCAATTGAACACATCATATGTACTCTGGGGACTGCAAGACAAAATACAACCCACACTATTTAATCAGTGCACAACTAATTCATGAACAATGCTAGGATTAGGAGTTCCAACCTCTACACAGTTGAAAATACTTGTGTATTTTATGAACAACCCCCCTGCTCCTCAAAGTTAAGCAGTTGTTCTTGGTATCTCAGAGGGTTGGTTTCAGTACCCCATTCAAAGATGCTCTAGTGGTGATAGGCCCTCTATATCCACAAGTTCTGCCTCTGGAATTTAAAACAACCAATATCCAGAATTGATTAAATCTGTGAATGTGACACCCTGGGTTGAAAAATGTTGTCATGTAAGTGGACCTGTGCAGTTCGAATTTGTGTTGTACAAGGGTCAACTGATATGTGTAACTGAAATCTGTCAACTCAGGACAAGGTAAGGAAACACCCTATTGTAGAAAGTAATTACCATCTTCTGAGGAAGATCTCCAAGCCCATCATAGGCTGCAGCACAGCAACTGCCTCATTGTATCATACATTAGGTGTTGATGTGGGTTGAGCTGGACATTTGACAAAAGGACTCTGACCCATCCTCAAGGAAGGAAGGAAATCACTGATTTGGGAAGGTGCCTCTTCATAATACAGTATATTGTTTTGTCTTTGATTTACTTGTTTCTTGATTTTTTTTAAAGATTTATTTATTTATGCATGTAGAACTGGGATATAGGCCAGAGTTGCAGAGCCAGTGAGAGGATTCACCAGAGACAGTGTGGGGAGCAGAACAGGCAGATAGATGAAGTACACTGCTGAGGGGAGCAGCTCGTAGGTCAGGAGAAGTCTGCCACACCATGTGGGTCACCTCCCGGGCTGTGGCCTGAACTCATGCTGAAGTGGCTTTAGCTTCTTAGTGCTGTGCTTTAACCTGCTGCGCCACCAGAGAGGGTCTTGTTTCTTAATTTTTAATAATGGTTAGTGTACAAAATTAAGATACAGTCAATGGTTACTCCAACCTGAGATGTTTCTATGGAAAAGCACAAACAGGTATACAATTCATACCAATCAATTAAACCTGGATAAATTTTTTTTACAATACTAGGTAATGTACATGGAATTTCAGAGAACAATGAGTACAACTCAGTTATCATTTCATCTTCTCAATGCTCTATGAGGTATTTTTTTTTTTATCAGCAATTACTAACAGAGTGAAATTGGGCTCCAAACTAATTCCCAAATCCCTATCAATAACCACTTTTGTTAGTCAGAACAAGGTACAACTAATAATGGCAGTAACCACCTTATTAGTTGTACCTAGTATCCAGATTTTAGAAATTCCTCTGATAATGGAAAGTCATTCTCAATAAGCTGTAATTAGTTAGTGACTACTTAACACCATTCTTCTCAAACTACCCTCCCTGGAACTTGAAGTTATGTACATTTTCCAGAAGTTTTATGATAAACTTTTCACATGAGCTAGACTATACCAAAAAAAAAAAAAAAATCCCCCAAAACAAGGATTTTGAGAGGAAGTGTGAAACCCCAGAAATTTCAGCTTATACTAAATCTCCAGATTTTAGGGGAAAAGGTAGCTAGTGTATGATGTATCCATTCAAAGTCTGAGAAGCCTTGTCCAACGGTAAGCAGGTAATCTAGGAGATGGTCATAGGCCTCTGGGGGTTGGGGTGAGAGGACAGAGAGGTACAAGGGGTGAAAAAAACCCAAAGACAGGAGTTACTTAGGTTATCAATTTCTTTGGTATTAGATTTCAATAATTTAGTTCATAATCTGCCACTGGGTATTGTAAAATCAGAAATGAGTCTTATAAGCTGTTTTCAGAAGGCTCAGGTTAGGAGAAAAACTTAGGGTCTTAAGTATGGAATTCGATGACAAGTGTTTTGAAATACCCAAATACCCAAAGCAGATCAATTTTGTTTGAGGAAGACAGGAAACAGTGCAAGAAAGAATGGTATTTAACATGGAACTTTAGAAAATAATGATAATCACCGGGTACAACCACATAGCAAGCAAAGACTCCATTATTCCGAGTGCTGTTCCTACCACCCATTCAACTGAACTTCTAGGCTGGGAGCACCAGGAAGAATCACAAAATAAACTGTCGATAGCCTAGCAACCAGTGGTAGTCTCTACTCCTCTATTTCTGCCCTGGAGTGTTTTTGTAAGTCTGTTTCTTAACTCAGAGAAATATAGAATGTTCAACATTTGGTCAGGGCTCTGTCTCTTCCCTGAAATTTTCTGAGATTTGCTAAAGAACAAAATGTGTTACCTAAGGAAATTTTAATGGAGGTGAAGGGCTGTGGAAGCTTTTTTCTCTCCTCTATAATAAACATGAGGGAAGATAAAACTTGGTTCAAATAAAGAGAACTTTTCTCTTAAAATGCTGGATTTTCACTGGATGCTATTTATATGTGGGATATGGAGAAACCAAAAGTTCTGATAAAACCAAACTGCCAAATTTGACTATAGAACTAGGCAACTGGAGCAGTTGGGGATGGAGCTTGAGAACCAACTTGGGAGAGGGGCACAGCAGGCTGTCGCGGTGGACTGTGGGTGCTTTTGTGGTGGGTGCACCATAGCAATAACACCTCTGAGGGGAGAAACTCCACTTCTTAAATGAAACCAGCATTAACTTTAAAAAAACATGTTTTTTAATGCCAGTTTCTCTATTACAATTTTTCTGCAATTTCTTCAAAGAATTTTGTTCCAATTGCTGTGTTTTGTGCCTCCACTCTTTAAAAATTCCATGTTCTATACAGTGGTTCTTTTTCAGAAAGCAGTGGGCAAAGGGACTTCCCAGAAAGCAGTGGCCAAAATGATCAATAGCCTCCCATTGAGAGAAACCAAGATTATAGAATTTGTTCTCAGCAGGAGGAGGTGGGGAGTTGTCTATGTTTTTGCAAAACCTCCATATTATATCTAAGTACTAATACTGAAATTATATTGACATTATACTGTCCCACCCCATCCTTATCTCACATATAACAGATAAGCAGCAAAATCTTAATAAAAATTGCATCAGAGGTGCTAAATTGTAAGCTTCCCCTGACACTTCCAATTTTGTAATTTTATGTCTTTCATTATACAAAATAGGAGTTTAATAACCTTGTCTCCCTGGACAAATAGAACCTCTTAGTGTTTCAGTTTTATCATTTGCAATCACTGGAGTAAAGATCTCTACTACGAGCATTGCTGTGAGCATTAAATATATTAAATCATTTAGGTTGTCTTAAGAAGTAGAAAGGGCTAAGTAAATGGAAGTTACTATTATGTGATGGATAAACACTGGACACAGTTTTTCACTGATGACTGGGGTACTTTAGGAAAAGTTAAAGGTCTCCCTCTATGGAAGCACAATTAGTCGAGTCATTTTTTCTGATCATAGCTGTGAATAAAACATTTGTATGTTTCAAAGCAGGTGGAGATGAGCCAGAATGAAGAGCCCCATCCCTCTTCCCCAGTGTTTGGATATCAGAGACCCAGCAAGGCTTTGAGGATTACTGTCCAAGATGAAGATGGATTCTGGATCCACTGAAGTAGCTTGGATTTCACGTTCTGGTAGGAGCAGATATGGGCATTTGACTTATATTTGGTATTTGCAATGTGGAGGCAACTTGAGTAAGAGAAAGCACGTGGGGAGGCTGGCTGCACATAACTGTTGAGGGCAGCAGTAAAGTTCACAGCCTAAAGTTCACTTAGGCAATACAGGAAGAGTGGCAGGTGTGGTTGCCTGAATTTGAAATTTTAAGTGTCTGAACAGAGGCATCTTCAAAGAGGTCCATTGGACTAAAGACCAAAGCTACCCACATGCCTCTGACCCCTTTCTTGGAGTTTTATCTTGGAGTCTTAGGTCTGTTCTAAATAGTGAAACACCGCCAATGATTAATACAGAACACTTCCTGCTGCTCTTACAAGTGAGGGCTCTAAAGTGTTTTTGTATCCCAAGTAGTATAAAGAAACCCTGATCTTTACATATGGAACTAAACATGGTCTAATTTATGTTGTCTTTAAAAGATGTTTTATACAAATTCTTTGTCCAATGGCATGCTATCAAAGTACTCTATTAAAACGTCTTGATATCACTGTCAAAAACACACATTGTAGGGCTCTCCCTGGTGGCACAATGATTAAAGCACAGTACTATGAAGTTTTCGCAGCCACTGATTCATATATATTGACCCTCAGCCAGGGAGGTGATCCACATGGCATGGCAGACTTCTCTGACCCGCCCACTGCTCCCCTCAGTAATGTGTTCAGTCTGCCTGTTCTGCTCCCCGCTCTGTCTCTGGCGAATCTTCTGACCCCACGCACCTCTGGCCTACACCCCAGTTCTATATGTATAAATAAATAAATCTTAAAAAAAGAACACACATTATTAGAGGTCAGAGAGCTCAAGAAAGTTTTAGAATATTATTTATATACTTTGGTGCTGAGCATATAATAGAAGTATTTGTTCCATGAGTGTAAATGTACAGAGCTAAAAAAAAAAACCTCTACATGACAGACATGTATCCCACACTTCTCCACATAACACACTTGTCCTCTTTATGAAATACAGCCAAATATCTTATCACAGGGCCCTGTTCTCAGTTTCTCTTGTTCATGTTTGATGTGAAAAATCCTCCGGATACAGCATCTGTGGAAAACAGCAGATTTCTTATTCAGTAAAAGCATACTTATGTAATAGATCATTAAATTCAATGCTGCAAAAAAAGTATAAGTGGAGGAAAAAAAACAATCTATAAGCAGAATTATACTAAGTGATCAAATTTCTGTAATGTGTGTGTGTGTGTGTGTGTATAAGCAAACACTATGATGATAGCCACTAAAAAGGTTACCAGCAACTTGCCTCTGGATGGTTGGTTTATAGATGATTCTAATCTTCTTCTATTTGAATGTGTATTTTTATATTTGCCAAAATGAAGATGTGTTTCTTTGACAGTAGAACTCTCCCCCTAACATACATACACATTAATATTAGATATTTCTGGTTAGACGTAACACTAAAGCAGTGTTAAGTAGACAATACATTATCAGGAAACAATAGCTGAAGATATCAGGATGAAACTTTCCATAGAAAGTCTGAGTCTTTGACACTGAGTATTTGAGAAAAGACAAATTGGGTGAAAGAGAAAGGCTTTAAATACCTGGAAGAATACATACACGAGTTCTTTGAACACTTGAAAGCAAAAAGGCTGATATGGTAGTTTTCTCTCATGCCCAAATATGTCAAACAATGAACTCCTTGCCTGGAAAAAAGAGAGCTATGTAACTATATATATATATATATATATATATATATAGCCTTTCAACTAGAGGCGTGGTAAGAAAGCATTGCATATATGTAGAACCATGACCCTGTGGGAGAACCAAGTCAAGTCTGGCCCATGGCAGTGCATGGGAACTAGCCCCAGGATTAACTCAGTAGGAGGCTCTGCGTAAACTGACCTCTGGACATGTGGATCCCTGTCTACTCCCAAGGAAGAAAATCCATGTCCTTGAGAAAACATGCACAGGCAAAATAAATTTGGGAGGTTTAGAATGAATGTTTTGGCTTTGATCTTTGGAAGTGATCAATGTTATCATTAATAGTGGTTTCCCAGCAGAGTCCTTTGGAAAAACAAAAAATGGGTGATACTGGTTCCAAAAAAAGGGAACTAGGGAAAATTCTTTTGAGTGCATCAAATTTCAAAGTCTGTTCTGAAGTCATCACTAATCAAGTTTAGAATTCCTAAGGTGATATTAAATCAAGACTTAAAAAGATACTGGTGCGTACTACGAATTAAAATTGAGCAGTGCTTTAACAATGCATAAATCTTGTTGTTCACTAAAAGGGTGTCAAATTATCCTGTTCCATTTCATGTCTATCAGTCTCTGTCACAATCTAGGAGTACTGGGCAAGATGACCACATGAAAGCTGAGAAAGGAGGACTCATGTACTAGAGCACAGCCGAGAGCAGCCAGATTCTGGCTTCCTCAGTGGATGAACATTTTAGATTAGTTGCATAACCACACACAATTCCTTCAGCAACTAGTGAGAAAGTTATTAGTAATATTATGGTCTCCATTCTATAGATGAGGAGACAGACCAGGAGGAGGAAGCCTTAGAACAATGCCTGTGACATAATTACTGGTACAGAAGGCTTAGTTAAATGCACCTAGAGGGCAGAATTAAAGACTGAAAATCTAGCGTCAAGGCTATACCTTGTTTACGTCTCAACAACCAAGTCTCAGGGTTACTTTCAGAGAAGCCAAGTCTTCTGTAATCTGAGAAATCAAGAATAGTTACCGTCAATTCACTTCTAGACTAAGAAAGAAATTAACATTAGTTGCTTCTTCATATCATACATTTTAATCAAACTTGTTTAAAAAATTCTCAGTTTATGGAATAGTACTGCAGATGAGGAGAAATAGCTACCCTTGGCTTAATTTCATCTGTGCCATATACAGTATAGGAACATATAATGTTCCTTTTGGAATGTTGTAACAGTATTCTAGAATGGGGGATGACAAAGGCTTTTCTTCTTTTTGGGGGGGAGGGGTAAAGGGCCAGTAGTGGCCATTTTGTGTCTTGCTGGCCACATTTGTTGTTGCTTCTGCTTATTGTTATAACTATCTTGCTAACTCTAATAATGAAGAAAAAAAAACCTTTTAACTCACTTGACACACCAAAATAATGTTATGCAAGCTAAGAATAGTCTATTTTTTAAAGAAATGTTAAAAACATATAAAGAAATATACTTCAGGTAACATTGAAAAGCCTAAACTATAAACTTTCTGAAATATTACAGAAAAATACACCACAGAAAAGTGATTCTCTTAAGAGAATCACAACGTAAAGGTATTATTCTAAAAAATGTATTTCTGTTCCCTCTTATTTCTTCCAAAGAGTTAATTTAAAAAAATCATCTCAGAGTATTCAGGAAAGGCAATTGACATTGACAATGTCCAACATCCATTCCTGCTCAAAAAGTCAATAAACTAGTAAGAGAATTTCCTTAGTCTGATAAAGGATATCTTAAAAAATCTAACATATTTAATTACTAAAGACCCAATGATTTCCTCTTAAGTTCAGGAAAAAAAGAAGCATGTTCCACTATTTCTATTCCACACTGTAATGGAGGTTCTAACCAATGCAGTGAGGTAAGAAAATTTAAAGACCTCCAGATTAGAAGGGAAATAATGGTTTCAACACAGATGGAAGGACTGCCTATGTAGAAAATCTGACGGAGTTTTCAAAAGCAGTAGTGTAACTAATAAGTAATTCAGCAAATTTGCAAGATACAAGATCAGTATGCAAAACAATTGTCTGAAATACCAGTAACAGTCAGAAATTAAATTTTTAAAAATACCATTAATATCACTAAGAAATTGAGCATTAAGAAATAACTACTCTGTATTAGACAAAAGATATACAATATTTGTAACTGAACAACAAAAAAATAGAGAAATAGAACTACGTATTTATGGATGATGACCTTTGACAAAATTTTAAAGGCAAATCAGAGAATAGACTTATGGTGTTTGAATATATGATAAATGGTGTTGGAACAACTAGATAGCAATATACAAAAACCTGAACAATATTTTAATAAAAAGTACAAAACACACATTTTTGTCATACACAACTCAAAACAAACACCGTAGCCTTAAATGTAAATTTTAAAACTAAAAATTCTTGATGAAAGCAGAAGAAAACCTTCATAAATTTGAGATAAGCAGTAATTTTAATACTACACCAACCAAAACCAAAACCCAGAAGAACACAATAATAAACTGGACTTTAACAAAATTTAAAATATCTGGTTTTTAAAAGATCATACTAATTAAATGAAATGACAAGTCTTATATGGGAGAAAATACTGCATGATGCTGCTAGGAAAAAAAGCTTGTATCTAGAGTATTAAAAGGACTCAAACTCAGTGGTAAAGGAGAGGGAGAGAAAAAAGATTTAAGTAGACAATTCCCAAAGAAAATATGTGAATAGCAAACATTACTAACATAACTAATTACTAGAGAATTTCAAATTTAAACCATAATGAGCTAATTTTAAATTTACTAGAATTGATCAAATTTGAAAGATTATAGCAAATGCTAGTAAGAAGAGAAGGCTCATTCCCTACTAGTGGGAATGTAAGACGATGCCATCACTTTGGAGAATCATTTGGTAATTTGGCAATTAAATGTGTACTTACCGTAACTGTGAGCCAATTATTGTACTTACACAAGTAGTCTCAATCCAGGTGTTTAAAAAAGTTTAAAAAAACACAGATAATGAATCCTAGTGTGATAATGTATCAGTAGTAATATTAACAATGTACAAAAGTTAAATATACAAAGATTTAATGCTTAAGTCTTCCCCATGTGGGGATGGAAATTCCAATCCACCCTAAAGGTTAAATTTCTCCCAACAACCTTGACAACTATAAAACTTACTTGTGTCTTAAGCATTTTTGGAGGGCAGTATTTTCCTGGAGTATGCAAACCACCTGTCATGGCTGATGAGAAGACAACAGGCATTTGCTCCTGTGAGAACTGGAGTGTTCTGTGAATGCAGGGAGGATGCTGTGTTTTCTCACTCAGCTTGAGTGCAAGCTAATCACTTCCAGGCTGAAAGGTGGAGGTTGAGTCTGTGTCCTCGGGATCTCAGGTGTTAAGAAGTAGCTCACAAGCAATTCCTGTCCTGATAACTTTCTTCAGCACCTTGCACTTCTCTTCATCTTGGATAGGTCCCTTAGAGTCTCCACCCCTCTTTCTTGCCCTTACATCCTCTTTTCTTTTATACAAAGTCTGCTTCATTACTATCACCATGAAGCTCCATCCAAGTCCAGATTTGTTCCCAATTTCCTAGGAATTCAAACTAGCAGCTTTAGAAATAACCTCGGCCAAATCCTTCATTTTTACAGATGTAGAAACAGCCCCCACGAGGTAGGTGATTTTCTTAGGGTCACAGTTAAAGATTTTACTCCCACTTTAACATTACAATTAGATCATCAGTGGCTACTGTGACCATATGTTTAAAACTTGAACTGCCAATTTCAAATATTGTACAGTCATCAGACCATATTAAGAATTTAACTTTAAAAAATCATTGTAAATGCTGCTGCATACATGAAGAGGAAACTTCTGGAAGCAACACATGTTGCTGTTACTGAATGTAAATTTTCGACTCTGAAGCTCTATACTTTTTAACTTTTACCAGCAATGGGCCCCCTTTAGAAAGCTGATTAAAGTTAGGGACCTTCATGCAGAAATATTTACATAGAAATAAAATTTTACTCCAGCAATTTAACTATACATGACAACAAACGCCCTTAGTCTGATTTAAAATGCCAACATATCTGCTATGTGATCAGAGAATATTTTTAAATGGCTTTTAAGTTACAAAAAAAAAAAAAAAAAAACGGGCCTTCCCAGGACATCACTATCACTATGAAGCTGTCGGCAGCCACTGCAGCACAAGTTCAATTCCTAGCCATGGACGTGACCACATCCCTGTCTCACCCACTGTTGCCCCCTCAGCAGTGTATTTCAGTCTGCCTGTTCTGCTCCCCACTCTCTCACTTCTGGTGAATCCTGTCACCTCCTGTACCTCTATCCTGTACCCCAGTGCTTGTTTGCATAAATATTTTTAAAATTCAAAAATCTACAAGACAGATTAACTGAACACATTTAAATCCTCACAACAACCCTGTGAGGTAGGTGTTAATATTCCAGTTTTTCAAGTGAAGCCACAAGCCAAAGGTATCTTTACGTTTGACAAAGTTCACAAGGCTAATAATGGCAGTGCCAGGACTAGAAGACAAACATTTCATTTTTAGTCTTTGCTCAAATCATCTTGACATTAAATATTTTTAGTTTTACAGGCAGTCAAATCTTGACTCCCTAGCTACTCAGGGAAAACACAAAGGCAAGTCCTTTAAAAGTAGTTCTTTTTAAATCAAACAGCAAAACTGTTGAGGGGACCGAGACAGATTCCAGATTCCATCACATCTTGCTCTTTGTGATTTGCATTCTCCAAGCATTGTTGCCAGGCAAGGTACCAAAAAGCTTGTCATTAGAAAAACAGGCTTGTGGGTCCACAACTAAACACCATTTAAAGAAAAACCAGACAAAATAAAACTAGATGGAAGACATGGAAGTTTGTTGTTTTTTCCACCATAGTTAACAAATTTTCTGAACTTTTCCTAAGGAAAAGCTGAAAGTTGGTAGAGTTAAAAATCATCTTCGAAAAGGCAAAAAGATATAACAAAAGGGAAATATAGAAGCCAGAAAGCAAACTTCCCAACTATGTAAGATTAAGGTGCTGGGAACTTCCTAACTGGCCATAGAAAATCATCTCTAGTAGTGAAAAGCAGGGTGTGACCCCCTAATCAATCCTACAAGTAGAGATTTCAGAAGTGCCACAGTGTGTGTCCTTAATTCTTGATGACCCAGAACTCTTGGATGTTTGCATAAAGAAAAAAAGAAGGTCAAGCTCTATGACTCATGGTTGCTGAGGTCATGGAGCCAGACTAATATTATCCAAGGATCGTCATAACTTTGTGGGAGTTTTACAAAATGAACCCTTCATTTGCCCTTGGTGCTGTTGTTTTAGTAAAGGTGTCTATCAAACTTAAAGCACTGTCTGCCCCATTATGTTAAGGGGAAAGGATGTGCTAAAAGTACTCTGCAGAGTTTTGAGGACTCCATCCCCTACTCCAGCTTTCAGGTCTCCGCCTCCTACACCAATATTTGGAAACTACAACTCCCAGCAGTACCAAGGAGAGAACTGCAGGGGCGGAGCTAAGAAGGCATTCTGGGACTTTGGGGGATAAATCAGGGGCCATTTTCTGTGCGCTCACTCTCTCAGGACCGCATGGCTGGTGGCTATCAGTGTCACTGGAGTTACAAGTCAGCCGAGCTGGTAGGATGTTCTAGTTCTCTAGAAAAAGATCTCTTTTTCCCTGGGTTGTTCTGTTTCCTTTCGCCTTTTGTAGATACAATTGAATTTTAAGCCCAGGAGTGAGGACCCATAGATAGGCAACCCAGTTCACACTGGGGTGCCCTGTAACAGTTCGGTACCCAAACGTGACTAATTTACACCTGTGGTTGACCAGCCCAGGCACCTGCCTTGGTCACAGTAAGTGCATTAGGTCTTCAGGACACATGGTTTCTTTGTTTCAGGTCATAAAATTATTTTTTTCTCTTTGTGTTCAGCTCTCACTAATGTTTGACCCCATGAGTTTGACCAGTTTTATCCCTAGCTTAATTTCTTTCAGTTTTATTCTGGCCTTAAACCTCAGTATTCTTTTGTCATTGAATATCACCACCAGTTTTATAAATATCAATAGTCTGGTGAAACCTGGTTTATGGCAAATGCTGTTGCTTTTGTTCTCTATGGGTGATTTCCAAGCCATTCCTGATTTGCAGTCTGTGCTTCTGGGTGTCTTCTTGATACTGTGTATCAATATCATTTTTTTTACATTTTTAGTAAATTTGTGAGAGGAAGTGGAGGGAACTCTGCTTCTTGGGCAAACTTGGAACAAATTCGGCTCTTACTGAAAACATACAGCAGGCAAATACAGGCCCTTAATTCAGTTATTAACAGTATGAAAAATGAGAATCAGATAGCCCTTGACTATCAAACTATGCAAGCCCAGATACAAGATGCCTTCCATAAATTAGATATGTCCCAGGATTGTATTATGGCACAGAGAAGGGGTAAGCCTTTCCCTGAGGACTGCAGAAGGGCAGAGTTAGAAGAGGAGGCTTATTATTTGCTCAACACCTTAAACCCTTCAGGATAGAATTGTTCCCTGCATAGCAATATCCCTCCTGTGGAGACTTCTGAGGCTCCTGTGGAAATTCCTATGGCTCCCATGCAAACCCCCAAGGCTCCTGTAGATGCTCCTAAGGCTTCACAGCCTCCACTGCCCTCTGGAGTAGAAACTATCATGCCTTCTCCTTCCCATTCTAGACAGGGCACCATTTTTGGAAATAAGAATCGCCTTGAAGCAGGGCAGTTCCCTCTTCACTGTAAGACAGTGGGTGATTTAAATGTACAAAGGACAGCCTGCTGGGTACTTTTGGTCACACCATCCTTTTAGTACAGCAGACTTGCTAAATTGGAGGAGCTCTGTTCCTTCTTATAGGACGAATCCTAAGAGGATGGCAAACTTGTTTGCCTCTTTCTTTCTCTCTCACTGCCCTAACTGGGCAGATATCCAGTCAGTGTTGCAAATGTTATTGACCTCTGATGAGCAAACGGTGGTTTTTAAGAAAGCCAGGGAAGAGGCTAATCGTCTCCACCAACAGGATGTAGAATCCCCAGAACCAGATGTGGCTATCCCAATGGTAGATCCCAACTGGGACCCCAATGAAGGGGAAATGGATATAAAGGGGGGAAATGTTTATTGGTAGGGCTCCAGCAGGGGGTTCCCAAACAAAAGAATTTTAATAAAATTCTACAGCTTGAACAAAAACGAATTCTCCAAATGTATGCCAATCACACAGATATAAATCCAGATGCCCCAGAAAATGCTCGTCTGATCACTATGGCGTTCATCACACATAGTGCCCCAGACATCAGGTGGAAATTAGCAAAGGTGGGTGGCGTCAGAGATGAATCCACCCAGTCAGTAGACCTGGCATTTAGAGTGTATAACAACAGAGAGGAAAGAAGACCTAACCCTGTGACTTTTTTTATACAGAGGCAACATAGAACAGAGTTTCAGGGTAACAGTAACAGAATGGCAGGTGGACTAAGGAGATGTGAGCCTCTAGGAAGGAATCAGTGTGCTTACTGCAAGGGTGAGGGACATTGGAAGTATGAATATCCCAGACTACGGGTCAACAGGAGACGTTATGATGACAGGAGACAAGGAAGGTGGTCAGTAGCACCTCACCATGATCCACGCAGGTTATAGAGAATACAGAGTGCACGGGATCCAGAACCGAGAAAGGAGTAAAGGAGGCAAATGATGGCTCAGAGCAGAGAATCCGATGAAAAGAGAAAGGAATACAAGCAGGATACTAGAGATCGAGTGAGGACTACTGAGGAAAGGAGACATACGATAGTACACAGCAGAGATTCAGGTGAAGAACAGGGGGTCTCAGGGGCTCCACTAAACCTAAAAAGGTCTATTAAAATAACCCCCTTGGAGCCCTGGGTAACACAATGGGGGGACCACCTGATTGATTTTTTGGTAGACACTGGAGCAACATAGTCTGTTTTGAGCTCGAAACTGGCTAAAGTGAATAAACAGACAGTGCCCAATCACCAGGATTACAGAAAGGCCACAGCAGAAAGCCTTCTTGCAACCTCTGGAGTGCCAGCTGGGCACCACACAGCTCCAGCACAGCTTCTTGTACATGGAAAAATGTCTGGTTCCTTTACTCAGTCGGGACCTTTTGAGTAAGCTAAATGCACAGATTACATTCTCCCCTAAACATCAGAGACTTCACCTACAGGTGCCTGCAGAACATGCTCTGCGGTTCCAGATGTTACTCAGAATGTTCCACCAAAAGGTGAAGTGTTACCTCCAGAAATTGTTAAAAGAGTAAGTGAATGGAAATGGGCTGATGGGACCCCAGGACATGCAAAAAATGCAGAGCTTATAAAAATAGAGGTGATTAGGGGAGCAAAACACCCAGGAGGAAATTAGGACAGTAGAAACTCCTAAGGCTTCACAGCCTCCACTGCCCTCTGGAGTAGAAACTATCATGTCTTCTCCTTCCCATACTTGAAAGAGGTGGCTTTGAGAGGAATTGAGTCAGTATTGAAAAGGTTCCTTCAATCTGGACTCATCCAGCAGTGACGCTCACCATATTAACACTCCAGTTTTGCCCATAAAGAAACCTCCTACAGAAACGAGTACCGTTTCATTCAAGATTTAAGGGTCATAAATGAAATTGTCCAAGATATACACCCAATTGTGCCTAATCCCTACACCTTATTAACCGCCATACCAGGTGACTTCGGGTGTTTTTCAGCACTGGACCTTAAGGATGCCTTTTTCTGTATCCCTGTAGATGTCCGGGGTCAGGTGCTTTTTGCCTTTGAATAGCAGGACCCTAAGTCCAAAAGCACCCTCCAGTATTGCTGGACTGTGCTTCCACAGGGGTTTAAGAACTCCCCAACTATTTTGGGGGAAATACTAGCCAGGGACTGTATTACACTAGGGAAGGTTAAATTAAACCAGGGCATATTATTACAATATGTGGATGATTTATTAATTGCAAGCCCAGATTATGAATCTTGTCTGGAAAATACCATACTGGTACTGTACTGAACCACCTGGCGTCATGTGGCTACAAAGTGTCACCTCAAAAGGCACAAAAATGTAAACAAACAGTGACATATTTGGGTTTTGAGATTAAAAAAGGACAATGAAGCCTGATGACAGAAAGAAAACGGGTAATTTCAGCCCTTAAAAGTCCCAGCAACTTGAAGGTGGCTGTGTGGATTTTTGGGTATGGCTGGATTTTGCAGGATTTGGATATCTAACTTTGGATTGATAGTAAAACCCTTATATGCTGCTCTCAAAGGCCTAGACTTTGAACCTTTGTCCTGGTCTCCGGAATGTCAAAGAGCCTTTGATGACAGAGTAAGTTGATCTCAGCTCCATTATTAGGGCTGCCAGATCTCAGAAAGCCGTTCAGACTATATGTGCATGAGAGACAGGGAGTTGGCCTAGGAGTGCTGGTCCTGTTTTTTTTTAGGAGTGCTGGTCCTGTTTTGGGGACCTGAAATGCAGCCTGTCGCATATCTGTTCAAACAATTGGATCACACCTCTAGCGTTTGCATGCTGTAGCTGCCACCTGTGACATCCTCTATGAGGCAGAGAAATTGACTTTGGATCAGCCTATTACCACGTATGTACCACATCAAGTTCTAACAATGCTAGAGCAGAAGGGTGGACTTTGGTTGACTGCTGGGCAAATGGGGAGACACCAAGCAGCTTTGTTAGATAATCCTACAGGTTTCTAATTCTTCAAACCCTGCAATGTTGATGGATCTGAGAGTGACAATTTACTCCATTACTGGAAACCATCGGCACTGTGCCAGCCGACCAGATCTGTCTGACCAACCTCTGCCAGATCCAGAATGGGAACTTTTTACAGATGACAGCAGCTTCAGGAGCAAGGCTGTCAAAGTGTGGGATATGCTGTGGTGATGCTCCGAGACACCATAGAAGCCAAGGCTCCTCCAGCAGGCACATCAGAGCACAGAAAGCTGAACTAATAGCCCTGATCCATCATGCCTTGGAACTTTCTAAAGGTAAATGCATCAATATATACACTGATCTAAGTACTCATTCATGATTCTTCACATGCATGGGGTCATTTGGAAGGAGAGAGGACTTCTTACTGCTAATAACAAAGATGTTAAGTACCCACTGGACATCCTGGCCTTGCTAAAGGCAGTAGCATCACCATCAGCGGTAGCCATGATGCATTGCCCTGCCCACCAGAAGGGTGGGTCTGACATGGCAAAGGGCAACAGAGCAGCTGATTGGGTGGCAAAAGCTGCTGTTCGCTCTGCTTTCCAGGGTGCACTCATCCCTCTTGTGGACCTAACTCGATATGCCCCTGAATACACCGAGCAGTATGAGAGGAGAGCTCATGAATGGGGATTTACTGAGTTAGACCCCAGCTCTACTTGGAGAGTAAACTCCCACGGGATGATAATCCTCCTAGAAGCCCTAGTGTATCCAGTGCTGAAACACCTGCATGAAGGATCCCACTATGGGAGGGATGCCTTATTAGAGATGTTGCGTCCATATTTGAAGGGCCCCTATTTACACAAAATAGCTGAACACCCAGATCACTTGAGGTTGCCAAATATATGCCAGAAATAATCCCAAGACTGACTTGCATGCTAAAGCCATTGGGGTTCAATATCAGGGCAAGTGCCCCTTTTTGAGGACAGGCAGGTGGATATTATGCAAATGCCTAAAACCACTGGCAATTTCAGATACCTCTTGGTGTTTATGGTTATCTTCTCTGGATGGGTAGAAGCATTCCCCATCAGGACAGAAAAAGCCTCAGAGGTCATAAAACAGCTGCTGAAAGAGATAATCCCTTGCTTTGGATTACCTGACTCTATCCAGAGTGATAATAGGCCTGCATTTATCTCCGCACTTATGCAGTAAGCAGTGCCTTACAGATTAACTAGAAGTTGCATGCTGCATGGAGACTGCAGTCATCTGGACAAACTGAAAAGATGAATCACACCTTAAAGGCGATCTTGGCAAAACTGTGCCAAGAAACACAACTGCGTTGGGACCCTTGCCCTCCTTCAGATAAAAGTGGCACCTAGAAGTGGGCTACAATTAAGCCCCTTTGAAACTGTATTTGGAAGACCCTTCGAGGCCTCAGTTCTGAAAGCCACTCCAGATGTAGAACAGGATTGTAAGGTCACACAATGTGAAACACATCCAGTAGATTGTGGCAGTAATACATAACTTTGCAATATCAAGGACATCTATGCCTCCTGATGAACCATTACATCCCTTCAGACCTGGAGATCAGGTCTTACTCAAGTGTTGGCAGAGTGTAGATGCCCAAAACCAACTGTCAGAGAAATGGACTGGTCCACACAATGTTTTACTGAACACACATACTTCTTTGAAACTTGCGGTCATAAAACCCTAGGTACATCACTCTAGAGTCAAGAAAGTCCCAGATGGAACTGACATAGAGATGAAACCCCATTGGTCTTGTGAACCTATTGAGGACCTGAGATATTTAAGAAAAAAACAAAGACTTAAATGGTAGTAACTTTCTTCTTTTCCAGCAATGTAGCAGTGTACTTCGAGATACACTTTCTGAAGGAACCCTGAGATAATGAATATGTTCTAAGCAGCCTTTTTCCTTTGGAAACATTTAGGAATATTAGTGACATCATGCAATTATGCTAGCAGTATTTTTTTAATTTGATTTTACTACACAATAAGGCCTTCAGTCTTGATGTTGATATTTCCTTGGAATTTTTTTCCTTCTACTTCTTTTTGTTTGTTTTTAATCATTTTGGCCTATATGAGTAAAACTGCAGTTACATATGATTCCACGTGGCATAACTAAGAATACTGTCTGTGTCTATATGTTGATAATGTCTGAATGTCATTTACTTGTGTCTAATTGTCTTGGCTTTGAGGTATTCTAAATTGGTTTGGGTGGTGCCTATAGATATTGTAAACAAACAAATGAAAATGTAATCTTCATGGTAACCCACATGTTTTTAAAAAGGTTGTATTGGCATATATATATATTCTCTTACTTGGGTTGCTAATGTCAGGCAAATGGAAGTTTGGAATAATTAAGGTTTTAAAAAAAAGAGTCTCTAGTTATGAAATAAGGAATAGGAAAACTAAAAGGCTATAGTTTGACTGTCGACTTTGTCATATGGTATTTGCAGAAACTGTTTCTAAAGGAAAAAACATTCGTTCCAGTAACAGTTCTCAACAGATTCTAATTGATTGAACTTTTGACAGTGCAGTGGGAAAATATTTTCCACAAAGAAGCGAATAGACTAATTTTACTAAGTTTTGTTTGAAATAATACTGACATTTGTGTTTGATTCAAAGACAGTTTTCTTGCTTTGAATGATCTGCAATAATGTTCCAATTTTTTTCAACAGAGCTAATTTTTGTTTCCATTTCTTCTCTCCCCTTGATACCAACACACTATGAAAATTGTTGTAGTAGTTTTTAGTACTTATGAGTTTTTGCATAGTTTCAACAGGGAATTTTGTCTGCGTAAACTAAAGAAATTGGCAATGTGCTTCAGTGACTTTGCTTGGCATTATCCAAGAACTTCAAACAGAGCTGAACAAAGAAGAGCACCTGCTGTTCTTGTTTGAAGGGTTCCAGAGGCCTCCAAAGGCGGCGAGGAAGCTTGCCTCCATTGGCAGGACTGGACAACCTGAGAAAAATTTTGAGCCCTGGTAACCTCGAGAAGGTAGAATCTGCTGAGGCCAATGTTCTAAAGCCTACGTGGACTGGACATCAACTGTTCGCTCTGATACTATATGGAGTGTTGCAACAAGGCCAACTAAAAATTGCTGTTTAGTCTGCCCTGTGATTTTATGCAAAAATAGAAAAATGGTTAAAAGGTAGCTTAAATTTGTAAATAGGTTGTACATTGTTGGATTAAGTTGGGGTCTAGGTTGAGAGAACTTGTTTTTAGAGAAGTTAAACCAGTTTTTAAAGATTTTTGCTTGTTCCTATTTACATATATATATATACCAGAAGTTTTTTTTTTTCTCTTCACCTATAATGATGGACTATTTTTCAGTAATGACCATCATACCAGGCATTCATGAACACTGCTGGTGACTGCTGCTTCTTTTGAATACACTGGAAACCTTACAAAGACGGTCTTTGAAGACCCTGTGATCTGTGCCACCATAGATATGGTGGTATGAAATCAAAAGGGGGAATTATTAAAGGGAAAGGATGTCCTAAAGGAACTCTGCAGAGTTTTGTGGACTCCACCAGGCCCTACTCCAGCTTTCTGGACTCTGCCCCCTACTCCATTATTTGGAAACTATAACTCCCAGCAATACCAAGGAGAGGACTGTGAGGACCCAAGGGCGGAGCTAAGCAGGGACTTTGGGGGACAAGTAGGGGGCCATTTTCTATGTGCTCACTCTCTCGGGACTGTGTGGCTGGTGGCTATCAGTGTGTTACTGGAGTTCCAAGTCAGTGGAGCTGGTAGGATGTTTTAGTTACCTTGTATTTCTCTCTCTCTTTCCCTGGGTTGTACCTTTTCCTTTCCCTTTTGTAAATAAACCCATTATTCATCCTTTTGTGTGTGCCTGCAGTGCAACTGAATTTTAAACACACGGGTGAGGGCCTAGACAGGCAGCCCAGTTCATACTGGTTGCCCTGTAACACTTACAGGACCTTGGGACACCAGGCACTTAAGATGTTAGCTAAAATGACAGTAATTGAACTAATGTCCTGCACCAAGCTTTGTGTCTAAGTGGTGTCTAGATAGCCAGTGCCTTGGTTTATGTGTGCTCCAGCAACCTTAAGCCCCTGTCAAACATCAGTCAATACCTTCCAAATAACTCATGTAGGAAAGGATTCCCAGACTGAACCCTAAACTGTCAAGCTGTCTACCCACCCAACAACTTAGAAAACAGATAGCTACTCTTCACTTTTACAGTTCAAACCTAGACATATTACACATCTTGACTCAGAATACCCACATTCTGGGAACTCTTCACCCTGTATCTTGAGTATTCATTAAAACAAAAACAAAAACAAAACAAAAAACCAGCACAAAAGCACCTCTCCCAAAGAGGCTCTCTCAAGAGTAAAGCTCTTTTGTCCTACCCCAGCTTCAGCAAAGACCCTTAACTCATCTTTAAATATCAGTGGTCTCTTATATAAGAAGGATATTTGTTTCCCAGTGCTTGGGCTTCCTGTATTTCAGGAATTCCTAAAGTTTGGATTCATAAACTGTTTTCCATCAGCTTTTTTTTTTTGTTATTTTGGGGTACAGTTGTTCCTTCTTTATTTTACATTTTCCAAGTAACAAGTCCCTTTTGCACACAGCATGGTAGCCAGGAGAGAATCCAGAGTTGCAGCAGGACAATTCAGCAGTATGTAGATTCTTTTGGGAAAGAAGAGGTGCCTGTGGTGTGGCCCTGGGGACACAGCAAGCATCCTATCCCTGACACATCAGATTCCTCCCTAGTGCTTGTACCACAGCCCAGTCACCATCACCCGACAAGAAGCTATGAGGACCTGAATTCTTAGCCCATGCATGTCAACTGGCCTACCGTCAACCCAAAAGCGGGTACAGAAGTTACTGCAGAACTCATTCTGAGGGTCTCCATTATCTCATCCCCTTACATTTTCACAGAAACAGCAGTCCTTGGAACCCACTTTATTCTCCAATCCAGCAGCCAGTCATGACATTAGATGCCCACCATACAGGGAATTCTTCTAGAACCTGTTCAACTTTCTCCCTCAGTGTCATTGCTGGTCCACGGCAATGTAGACACTCAAGTGTGTAGGAAGGAAAGGAGGGAGGAGAGAAGGAAGAGAAAGAGGTTTCACCTAATTTGTGTCTCTGGATTTTTTTTTTTAAAAGTTTCTGTCACTTCCTTTTTGGTTCCCCCCACCCCATTTATCTTTTCCCCATTTATATTATTTCTACTTAAACTGATTTTGCTCTTCTTACTCTATTTGTCATCACAGCCTAACTTCCCTAACATTTTTATTCTTTCTATAATCTAGCAGTTTCTTCTTTGCTTAAGCTAGTTTTGTCATCTCTTCTCTGCCTCTTTGATTTTTTATTGTAAAACTCAGACAGACCTAAGGGTAAGGGAGACACCAGTAAGAAGAAAAATTATCATCTGATCAGCTGCAAAGGCAAGGTCAGCGGTTCAGTGAATAGAAATAACCTCCATCCCCCTTTGCCTTATCCAAAAGGATATCTCCATTTGGGTGTTTTCTAACCTATTTTCTGGCTTCTTCAATGTCACCCCAAAGCTCTTCCAATTACCATCAACCTAGGAACTGACACTTTCCCCACCAGCGTGTAAACAGCTGGTGCCGTGTCTTTCAGCACACTGGTCCAAAGAGGCAGCTCCAGGACCTGCTTTGAGCAAAGATCTCAATTAGTATCCGAAGCCTGGAGAAGTCTCAACCTGTGCCACGTTTCTGTCCCTACCCCATTTTCTGATCATAATCCAATCTTCCACACAGCTGGTGCCTCTGCAAATTCTAACAGACTTTAATCATGGGAAGGGTTTAGGTTTCCTCGGAGAACCTCTTATCCTAGAGGAAGGGATGCAACTTGGCATGCTTACTAATTCAACCCCTGTATACCCAAGAATTCAGTACTCTTTACTATCTAGGCTTTTAGTGTAGTGATACACAGCATAAGCTAATTCCAAGCACTTTGGTGATGCTAAAAAGGAGGGGAAAGCTAGGAGGTCAAAGAAGCATTATGAAAAATGATTTCCACTTTAGAAGGTGAATATATCACAATATATACCTTTCCTATTAGGAAGAGCAGACCAGGGAGATGCTATTTATAGTAACTATCTGCCTAACTGATAATCACCTATTGTTCTCCTCCTCTAAGGCTCCTGGCAACTGACATCAACTGCCAGACCTTGTATACTGAGAAGTATTCAATCTCAAGTGTAGAGCCCCAATTCTCAACACTTTTTAAAATTCCATTTGGACAGCTCTTTAGTTATCTTTACAATATTGTTCCTATCTTCCAAGACCATTTATAGTCAGGGTACTAATTCAGGAGAAAGGAAATATTTTATTTTCTCATTATAAATATGTCCCTTAAGTTAGGGCGAATTATGCACTGATGTCCCCAACCTCTCACAGGTCCCAACAACTGTGGTAAATCTTCTGTAATTACTACTACCATGTATTGAATATTTATTTATAGGTGTAGCCTAGTATAAAATAGATCTTAAGAGAACCCCTACCACAGGGATTTAAAAGCTGCCCTTCTTACAACCCTGGTTTCCTTTTCTCTAAAATCTTTTTCACAACCCCATTTCTGGACTAAGGATGAACACCCACACAATGCTTGGCCACTACAGTGGGCCCACACCGAGATTCAGTCTAATAATGTTTCCTGCTTCTAACTTAGGACCACCACCACGAATGTCTGCCTTATTACCAGACTAACTGCAGAGCCTTTTGCAGCTCAGCACCCGAATTAACCATTAAGGCTGTGCTAACTAGAGAGCAAAGTGAACTCTTCAGTGAGGAAGGAACTCAGGAAGGGCTATACTCATTTAATTCCTTGAATATAACGGCACTCTTAACTGTTAAGTGACTTTTCCAGTGACATCAAAGTGATTTTAAAGTCATTTTGAGAATTAGTTTTCCTCCCATCCAGTAAGAAGGGAATACGCTATTGTATCAGAGATGAGAGACTGAGAGGGCTTTGATAGGGAAAAGGAACAGAAAGAAAAGAGCTAAGTCCTGGACAGTAGACAGTCTTGGGCCTGTCTGCTGGTGACTGGAATCTGAGTTGGGCGCAGGGGCTGGGTAGGTAGAACCCTAGCTGTAGGCTTCATTAAATGGATGACTGGGGTCTCAAGATCACTCACAAAACAAGAAGCATGTCTTGCTCCCTTCTTGTGGTGAGAACCGCCACCACCCCCCCAAATCCCTCAGCCTGTGATTTAAAGAGGTTATATGCCAGACGGAAGCTGAAACTCAGTATCTATGAACGTACCTACAAATCCCACCCAATTTACTATCCACTGAAGATGCCTCACCAATTCCCAATACAGGGTTTGAAATTTTCCAGGTGTCCCCCCACCAAAAGCCATCAAATAGGCCAGCCACAATATTGAAGAAAACTTGAGCAGCTCTGCTCTAAACATCCTAGAGACAGAACTTTTTCCCTAAGGCCACTGTCACCACAAGAATATATGGCTCTGCTACAGTTCAAGATTGCAGTAATAGTTTAAATTTTGGGCTTTCCAATCCCACAGAGCACCCCAAGCCCCTCTGCTGCTCGTGCCAGGGCGGCTGCAACCCTGGGCACATCCGCCCCGAAGACTAACTGAAGAAAGCCGGGCAGGGGTTGGCCAACGCCTTCAACTGGCAGCCGGGGGCTCCCAGGCTACCGAGCAGGGGCACCGTTGCTGATGACAGCGTGTCAGCTGGCCAATAGCTGCGGTGAGTGGGAGTGGGAGTGGCTCCCCTCCTTCGCAGCTCCTCCCACCCGCTTGTCCTCGGGCTTCTGTACTTCAGCCGGTACTGGAGCGTTACTGGACTCTGCCCTGGGCTGCAGGACGCAAACGTTGGGTGTGCCCTGTGGAAGCGCCGTGGCTATTGATCCAGCAGCTTTTCTCCGCATCTCCTCACACAGCTGCTGGGGTCCCACGCTGCCCACTGGGCACTGGGGTTGGTTCCCAACTGGACTTGGAGGGGCAGTTGGTACAGGCTTCACCTGCCCTTCCAGCCTCATTTCCTTCCTCTGAATTAGATAGACAGTCTGCAATTTGTCCAGACCATGGGGTCTGGTCAAGTGTGGCTTCTCATCTCGCGTCCTCCCCAGAAGTCAATCTCCTCTCTATCAGGAGGCCCACCTCGG
The DNA here is from genome assembly GCF_000260355.1 of Condylura cristata. NCBI lineage: Eukaryota > Metazoa > Chordata > Mammalia > Eulipotyphla > Talpidae > Condylura > Condylura cristata. The sequence continues at coordinate 9,356,977 of NW_004567124.1, read as the reverse complement.
CACCTGTTCCTGCCTCTGTTCCCAGATACCCTTCTCACCCTCATGTGGGCCAAGCAGAGGTGACCATCCCCCCACCTCCCTTGTGTGGCCGTTGTTCTGAAGCATCTGAGGGTCTGTTCTGTGCTTCTCCTATTTCTGGCTTCTCCTGGGTCTTTCTGGCATTTTCTATGCTGACCATTCACCACCTCTCCCAGGTCTCACTTGCTCACCATAACATCTTTAATTCCTCCTTCCTTCAAATCCAAAAGGCTTCTGCTCATGGAGAGAAGTTCTCACCACTGTCTTTTGTGCTTAATTTATTAAGCTCATTTACCAGTTTTAAAAAAAAATACATTTTTTTTACTTGAATATTTTCTCATTGATTACAGGTTTAATTATTGTCCTGTGTATTGCCTAAATTACAATGGCTAGTATGGTTAAGTCTTTTAGAAAATTCACTGACCTGAACAGCAGATACAACTTGTTTCTTAGAAATGTAATAGTGTATAAATTTCTCTCCCAAAGCAATGATTAATCTTTGCTGTTAACATTTATTTCTTCCCAGGGTGGAGGGGGAGAGGTGCCAGAACTGAGAAGGAGTTATTTATAAGTGATGAAAGGGTTTCTGTCTTTTAATTATCTGTCTTCTACAATATAAAAATGATTTTAAAGGTATTTGCAATTTAAAGAGGGCCAGAGACATGAAGAGACTGTGGGCACAGGAGGAACAGACCAAAACCTCGACAAACATCAAGGGACATCTGTCTGCTCTTTGGAGGGGCCTTCCCTTAAGAATTCCAGGCAGTTCCTCAACCAAGAGAAAGGACCTGGGTGGCATAGGCCAGGGTGAACGGAACTGATATGGAAAAGGTTAGTGGGGATTCTGATCAAAGTTTGGGAGCCAAAGGTTACCTGAGTGATTCTTTGTACCCCAAGAGAGGAACCAACTAACTCACCTAGTATTAGGTGTGTGTGTGTGTACAAGAGAAGTACAGAAGTGAACTGGAAGTAGATTTCACTGTCACAAAGGACTCCCCCCAGTTTTATGTATTCAGTCCCTGGGTTGCTTCCCCATTCCTTGGTCAGTGTACGGCCAGATTCCAATTTAAAATTGCCAAAGTATTCGAAATAATTTGGTAGAGTGCATATAAGACATGGACCAGCTTTCCTCTTAAGTTCTCGAATCTATTAGGTCTATGTAGGCTCAGCATACAGCCTCTAGATTTGCATCTCTAAGTGAGGCGTAGTAATACTTGTAAGGGTTACTGTACCTCATCTGTGACTATCACATAATTGGTGCTCAATGACAGCCAGAAGCCCTCTTCCTACTTTTGCACTATTGTCTAATCCTGGTTCCTATGACCTTCTTTCGCATGTGCATATTCTCATCTGTATCCCCAACTCTTTGCACGGACTCAGTATGAAACAGTGGAGCTTAGATGTTTTGTTTTTGACAGAGTCCTTTACAGACGCTGAGGAAGAGTGCCTTCTGACTCTCAGGGTCCCATAGGAGTGCTGGGATGTTGGGTCCTTTGTCCTGCAGAAATCTAACCAGAGTTGGCGCATCTGTCTTCTTCCAGCCAACATGAAGAGTGTCCCTCAGACTGACCCAATATCTTAATGTGCATTGCCCTGTGAGGCCCAATGGGAACGGAGCTACCCATTCCCAGTCCAAGGCTGGCTGGCTGACTGATTTCCAGGTCTTTCTAAACTGAGAGGAAGCTCATCAGAAAGCAGGTTGCAAATCATTTACTCTCCATGCCCAAAGTACCCAAAGATCAAGGTGTGGTCCTGAGGAATGTGAATCTGCTTCTGTCCCTTTCTCTGTGCGACCAGCCCTGTAGCACTAGTTGCTTTTAGTGGCTCAGTAGGCTTGGGTACTGGGGAGCTTCTGTACTTTCCAGGAGACATTTACTCACCAGGCACATTGGACTCTCAGTCAAGTATCATCCCCTCACCTTCCCTTCAGCACATTTCTCCACTTAGATGCCCCTGCCCAGTTCCCAGGGGCAGCCTCTTTATTCCTAATTCCAAAATTAGCCCCATCTGCCCAGTATTAAGGGGGTTGATGACACATTACATGTAAGAGAGGCAACTCTAGCTTTAAAGATGGGATTTTAGGTGAAATACGTATAAGAGATTGTAGTTTGTCTCGGAAGAAAAATCAGATAGTATTTGAGTTTGTAGAATCCCCAAGTTAGGCGAAATGAGCCAACATTTTTAGTAGATGATGTGGGGGAGAGAATAGTTGATTGGGAAGGATGCCAGAAAGTCTTTTGATGCATTCTATGGAAAGAAAGTCTGCAAATATAGCTTCACCTTTAAAGAGTAAAGTTTAATGGGGGAGGTATATGAGAAAATAGGTAAGTGAAGTATACGTGATCATTGTTTTCAGCCTAGAAACACAGGGTGGAGAGACACCTTTGGTCAGGGAGACTTTCCTAGAGGGAGCAATGGAGACAGACAATGGGTGGAGTGGGAGGACCAGCAGACCAGAAGAGCGATAGCAGAGAAAAGAACAGTGAATGAAAGACAATGACTCAAAAGAGCAAGAAGTGACATAAAGTCTGGGAACTTATCCAGGGTTCCTTCTGCACTGGACCCTGGTGCAATAATCCCCTTAATACAGGTAAACTCAGAGGAACTGGGATGCTGCACACAAGCTGATAAGTCCCAGATAAGGGAAATTGGAACAGAGTTGGTGCTCTGGATTACAGCCCCCTCACCCCCAGCACTTGGGACTGATGCTGACCTTGTGAGTGCATTGATAGCCCATAGACTGCCAAATCTCAGATCTGGAACCCCAGAGAAGAGGGACTTTGGTGGTGCAGGGGTGTGGGGCTTGTCTTTTCCCTCTCTCCTCCCCTCAGCCCTTTTGCATCAGTGGCTGGACCGCTCCAGGCCCTTCCCCTCCCCTCTCCTGCCTACAGAGGGAGGGGTGAGATTAAAGAATATAAGAGAGTCCTCCAAGATGCTGGAAATCTAGGCAGATTCAGACAGTAAGTCTGAGACCCTGTTGACCACACATGCTCTCTGTCCTTGTTGGCTTTCTAGACACACCAGATTTCTCCCTCAGTTCTCAGCTCCAGTAGGAGAGAGAAATGTTTGCATGGCAGCAAGTGTGGGAAGGGGGAAACGGAATAAAGGTCAAATGAGAAGGGTTTGACTGAATGGTCCTGAAATGGAAAAGGGAAAAAAAGTTTGTCCCAGGAGGACTGAAGGCCAAGAGCATTTTTCAGAAACTAATTCAATGGAAGAAAAATTGCACAGAAAAAAAAAAGTCTCACAAAAGAAATTCTCAGTTAAACAGAGGTGCAGAATCTCTAGCTAGACCCCCAGAGGTCAGGTCATACTCCTATACCAGCTGTGTGACATGGGACAAGTTAGTTGAAATCTGTTTCTCAGTTTTCTCACCTGTAAAATGAGAATGAAATAATAGTACCTGCTTTACAGGGATGTTGAGCAGGTAAAGTAAGTCCAACATATATAGAATGCTTAGTATAGTAGAAATAAATCAGCTATCAGAGCTACCTGTTGTTTCTACCCCCTTCTCCTGGCAGAGTCCCTCCCAGCAATAGTGCTGGGAGCCTTTGTGATGTCATATACTTTCAAAGACCCCATCAAGCCCTTTCTGGTGTATTGGGGGGGAAGATGTGTGAAGATAAGGAGCAAAGAAGGGTGTTACTGTAGGTGTTGGGGTGTAATTCTCCTGAAAATTTAGAAGGGAGTGATGAACTACCCCTTGCCAGCTCGCCATATTGGTTGGACCCTGGTCCTATCTCAGAGTAAACCCTGCTGGTAGTTGACACCTCTAGTACTTGGCGTGGGGCTTCTGTTCAGGGTTGACCTGAAGGCCAGCTATGCAATAAAGACTTGGTATTTTTTCATGCCTCTTCAAACCCTTGCTTCTTCTCAGGAGTCCATTGCCAACTTGTGCTTTCTCTCCTTTCCCAAAGTAAAAGCCTGCTCTCATCTGTATTTCTCAAGGAAACTGATAGCTCACTGTCAGAATGTGAATGCTGATGGAGACTAGAAATCTCCTGGGAGTTTTGTTTTATGGGAGATTAGTTCCTTGAATATATCCCTGTAGCTGGCTGGAATCTCAGCTGCATGATAGAAGGTCCTGACTGGAGAATGCTCTGGAAGATGGGAGGGGCTTAACCCCTCTCACTGAGTTTCATTAGAGAAATATTCCTCTGGCTTGAGGTGTTAGTAAACTCTGAACGTGCTTGGAACAAAACTCTGCCAGAGGTGTGTGAGTAGCTGCTCCCCAGCCATGGACCTGAAAGACTAAGCAGAGCTGTTCAGCTTTCAGCTGAAAGGCTCTCGGCAGCAATTGTGTCTATGGAACTCTTTGAGGTGGATGCTAAGTGCCGTGAGTTTGACTTATCCAGTGCCTAGGAGATGGTACTCTTTAAGTGTTTGCTGAATGAATGAATGAAAGGAGGTGACTGAGGAGAGCTGTTGGAAGGAACCAGGGCTGTATACCAGGGACTTTGTGGTAGCTGGAGACAGGGACAAGTGGTGGCAGCCCCAACAAGCAGGAGACCCTCAACAGTAGCTGTGTCTGTGGAACTCTTTGAGGCTGATGCCAAGTGCCATGAGTCTGACTCATCTCAGTGCCTAGGATGTGGTACTCTTTAAGTGTTTGCTGAATGAATGAATGAATGAAAGGAGGTGACTGAGGAGAGCTGTTGGAGGGAACCAGGACTATATGGCAGGGACTTTGTGGTAGCTGGAGACAGGGACAAGTGGTGGCAGCCCACTTGTGTCTGTGGAACTCTTTGAGCCTGATGCTATGTGCGGTGAGTTTGAGACATCCATTGAGTGCCTAGGAGGTGGTACTCTTTAAGTGTTTGCTGAATGAATGAATGAAAGGAGGCGAATGAGGAAAGCGTATGCCAATAGGACCTTCTAGAAGCCTCCCTGATGAGTAATAATCAGCTACTCCCCCAGTCCTTGAATGTGTGAGCCGTTGCCTACAACTTCTAAATGACCCACAGAATAAATATGTGGTCTCACCAGGGGACCCTGCAGTCCTTGCATGGAAACTTTACATCAAGACTCTTCCTGCAAGGAACTCCTTGAAATCTTAACATAAAATCCTAAAATCTCTAAAAGTCTGGAAGCCCCTTCTGAAATCCCTGGAAACTCCCAGGAAGCTTTGGGTGCCTGTTTGAAAATCCTGAGGACAGCTTGGTATGTGAAGACAGCCCCTGGGTTTCATTTTATCATCTCTGCCTCTGTAGTAATGATCTATTGACAATGATCACATGATCTATAAATCTAGTGATCTAAAAGGCACAGGAAGGGTGGATGTTATTGTTTTGTTTTAATACCAGTGACTGTGTCTGTCACCTACACCCGGAGGGCCATCCAAAAAGAATGTAGGGGTGGGGTATCTAAGTCATGGATCAAAATGGAGGAACTCTGGAAAGGCTGGCCCTCAGCTATGGTCAGATTTAAGGCTGCAAATCACTTAATCATGTGTTGAAGGCTGGAGGTCTTGGCCTGTTCTTTGTGTGTTGGGTCAAGACAGAGACCCCCTAAATATAGTGGCTTCATTGTTGCAAGTGGGAGAGCTTGCAGGCAACCAGGCTGGAACAGAGATTTGTGACCAGAATGGGTACAATCTAGATAACCATTTCTGCCTCAATGGGGCCCAGAAGGAAAGACAAGTCATTCTTTGTTCTTATATGATGCTTCAAAAAGATCTACTCTTATACATGGATTTTTCCTTAGAGGGCTTCTGTGAATCACGATCAGCTATGAGAGAGGAAGACCCACAAATAAATATTCAAGTATTGAGATGTCTCAGAGATACAGATTTGGGGGCAGCTTCAGCACATACAAAAATATATAGGTGGACACTACAGATGAAAGAATGGGGAGGAGGGAATATGGAAGAGGGAGATTGAAATAAAAGGAGACAATGAAAACTGAGAAGTTGAGACTCCTGATATAAGAAGCCAACACACAGGAAGGATACTGCTACAGACTGGAAGATAATCTCTAGAACAAACATATCCCCAGGCATTTCTGTCCTAAAATTCTCTTCTTGAAATTGAGAGATGTGTGAAAAGTGGTTTAAAAGGTGTGCCTGAAAGAATAGAATTGGAATGGGGTAAGGCAGGATGTATTGAGATTAAAGGATAGAAAATTTTTCATTTCCCACCCCTCTCCCCCAAGTGTGTCTCAGTATAAGATACAGTCAAATGAAGGGAAAGAAGTGGTTGGTACATTGGGAGTGAAATAGACTCCTACTTTCCCCTGCCTGCCATATATCAAAATCTTGGATTCACAGAAGGAAAACAGATTTTTAACACAAACCATATCATTGTCACAGATGTTTAGGCAATCAGTTTAGGAAGTCACTCCTTTCAGTTAGGTTGGTGGGAATCCTAAATCCAAGTTGTCAAAACTCAGTGTCCTAGATGTCCCCAACAAGGGCCAAACCTGCACACAGGCCTTTGTCTGACATGCTAATATTCGCTGTGCTAACTCTTTGCACAAGTTTCTTTTGGTGGCTGCTATCCCACAAGCCTTCCTCGCTAGCCAAGCTAATAAGTGAAATTGAAGACTTATCAGGAATGTTCCACATTAAGCTTAGAAAGGAGAAAAGTCCAGGGCACATTCTGATACTGGACATGTCTCCCCTCCTTCATGATCTGATCAAAACAGGCTTTGGACTTGGGCTGCCTTGAGGAGGACTTCCAGTGATGTTGGTATTGCCTGCCCTGTGTGACGAGGCTGGCATTAGCCCAGATGGGGTTGACATTAGCAGATGGGTTAATGTAGTACCAGGTTTTTCCTGGGTCCATGCCCTCCTGCTGCTGCTCTAGCGCCCTCTTCCCACTTTTATGTCCAGTGGCCATCCCTTTCCTCTACATCACTAGTCTCAATCATTTGAAGGAATCTAAAGTCACTATGTGAAAAGTTATTTAATAGAAATAAATTCATACATACAGGAAAAGTTTCCCAAATCATGGGCTCTGGAGGTGTAGCTCTCCTTTTAAATTCAGGGATTCAGTCACTGCAGTTTCTCACCTAAAGGTCATATGTGGCAGTGGGATCATTCTTGTTTTCCTCTCATTCCCTTTCAGGAATAAATATTCATTCCCCTGGTTTACAGGGACTGGAAAAAAATGGAGACCTCATGGCATCAGAAATATGGCTCAGTCACAGAACAATCAGATGTGGAATGACCACAAATTAGCAGTCAGGCAATTTCAAGTAGGAAAACTTCATTGAAACATCAATCTTTCTGATATTTTGTATAATTTATGTATTTGGTTTAGGGGTTAGTATTTCCCCAGTTATTCAATCAATCTTAAGACAATCAAGCATTTTTCATGAAACCAAGACCAGATTCTAGGGGGCAAAAGAACAGGGAGCCCCCATTTTAGGTCAAATCTCAGGGTGTATGTAGTGCAATTTAAGATTGGGCCTAGATACCTTCTCCTTGATGGGTTTTTGTTGGAAGGCTGAGGATTGATAAGGCCAATTTAGTGAGAATTTAAATTCTTTTAAGATACATAATCCTTCCTGATGAGAACTGCGAACGCCTTAGTATAACCTGGCTGGAACCTAGAAATGGAATTTTTACTCATTCCAAAGAGAAATTTGCTAGTAGTGTCCCTTTTGAAGTCTGTCTCTCATGACTTGTCCTGGACAAGTCTGGGCAGATACCATTCTCAATTCACAGCCCGATTAAAGAAGTCAGGTTCTTTTGTATACCTTTTTCAGAATTTACCTGGCTCCATTTATAAAATGAGGAAGTTTTTCTTTTGTTTTCCCAACCTACTCTTTTTGTGTGTGCCTCCCTTTTCCTAGAATCTCACCCCAGCCAGGATCCCCTGCCTTCCTATTCTTTCTCTCCTCTTTCTCAAGACTTGCTTATGTACCTTTGTAAAATATCTGATTATTGGGCCCTCCCTGGTGGCAGAAATTGGAGCACAGCACTACAAAGCATTCTGTCTGGCCAGGGAGGTGACCACCCACATGGCATGGCAGACTTCTGTTGTCTCGCCCGCTGCACCCCTCAGCAGTATATTTTGTCGGTCTGCCTGTTCTGCTCTCTATTCTGTCTCTGGTGAATCCTCTCACCACACCCACACCTCTGGCCCCAGTTCTGTATGCATAAATAAATCTTTTTTAAAAAGATCTGATTATTTACCCATCGGCATGTTAAGTCTAGTCCCTTCCTCTAAGGAAATGAAACGTCAGTGGTGTGCTTTGATGCCTTGTTAGCATGGGTTGGGTTAGTTTTTTTAAGGAATGAGATTTTCCTGATGCTTCTAGGCATCCTTATTCTTTTAATGCTATCATGAGTCATGCCCTCACTGGTCAAGGAGCCCCTCAGTAGCCTAAAAATGGTACATCTTCTAGGCAAGAATCTTACCAGATTCCACTAGGATCAGCATTCTTGATCCACAAGGATCGGCATGGGCAAGTTGGACAATGTGTCCCCACCTCAATTTAAAGCTAGTATGCTCAGTTGATCAGTAATTGATCAATTAGCATCTTCCTTGAATCCTCTACTCTTCATTGCTAATTTGGTTCTAACCATCTATATTAGTGGAATATATGGCAATTATGTAGACAGTACCAAAACATAAAAGTAATAAAATCATGGTACCAAAGGGAGTAACAAATGTGGGGAAATGTGGATGCAAAAATAATACAGCATGAAATAAATTGAAAAAAAAAAAAAACACAAATAGATGTAGAACAGAAAAGAGTAATGAAAAGAACACTGGAACTTATCCTAGAATTCAAAGGTAATTCAACACACAAACCTCAATCCATGCAATATACCACATTAATAGAATAAGAAGAGGGAACCACATAATCATCTCAGTGCAGAAAAGTTATTTGACAAAATTCAGTGATAAAAACAACAGAAAATGCAAGAACAGTAGAGGGGAAATTCGAAGAAGTACTTGTGAGAGAGGCCATCACTAACAACATTTCAATGGTAAAGGGCTGAAATATTTTCCCTAAAGATCTGGAACCAGAAAGAGCCTCACTTTTACCACTGCTATTCATTTTTGTACTGAAAGTTCTAGGCAGAGTAAGCAGGCAAGAAAAATGAAAGGAATCCAAATTGAAAACATGTAAAACCTTCTTTATTCATAGATGATATGATCCCAAATACAGAAAGCCCTAGAGAATCCATTAAAAGAATCTATTGGAGCTAATAAAATAATTCATCCAAACTGCAGGTTACCGGATCAAAAGTCAGTTGAATTTCTATATACTTGCAATGACTGATTCAAATTAAGGAAACAATCCATTTTCAATGGTATCAAGAATAGTGAAATATGTGGGAGTAAATTTTGCCAAGTTGGTACAAAAATTGTGTACAGAAAACCATAAGACATTTATTGCTAAAAGAAATTAACTAAGACATCAATACATAGAAAAAAGACATCCTATGTTACTGGATTGGAATAAATATTAATAGAGTTATAATATCTAAAGAAATCCAAAGACTCAGTGCAATCCTTATTTAGAAAATAATATTTTATGTAGAAATGGAAAATTTAATTCCCTTATAGTTCAGGTGGAATTGTAAGAGACCCCAAATAGCACCCCCCAAAAAAAATTAAAAGAGA
>NW_004567124.1:9323060-9347281 GCF_000260355.1 Condylura cristata | reverse complement strand
TGTAGACATTTGAAGAAAGAACAGCTTCTGGAAGCCCCCTCAGGCAGGAGAGAGCCTTGGTATAAGAAATGTAAGCCACTTCCTTCCCTTTATGTATAGTTCAGGTGGAATTGTAAGAGACCCCAAATAGCACCCCCCAAAAAAAATTAAAAGAGAGCAAAATTATAGTATTAACACTTAACTTTCTGATTTCAAAACTTACTACAAAGCTATAGTGATCAAAACAATGTGGTATTGAACTAAGACTAATAACACAGCTTAATTGAATTGAATTTAGATTCCAGAAATGTAGCCCAAAATCTAAGGTCAATTGATTTTTGACAAGGATCCCAAGACCATTTGATAAGGAAAATCTTTTGAACAAAGTTTCAGGGATAACTAAATAGCCACAAACCAAAGAATCTTGTGGAACCTTAATTCACACAATATATGAAAATGAACTCAAAATGGATCAATTATTTATGAATTAAAACCATGAAATTCTTTGAAGAAAATAGGAGTAGATTTTCCTGGCCCTTAGATTGGGCAAAAGCACAAGCAATAAGAGAGTAAGTAAATTGGACTTCATTAAAATTAAAACTTTGGGCCCTCCCTTGTGGCGCAGCGGGTTAAAGCACAGCACTGAGAATCTAAAGCCACTTCCACATGAGTTCGATCCCCGCCTGCCCGGGGGGAGATCCACATGGCGCAGCAGACCTCTCCTGACCTGCCCGCTGTTCCCCTCAGCAGTGTACTTGGTCGATCTGCCTGTTCTGCACCCCACTCTGTCTCTGGTGAAGCCTCTCGCTGTCCCTGAGCCTCTGGCCTGGACCCCAGTTCTGTATGCACAAATAAATAAAAAAATCTTTAAAAAAAAAATTAAAACTTTGTTCCTTAGACAATCTACCAAGAAGAGACAACCTACAGAGTAGAGGAAAATCATATGGAAGGGTCTGTTGTCTAGAAAATAGAAATAATGTTTACAACTCAATAAAAAGATAAAAGGGAGATTTAAAAATGTGCAGACTTAAACATTTCTCCAAAGGAAATGAACTAGCCAAAACACATATAAAAATGTGTTCAGTCCCATTAACCAGGCCCCTACCAGGAAGCTTATTAACAAGTCATGTAAAACCCGAGTTCTGACCTGTCAGAACTTATGGAGTGAACTCTTCTAGAAATCTCTGTCTAGTATGCAAATAAAAGTGAGGGAAAACTTCACACCCATTAGGAGGGCTATAATTTTAAAAGGAAAATTACAAAAGTGGGTAAGGGTGTGTAGAAATTAGAACCCTCACATATCACTGATGGGACTGTAAAAGGGTATAAGCAGTATGGAAACATTTCTCTGTTATTGCATTTATTATATAACTGAAAAATTCCACTCCTAAAATTAGCACCTAGAAGAAATGAAACTGGTGTTCAAATAAAAATTTGTGCATGAATGTTCATAGCAGCACTACACATAATATCCAAAAGTTAGAAACAGCCTAAGTGTCCACTAATTGATTAATGGACAAACAAAATTGGTATAGCTATTTGATAGAATATTATTCAGCTATAAAAAGGAGTGAAGTACTGACAATGTTGCCTTGAGAATTTGTTTTTACTAAAAGAAGCCAGACATAAAAAGGTTGCATTTCATCATTCAACTTTTCTAAATTAACTAGAATAAGTAAATCCATAGAGACAAAAGCAAATTCATGGTTGGAGGTGGGGAACTGGAGTGCAGGGGGGATGGGGAATACCTGGTGAGTACAGACTTGACATTTGTGGTGGTAAAATGGTCTGGAACAAGCTGGTGATGATAGCTTCACAACATTATGAATGTACTAAATGTGACTAATAACTTTTATGTGTATTTGGCCACAATTGAAACCAAAAAAAGATATATGAGTTGTATGGGAATGTCAGGAAGAAGCAGTCAGACAAATTAGGACATTGGATTTATTTAGAGGCAAGAAACACTGTAGACATTTGAAGAAAGAACAGCTTCTGGAAGCCCCCTCAGGCAGGAGAGAGCCTTGGTATAAGAAATGTAAGCCACTTCCTTCCCTTTATGTCTACTTCCAAGTTCAGTGAGAAGCATCTTATAGGTTATCTGATCCATAACAATGAATGAACAGTTAAAGGGCCTGGGTCAGTACCTCCTGAATGACCACCATGCCCAGGCTTCCTGCCAAAAAGCCCTTATGCCTTCACAGGAAATCTTAGAAGTATTACTAAGATATTTGATGGTCCCTCCCAGGAAACTTTATAAAACATGACTCTAACCCACTGGACTATGAAGTGGTCTCTTCTAGAATTGGCTATCTATTACTTTACTTACACTTAGATCAAAGGAGGTAGTAAAGATAATAGATTTTCTAAAGGATCACTCTCCTTTTGGGAAGGGCAGAAATCCTGTTGGCAACCGCCTCAAAACACCACCATCAAACCACCTCCCCATCCTATCCAATGTCAACAATGAACAGACCCTGAGTAGCAGGGATCTTGGAAAAGCTCAGAGAAAGTTTTAGGCTTGACTGAGTTGAGAGGAGCTAGCAAACAACCCCACTATGGCTGGTCATAATATCTTCATGCTGGAGTTTAGAGCCAGAGTGCAAAATGAACATGGGAGCAAATATGAAGTCAACAGAAATGCAAATGCCACTGAAGTTTCGAGAAAAAATAGCAAGAGTTAAATCACAAGGGTCAGGAAGTTGAAACTTTGGTAAAATAGGTGCTGAATTCTGCCCTACATATGTAGGGAACAGGGGTACATGAAGCCGGAGTCCCTACTCAAAGGGAACTTAACAGGTGGAATCAACATGAGGCAAGCTAAATAAGCCCCTGGGAAGTCATTCAAGTTTCTTTGTAGAGGATGGAAGAATTAGGGACTGTTCATTCTCTTTACACCACTGGTGTTTGGGTGGGAGGATCCAGGCTAATGTGTCAGATAAGTGGGGACCCTAGATGGCATTGTTCATGTCTGCTTAGAGCCTTTTCACAGCTACAGATTTGGGGTCCTGAAAAGGGAGAGACCCCTTTGTGCAGTCTGCACCGTGTTCCTGCACAGGACCTCACAGTGTGAACTCTGAAAACTCAACCTGAGTCTCCAGATGAAATAGGGGTTTTCTACCATCTAAGCAGTAGCCAACACACTATACGTCTCTAACTGCATTCTGTCCAAGAAGCAACTGCTCTTTCCTTAAACTTATGTGGATTATAGTGCTTTAGAATGCGAAAACTAAGTGCCAGTGACTTTAGAATGATCATTTTGTTCTTCAGTCAGAAAAACTCCTGAGCAAATCACCCCTGATGGATGCAGAGATTCAAAGATGACTGAGACACTGTCAGCTCCTGCCTGTGAAGGTTTTTGCAGTTAGTGGAGCTGATCATAGCATGTAGCTGGACTTAGGAGGTGAAGCTGGTGTTCATCACTTAATTTGGGGTGGCTTCTGTGCATGCCTTCCAAAGTTGCCTCCTAATTTCTGAACCAAGGCTATGCCTAGGTATATGGGCTTCTCAGATATCAGCTTCTATGGGAGCATTATATGGAAAACAAACAGGGAATTCTCAGGGTCTTCATTGCTGCTCAAAAATGGGGCCCGGGGCATCCCTTTTTTAGGTAGTACAGTAGGGCACAAAAAGTCAGGTAGTGCCTGAAAATCTCACTCCCCTGTGGATGGTGGCTGGTGGATCCAAAGGACAGCCAAGAAGGGCCCAGAGAGGGGGGACAGGACAACCCTTGCATTTATGGTTCTTTGGGCCAAAAAGGGGGAAGGAGGATGAATGTGTAACTTGCCCCATAAAAATTACTAAATGGTGGTCTTTCTCTTAGTGTTTCTTTTATGCTGGCTCTCCTGAAGGTCTTGTCACTTCTACTTAAGGGGGGGGGGGTGAGGGGGACAAGAAGGGGAAGGAGTTATCAGATAGCAGAACAAGGCGTGAAATAGAAAAAAAAAATCAGAGGATTTATGCAGAGAGTGAAAAAGAGAAGGGTGAAAATGTCTAGAAAGCAAACAGGAGTAGAAAAAAACCGAACGATATAATGGTCAGGAATTGATCACAGGAAGAAGGATAAGGGCTACAAGGAGAAAAATAAGACGACACAGGGCCAGAAAGTTCCTCCAAGAGGTATAAAGGATACTTAGCAGGATCCTCTCCTATCCCTTTTGTTGTTCAGACACAGCAGGTGTGCGCTGCTGCCCCTTCTCCAGCTGCCTCCCTCCTCTCCTGTGCTTTCTTAATAACCCTTGAGGGGCTGACTACGACGCATCTGCCATATGCACTGGGAGAGAAACAAGGGGCAAAAGAAGAAGGAAGCCAACCGCTCGCTCCCTGATAGTGAATATGAGATACCTGGCAGAGGGCAGGGATCATACCAATGTACTGGCCGTTGAACTGCCATAGGGTACAAGACGGGTGAGGGCGGGGATCCTTTGTGTATATTGGGGAAAAACTGATTTCATCCCCGCCCACCTCCTTTAAGGTCCACAGCTGCCATGTTGGTTGACACTCTGTTGGGGACAGGGAACCCAGTGACATGAGTAGTAGCTAAAGATTCAGGCCCTTTAAAGCTCCGGGCTCCCCCGGAAGTATTGATCCAGTCACGGGCATCATCGTGACTGCTGGCAGGTGGCTGCTGCCACCTGCGGGGCAAATTATGAGATTACTTTCTTGTTCCCCAAATCAGACCTGTAAGAGGATGAAACCACACACATAAACACACCTACCTGTGTATTATCGTTGTCTTCTGGTAGCAGAAGACAACACCAAAGTATGGGTCCCCACCTCGTCGTCTCTGGAAGTTAACTGCTCTGCTGTGGAGGCCTCACTAAGGCCTGCTTTTGGAGTTTTCCTCGCTTGCCTGGCGTCTGTGAACTTCGGGTGCTGTCCCCCAACTCCTCCTCTGCCCCTTTGGATGCCATCAGCATTCTCTAGAGCAGAGGTATCCAGTTCCTTGAACTTCACATCACCCCCTTCTGTCTCCTTAAGTCCTACCTCCAATATAAGGGAGAGTGGAATGACCCACATCAGTGTGGGCCAGGGCTCAGGAGATACACCCACCTCCTTTTTTTCCAAAGAGAAGGAATGGGTTCATTTCTCAAATCTCTAAAATACAGGTGAAAGATGAGTTCTTATTATCATCCCTGCCTTGGGATGTACTGTGCTTGATCCCTGAGACTGTGGTTATTACCTTTCCTCAGGACTTGCCCCAAATTTCTTTAAGAAATCTGCAAGGTTGTTTTCCGGCTCTCTCTCCCCTCCCTGGAACTCTTCCACATAGCAGCCTCCTCCCTCACACTCAAGTGTCTCGTGTCCTCAGCTTCAATCTATCAAAATCTATTTTAACTGATGCACAGGTTTCCAGTTTTGCTTCCAACCTGTTTCCCAGGGGGCAAGTTCCCTCAGGGTTTGGAATATTGCCTGAAGGGTGTGGGGTCTACATATTTGCCCCTTTCATGAAAAGAGGAGTAACTGGTGTCACTTCTGAAATCACTGACTTATGGGTGGATTATGGGCTCTCATCCCGTCAGCTTTGGCACCTGCCCTCTGTAAGGGGTGGCATCGGTACCAGCTGTCTTCGGAGCACGTCCCTGACATCTGGTGTTTGTCTCCTACTTCCCCTCCTGCTGAACAGTCAGTCTCTTTTTGATCTCTCAGGTGCATGGAGTCCTCATATTTTGTCTCCTTCTCTCTTATTCAAACCAATCCTCAGTTATCCTCCAGGACACAGTCATATAACTCATAGAGGCAAAAAATAAAATACAGCTTTGGTGTTTTTTGGTTGCTGGGTTTTTTTTGGTGGTGGGGGGGCGGATTTTTCCCTGTATCTCAAGAGAAGAGGGTATGTAATAGTTCTGAAATCTCTCATTTATAGAGGACTTTGGGTGACATTGAGAACAATTTAGAGGACTCAGACTTAACCCAAAATGATATTCTTTGTATATGTATGTTGGAGGTGGGAGAAGGACTTAGCATGGAACCTATGTTCATCTTTGTAGGTGACATAAGTGTCTGGGCTGAATGTCAAGTGATGAAGGTGTTAAATGCAATGTCACATCCCTAAAGGCGCTGCCATCCCCCTTAGGGTAGTCAGTATTACTTTTAGGGCTACATTGTAAGAGCCCACAGTCCGGGATGGGGTGGTGGTATCTCCTGCTCTCACAGTGGAGGGAAGGAATGAAACTACCATGTTTCCCTGTCCTTAATTTGCCTTGCTCTGCTGGGTGGTCCATAGTTTTCTCCATCTCTTTTGACCATGTAGATGAAGAGGAAAGAAATTTTCAAAAACCTGGGTAGTGCTTACCAAAAGGAAAAAAATAGATGAAAATAAAAATCACTCAACCCAAATTACTAGAAAAACACTCTAAGGCAAAAAAAGAATATATATATATATGTGTGTGTGTGTGTGTGTGTGTGTGTGTATGTAATATATATACTATATGTTTTATATTTCATATCACCCTATATATAGCCTTAAAACTTGTAAGTCAAAAGCTGTTGCTCTTGGAGATTCGCATACAGGGTTAGGAAAATTCTAATAGGGTAAAATTTGTGGTGAACTAGACAGCTACTCTGATTTCATCCCTCATAAAAATAATCTTAGGGGAGAAGGATACTACTGTGAATTTTCCTTGAAGATGTCCCATGATTGGGCAAGGATTTTGCATAAGGAAGATTTTCAGATAAGTCTTTTTGAGGGAGTCAATTTGGTATCTTGGCTTGGGGTATAGATACAGGACATGGCTGAGGACTGGGGTGCTTAGAGAAGGAAACTTTGAGAAACAAGATTGAATAATCAGTCAGACCAATCACTCATTTATAGCATCTCTTTGATCTACCTGTTTCTGCTGATGGTGATCAAAGGCACAGTGATGCTCTTAATTGGGCCCCAAACCCAGTACAGCTGGGAGTGGCTCAATCTCTGAATGGTCCCTTCTAACCTCATGAGGAATTTGTCCTTCCCACATGCAGAAGGGATAGAATGGCTCCTTTTGCACATAAGGGAACTTGTCCTCATAGATAGTCTACGTTCCTGTGTTGGTTGGTCCCTGTATCTTAATTTCCATATCATTCCACTTAGAAAAAAAAATTATTACCTAGCATCAGTCTGCTTCTACATATAAACTGTAGGTGAAGTAGCAGCATAGAGAATGTTTGGGAGAATAACTTGGAAGTGAGGTTTATTTGGTTGTGGCAGGGGAAGGGAAGAAATGGATCTATACTTGGGACGGACCTAGAGGTCAGAAGGATCGGCAGATGCTTTCTAAACTAGTCCTTTGCCTGGAGAGGGGAACAAAGGAAAACATGTTGAGATGGGAGAAGTTGTTAAAAGTTAGTGAGGACACTGTGGACAAAACCTGGGGTCTCAGATGTAGAGTATAGACAAGTGAAATTTCACTTTCGAAAAAAAAGAGCAAATGTAGGTTTGCAACCACTAAGTCTCAGAAGAATATTTTGACAAAAATTCACAAAGCACAACAGCTTTGTATTACAGATTATTTTATTAAAAAGAAACATTTTGATACCAGAAAATGGGAAGGACTAGCATAAAATAGAAAAGGCCTTCAAAAGGAACAATTTAACTTTAAAATTCAGGACATGGTTTGATTATTTGCACAAGTGAAAAAACATCCTTCTGAATTCTCACCCCTTTGTAAAGTGGGATTGGCACTTCACTCAATTGCTGCTTATGGCCCTCCATACCTCTCTGAGCTATTCATAAGGAAAATTTCACAATAGACTTACAGGGATCTGCTGTTTCCCCTCTCCTGGGGAAAGGTAGGCGGTGCCACTCCAGAAGCAAGAGAGAGGAGGTTCTGTGTCCTCTCCCTGTTCTTCTTGGGGACATGCCATCATTCAGCATGAGAGGTATTCTAAGGCCCCACGATTTGCTTTAGATTTTGTTAGTTTCTGTCTGTGCTTTATTTTCGACTTTTTTTAGTAATCACCCCCTAGGTACCCATTCTCTTCAGATTTTCTCTCTTCCTCAAAACCACAATTTTTCTCCAAACTTTTCATTTTTTTTTAAGAGCCCAGAGAATTCTTTATGGTGATGGCCACAGTTTCCTCCCTAATCATAATTTCTTGAGCTGTTTTAAAGGGAGAGACTAGAGGACCATTAGACATGGAACCTGAGGCTCTTGGAGATCGGCAGTTTTCTCCCATTCTTGGGGGAGGTTAATGGTGTCATTTCTGAAATGATCTGACTTACAGGTGGATCTTGTTCTGCAAGCTTTACGTGGGGTCATTTTCTCTCTTGAGGGAATCCTCTCAGGGCTGCCTGGCACTTTCTCATAGCCTGTCCTGTTGAAGTATGCTTGCTTGTTTCTGCACTTCCCATTATGATGCTACATTGTTCTTCCAGCCTTCTTCAGATGCCTGGGGCTACCCTGTTTTCTCTCCCACTCCCCTCAAAAGCAGCTTTCATTCATCCTTAGAACAGGCATCAGATAACTAAAGTTAAAGACCCTCAAGGTTGCCTGCCCCATTCTTCCCCCTCTTCCAGGCATTGCCCAAGGGAGGGTGGAATGACCAAGAACCTGGCCTGAGATTTATAGAATCTGTGCCTTCCTCTCATCCCAGGGTAGAGGTCCTGATGTCACTTCTGTAATCCAGGTCATGTGTGGACCTCCTGGGTCTTCATCTACTCATCTACTCTGCTTTGGGAATTGCTACCTCCTGTAAGGAGAGGATGCTCTTAAATTTGCAGTGAGTATCTATCCACCATCACTTTATAAGATGAGGAAGCTTGTTTGTTTTTTTTGTTTGTTTGTTTTTTGACTTTCCACCTCTCTGTTAAGTGCTGCATGACAGTTTTGTATTTGCCTAGCACGTGCTCTACAGTATTTTGGTTGGCTAGATTCCTCCCAATAACACAAACCCTCAGCTGTCTTTTGGCATAACCGTAGAATAATTCTAAGTTTATTTTTTGTAAAGCATGCAGTTGCCTAGTTCAAGTTATTGTACAAGCGATGGGTCTGATGACTTTAAGTAGTGAAACCAGTTTAGACCATATTTGAACTTTTCTCACTTGAGGTGAGTGAGAAGTATAATACAAGGGAGGGGTGGGGGACGGCTCTGGTACCACTTTTGACATCTGTGACTTACATATGGACATCTATATTGTTCCACTGCTCTGCTTTAGAATCTTTTTCCTTATAAAATATTTAAAATTGTTTTCTTTCTCTCCTACTTCCCCTGCTCTAAGATTTTATGGCTGGTGTTCTGCTTTCTCCACAATTTCAAATTCATCTCTAATTTATTCTTTGGGAAAATATTAGGTATCTCAGAATAGGGTAGAAAAGATCCACATTTTCCTGTTGTAACAACAACAGTTCTTAGCACCAAAGAACCAAAGTTCTAATGATTACGTATCTGGGGCAATAGAGGGGGTCTCACCACTGCCTGGGATAACTCTTGGGAAAATGCACATTGGGACTCTTTCTGACATTGCTCTCCAAGAATTTTTTTAGTAAAACCTAAAGAGATCTACCTCTGGAAAAAGGTTGGCATTCAGAATGGATCCTGAGACGAAAATCAAAACTTAGGTAGCCAGGAAAGTGCCTGGACACAGAAGTTCTATTTGGTACTGGATCTGCAGAACATTCTCCTACACTTTGGATCCTCTGCTTCCTCATGGGCAAAACAGACATGCTATGTATGACCAATTGCACAGTTATCAGGAGGATAAGTGGGTCTCTGAGGGGTGAAACACATATTACTTGTATTTACAGTGCGTATGGCTTGCATGCTGCCAGCTTCCATTGGCATAGCTTTGTCCAACATAATGTTTCCCTCCTCTCCAACCAATATGGAAAGGTCTACTTGTAGATCAAGGGTTCTGAATCTGTATTTTGTGCACATTGGTAGGCCTTGAGTGTTTCTGTATATGTGACTAGGATTTCTCTGGGAAGAAAGTTCAGAGATTTCATCAGATTCCCAACTATATTCTAACATTGAAAAGTTTCAGATTTGGAATTTGAGAGTTAAACCTTGGGTTTCATCAGCAGAAGCATCCTCAAAAAATGAGTGTAAAGCTCTAGCAAAGTGAAATGTTATCTGTGAGGTAGAATATTTGAAATTGAAACTGTTGGGGGAAATGTGTGACATATTCCCCCCTGGCAGAAGATGAACTGGTTGCCTGCAAGCTGAAGGAGGCAAAGCACCAACTTTGCCTGTGTCATAGGATTGCCAACTGTCTGACAGTGGGCAAGACTTCACTTCCCTGACCTTCAGTGACCTCATCTATAAAATGAGGGTATGAACTCATGGCTCCTCAGATTTCTTCAGCATCTGTGAAATAATATAATTCTCTTAGGAAGCAAGATGAAGGCAAAGCTGAATCCCTGTATAAACAAAAATGTATTGGGAAATAAAGGTGTATTGTGCCTAGGATTTTTAACTCCAGGGAATTCATCCCTGATAATACGAGTGTGTGCTGCTCACCAGGTTCTGGGATGCAGGGGTGGACCTGCTTCAAGTAACTCTGATGGGCCAGACATCGTACTACCTCATTCCAAGGATTTCTTTGTGGGGCATGGCCTTAGGTCCTGACCTGACCCAGCCCACACATCACCATACATACACTCAGTGCCTGAGCTAGGAGTAATTCTGCTCACATCCTCCACATGCCTTTTGTGATTGCCTGTGTTCGGTAGGCACCTCAGTACTCATGTATGCCTAAGGGGACTCTTGAATGCAGGGGATGAGAGAGGGGGAGGAGAAAGCAGAGCTTATCACTCTGTACTGCAGATTCTGCCTGGCACCTCAAGTCCTCAGTTTGGGGTAAAAGGAAAGTAGAAAGCTCTGAGAAATATATGGTCATAATGAGCTGAATCAGTTTTATTTTCTAGGAGTAATAAGGAGCTTCACCTGGCTTACTTCATAATTATTTCAAAATATTCATGGGTAAATACTCTGAAAAGCTTCAAGGCAACCTTTGTCATCTATCACTACTCATTTTCACCTAAATGAATCTTGGGGAAGAGATTAAGGATCGATAATTGTGGTAGGATAAAAGAAAAGGGTGGCTCTTAGCATTGTCCATTACTCTCACTAAGGAAGGAGATCAAGGCGGATGCTTCCTGGATGCCAAAGACAGTTGAAAAGGAGTAGTGTATTTGCTACGACTGTTCTGAAAGGGACTATGAAAAAAGGAATGGTTTCATAAATATCAAGAAATTAGGTGAATCAGAGTGAAAGGCAAAATATCCCATTTTCTATTTACCTGTCTTTGCAAGTAACAACTGCTAACAACTTCTATTGATCTTTCATTTCTTTCCTGTCTTTACTTGTATGTATATACATGTACTCCACTTTCCCTTCATATGAATCTTCATATGAGGTACATATGAATCTTTCCCTCCTTTCTTGACAGCTGTCTGCTATTCCATTAATATATTGATGGAGTCTTACTTTTAACCTTATTACAATCATTACAACAACCAGTCTTTCAAATAGCCTTGTAAAAAAAAAAATTGGGACATTTGCAAGTCCATTATTAAAAGGAGCCCTCTTCAAAACAGCTCAATATATGCTTTTCCTTTATAAAAAAGAACTCTGTTCAACTCAAGGCATGATTTTTTAATTAAGGACACTGAACATAATTTTCAGTCATTAAATAACTAATTTTAAAAATAGAAATTATTTATTACAAATAGGTAAAAATATTAAAAAAAAACTTTATATTTTTAAAGTTCTTTGAGGCAATTGCTACTATAATCACTACTAATCACAAAAAAGTCTTCTCAGCTATTAAGTTCAAAGATGGGTAGGTTTTAGACATCCAGAAAATGACAATATAGGTATCATAAAAGGGTAAAATTTAAATCTTACAAAAGACACTAAGAAAGTAAAGAGAAGTCACCAAAACCTAATATCCAATAAAGGACATATAGGTGCAATCACACTGAATTAGGCAACCTAATTTTTTAAATGGACATTTCATCAAAGAAGATATTGGAGTGGTAAGTGAGCCCAAGGGAACAGTTTTCCATGGTGCTTCAGCCAACACAGAGGCAAAGTGTTATAGCACAACCTATCTGAGTCTTGACTTAATGCCTCATGATCCTAGAACAAGAGAGGACAGGAGGCTGACAAGAACCTAGAGGCAGTTCCCTGGGGAGGCTTTCTCAACACAGCTTCTTGTCTCCTGGCTTCTGATGGAGGTACAGAGGTATGGGGCTTTCTATCCCTCTTCTCCTAGAATAGGGCTACAAATTAGAAAAATGTCTTTTCTATAAGCCAGAATTGGTTCCATAGCAAATGGTGTCACACTATTCATGTTGTAGTCTTTAGCTCCTTTTGTCTCAGTGTTGTCATTTGGCCATGTTGAGCTGGTTCCTTGGGTTTACTCTGCTTTTCACTGTCTACATTAAATCTAATCAAAAAGTAACATGTTTACAAATCTGATCATACAGTCCTCGGCTTTGTCTTGTGCATGTATGAGCTTGACAGTAAGCACATGAAGAGATGGTCAACATCATTATCAAGGAAATAGAAGTCAAAACTGAGCTAATCACTACACACCTATTAGAAAGGCTAAAGTGAAAAAGACCATATCTAATGTTAGGATATGGGGTGATCGAAAAGCTCAGAAGCTTCAGGTCAGGATGTAAAATAATACAACTGTTTAAAAAATATTTTGATAAGTTCTTCAAAAGTTTAAACATAAATCAACCATATGATCCCATCATTCTCAGGATTTTACCCAAGATAAATAAAAGTCTTACAGTCACCCCTGAACTTCCCACATGAATGCTATAGCAACTTTATTTTAACAGCTAAAACTGGAAATTTCCCAAATGTCCATGAGCAAATTAATGGATAAATAATGGTATAGCATATAGATGAATACTACTCAGGAGGAAAAAAGGAACAAATTATTGGTGTCAGGATGAAATCATCAAACCATACCAAAGATGTACTATCTTTATTATTTCATTTCTATAAAATTCGAGACAATGCAAACTAGGTTGCAGTGACAAGTCATGAGAGATAAGGGAGGGAGAATAGTGTATGAGCACAGGGGACATAAAATGGGACTGGCTTGCAAAGGGTCATGAGAAAACTTGGATGGGGTGGGTGATATGTACCTCATCTTTATTGTAGTGGTGATTTCATGGATGTATACATATGTCAAAACTCATCAAATTGTACACTTAAAAAAGGTGATATAAAAATGCAACCTGATCTAAATTATTTTTTAAAAATCACTCTAATGCCATCAGCTAGAAGAGAGATGCTGGGGCCTTGGGTGACAGTCAAAAGTGGGAGAGTAGACATATTTGAGATACATTTTGAGATGGAACAAGTCTTACTAGCAGTTCAACACCTTTCTTCAGGGAATTATCCCTGGTCCAGGTCATACAAATTGGGGCTCAATTTCTCTTTCCCCCTGTACTCACATTCCATGGCCCTATGAAAGTTCACAGTTTTGTACATATTGGTGATATTTTATTCACATTTTCAGTCATATAGAAAACACCTTAAGACAGGGTTTGGGTAATTCACCAAGTGCGTTGTGTAGTGCATGGCACACAGAAATATGTGGTAGTTTTAAACTATGTCTGCATAGTCTTGACTTTCCTGTCATCCAATAGTGTCATGTTCTTCCATGGGTTACTTATCCTTTTAGCTACCCAGCTGTGAGGAAACGGGCCACATGTAGGGGTTTCAGCTGACAACTGCAGGTGAGGTTCTAGCTGATGATATCAAATGGTAGACATGAATTGTCCAAGATGAATCTAGCTCCAAACCCTGTATGACTACAACTACGTGAAAGAAAGAAAAACAAAAACAAAAACAAAACAAAAAAAACCTGTTCTTGTTTTAAGTCATTAAGTTTGGGGCAGTTTGCTATACAGCAAAAGATAATTAGGACAAGTTTAGTAAATGTTTTTTCAATGAATAAATACAAAGAAGTCAGTTTCTGCTCTCTATGTTATCCAGCAAGTCTGTTTTCTCTTCTCCGCCAAGTCCTGGAGATTCTGGAAGGTCAGAAACAAGTCTGTCCTCTTCAGAAACTTCAAAAGGAGACTTGAGAACTCTCTACCCAGGGTCGAGAACACAGCAACTATCATGAGTGAGCTATGGCAGGCATTTGAGAGAATGTCTGTATTGTGAGTTGTTGATTTTTGTGTGCATGAACAGCTTCAGGGGAACAAACATACACATTTTGTGTATATGCTCACACATTTACCCAGAAGCAGCTCAGGGCCTGGGTCTGGGGAGGGAATGCTTTCACTCAGCCACAGGCTGGGTCCCTTTGGGGAGGATCTGGCCCACTCTGCAGAGGGGTCGTTAGGGGAGGAGGCTTGTGGGGTCCTGGTCTGGGACAGGGCTGGTGGCCCAGAGCATCTGTCTGTTGGCATGGCGGGATTGGAAATTCTGACACTGCAGGGCACTCCTGCGGGACCTGCTGCCCTTCACAGGTTTTTCCCTACAGCAGCTGTGGACCTC
Organism: Condylura cristata; assembly: GCF_000260355.1. Lineage (NCBI taxonomy): Eukaryota > Metazoa > Chordata > Mammalia > Eulipotyphla > Talpidae > Condylura > Condylura cristata. The sequence goes on along the minus strand of NW_004567124.1, from coordinate 9,332,851 downwards.
AGGCCTCCCAGATGTTACCCAGCAGAAACCCCTGCCTGCCACGGGTCCAGGCTTCCTGGGGGACCTCAAGGCTGCTGCTCAGGCTGGGAAGACATTTCTGACATGCAGGTCTTTCTCCAGCTATCTGATCTGGAATCACCTCCACTCACTCAGCCTTTTCTTAACAGAAAAGCTCCCAAGACAAGGACAGGACAGGGCTCAAAAACTTTGCAGAAATTTTGCAGTTCAGTTTTGCTGTTGGTAAAGAAGAGGTTAAAACCCTGATGACTTAGGACAAGACACCTGCCGCCATAAAAGTCCTGGGTATATTATTCTTAATTTTCCTCCTGAGTTACTTTGGATCAAGTTTATCAAGTTGGCTGCTATGAGAAAAAGGGGGTCAAGGACCCAGAGACCAAGCCTCTGCAACCTGGATCTGGGGACATACAACCTCCATAAGATGTTCACCTTAGATATGGTCACAAGTCCTGCATGACCCTGAAGCTGCAGCTGATTGGTGCCCACAATCAGCAACAATAATGGACTTGAGCCAAGTCCACTGTCCATGCTTCATCAGCCAATAAAGTTTAATTCCTTCGTTCTCAAACTATAGTCCAATAGTCTTACAGAGACCCCAAGCCCCAGCACATCAGTGTCTCTTTGCCCAGAGAAGTCTCCTTGTAGCTTTTTTTCTTTGCTCACTCACTAATCAGTAAACACTGACTCCTTGTCTGGCCTCACTGATGTCTGTCTCTTTTAAGTCTTGGCCTGAGGGCCTGAAGAGCACTGCTTGGAAGCAGGGCCGCTCCTGTCCACTCCTTTGGTTTCCAGTGGGTGGAGCCATGGGCATTGACTGATTGGCTCCCAGCTTATCTGCCAGTGTTGTTGGAAGGTGGGATCAGGCCCTTGTCCAGTGGCACTGTCACTGGAAGTGTGCCCTTTGGTGAGAGGATGCATTTCTTGAGGTAAACATAAAACAACTAGGAATAGAAAATACTAAGAGGCTGTGGACCTCAGCAAAGGCTTATGCCAGAGCCAGAAAGTCAAGTAAAAAAGGGTGGTTGCCTCCATTGGAGGATGCCAGGTGGGGTCAACCCAGCTGCCCACAACTGCCTCCATCTTCAGGTTTGGAGCAAGCCTGACCTGGATCAGAGGCAAGTCCTAGGTTGATAATCTCAAGATAGGATTGCCAGATGTTCTGTATATGAAGAGCATGTCCTATATAATTTCACCCCACATCCTATGTTAAACTGATCAGAATACCTTAAAGGTCTTTGTGCAGTTTGTTTTAAATAAGAATTTACCAATTAGAGCTTTTCTTTTACCACTGTTACTGGTCCTTCATCAAGTAAATGACAACACTTAAAACCGTATACAATCTTCTCTCCCCCAGATAAAGATCTGGACAATTCTTTTTGGTTTCCCTTGCAGGGTTAGTTAAAAGAGGAGATTAACAAATCCCTACTTTTTTCATATTCAAGAAAGGAAAATACTATTCTTTAACAAAAGTTCAGAAAGTAACCACCACTAATTAGAAATAACTGAATCAATATACAAGTCTGAGAAATCATCACAGTCAGGAAGGCCCTGGGAAGGTGAAACAAATATGGCATCTTGGATGAAATCTTTGAACAGAAAAATATCATTAGATAAAAAGTAAGGAAGTCTGAATAAAATCTGGGTGTTAGTGAATAAAACAATATACCAATATATTGGTTCATTAAGACAAACATAATATCTTCAGGGAAGATGTAAACAGTGAGGAACTGTGGAGGTATAGGGACTCTACTATCTTCACAACTTTTCTGTCAATCTAAAAACTATTCTCAAATTTATTTTAAAAATACCCCTGGAGCACTGAGACACTACTGGCCTCCCAAGGCAGAAATGTTGCACACAAATTGCTAGGAAAATAGTGTACTCTGTGTGACTCCCATGGGAGGAAAAGAGCATAAGGAAGCCTGCATAGTAGATTCATTGAGACTCAGCTGTTCTCTTTTTCCCACATGGCTTTGTATCCTTCCTTTGTCATAAATAGTCTTCAGAATGAAGACAACTGTATACTCAGTCCTGTGAGTGCTTTTAGTAAAATTCTGAGTGTGGGCAGTCTTGTTTATCTCTTGACACAATTCACATCATGTTCTTCACTTTTCTAGTGAAACCTGTTGGCTCTCTTTCAAATGTCATTTTAAGAATATCAGTTTATTTGAAGCACTGAAGAAATAGTTAAATGCTAAAGAAAGAGCTCCAATAATCCCGAGTGACGCCTGCTTATTTCTTTTACATAATTCTCAGTATCTCTTAAGTAATACGATTATGCACAGGATTATGTTGAAAGAAGAGAAAACAGCTTTATTACAGAACTCTGAGTTAAAGGAATTTATTGAAAGTATTGAAGAAAATAATCAGCAAACTATTCAGTTAAGTGTTAAGGTGGTTCTTAAAAGGAAGCTTATTTATTCACTAGTAAATTTTCTATGTGAAGTAAATAATTATGCTACTTGTTATGACTGTCTTTTAAAGTGGTTTCATCCCTTGAAGAATTCTGTTCTTCTACAGGGAGTCACTACATATTCTTCCAGCATGAGAATAAGTAAAATTTTCATGTGTAGTTTAAAAATGAGACAAAGTCAATGACAAATATTTTAAGAACGTTATTGATCAGAAAGATTCAATGCTGTCCTAAAGAATGAAAAAACAACTTATACAATGATTGATGATATTGTGTTGTTCAACAAACATGGAGAGCAATTCTCAGAGTTAACTTTCTGTATGCCTTTTTCAGTAAACTAGCTCATGAGACTGTTGTTTAATGTGTTTGCTCATTAATAAATGTTCAATAGATAAAAAAAATGGGTTCCATGTGACCATCCTAGAACCAATGGAACTTAGACTGTCACTATAAGGAAGTTCCTCCCACACCCATATTTTAAAAGGACAGGTTTATTAGGAAAAGGAGAAAAGCGAGCGGCACCTGCATAGTCACAAATGGACAGGAGAGCTACCTACTGTAAGGAATTTCATAGAAGAAATTCCACAAAGCCAGGATCCCCAAGGAAAGCCAAGTCATCTGAGAAATAGAGTAATTAATGCAGATACTTCTGATATACTAGATAAATAGCAAGTTTTAGTTTAAGTATGCAATATTCTATGCAATATTTTTATTTTATCTCAGAGTACATTACATGGACAATTAGAAATAATTTACACATAACTGGTCTTGTATTTTTATTTGTTAAATCTGGCAATTCTTCTCAAACAGGATAGATTTGAGAAGACACAACTAGATTGAGTCAGAATGGAGCCTTTGAAATCTCATTTCAGAGTCTGTCTGAAAAGCTACTACATAATGCTGGTGGGAAATAGTTTTCGGTCTAGAATTCTGTATCTAGATAAACTATTAATATTTGATGTTAAAATAAAAACAAGTTTAGATGTGCAAAGAATAGCTTGGCAGCTATCTATAGGAAAACTAAAATGAAATTAAACAAAAAAAAAACGAACACCTTAAAGGAAGTTCAGAAATAGATTCGGCTCTAGGATTCATTTCCATCCCTCCTCTCATATTTTTATTTATTTCGGCCCTGGCCAACAGCAAAGTAAACATATGTATTTTAGATGTCAGGTGCCTCTTGAGATTGTTAGGAACAAGGAAACTTTCACCAGAATCCTCCCTGAAGACTCCTCCTTACATCTCATTTATCTGAATGGGGTCCCAGTCTTGGCATGAAAGTAGAGTATAATTAATTGCCTTGGACTAATTATCTGGGGTAAAATGGATACTGATTCATCAACCATAAGATCCACAAAATCTTAAGAATTTATTTCTAGCACAGTTTCTCAAGAAGTTGTTCATGTGGTATTCTAGCAAAAGAGGAGAGTAAACCAATGCAGCATTCAGGATCCAGGCAGGATGTAGATTCTACACTCAAACTGTGAAGTGTGAGTAGAAGTTAATAGGTAATTGCAGAGTTTAAGGGAACTTGAAAGGTATGGATTAGTACCTCTGAAAATTAATCACTCCTGGGTTTGAAAAGAACAAGATAAAGGAACAGGTCCTCTTATTTACCTGAAAGAGCATCTTTATATAGAGGATCAACTGAAAGATGCTATGGCCTGTGTAGAGGGGTGCAGCCAGCCCATATCAACCTGGCCAGAGTACCTGGGTGATCAAAACTCTATTTCCCTCTCCTAACTACTTCCCATTAGATGAACCCAGCTAAAATCTGGAGGTCAAAGAGGCCTATTTAGGCAGTTCATGCAAGTTAATCTTCTGGGGTCCAGAATAGAGTCAAGAATGGATCTGGAGGGATATATAGAATATGTCCAGCATAGCTTAAAAAGGAAGCTAGGGATTCAGGATAGATCATATCCAACTAGGAAAGAAATTAGGCAAAGTCCTAGACTGGTGGTACAGGTCATCAGGAAGGTGGCTACCCAGCAGGCCTATAGAACATTCAGGCTAGACTGGAGCAGGAAAGTAGAGGGGGAAGGGGAAGAGTTGAGAGGAGGAGGGACAAAAGAAAATGATGGGTTATCTCTTAGGACTGACCACATGGCAAAGTGAGAGATTTTCAGGAGGTATTAGACCATTAACCATAATGGATTTAAAAAATCGGTTGGAAGAAAGTGTGCCTACTAATTCCAGCAACAGAAAGTTTGGGCAACAAATGAATCACTTATGGTGCCCCACCTGGTTCGAGGTGAACAGTACTTATATCAGTGTAAAGTGAAAACCACTGCAGACTTATTTAACAAGCAATTGCTATAAAAGTGCTTCAGAAGTATAGGGTGATAGTACCACGTATGAAAAGAATGCATCTGCCGGACCCTCCCTGGTGGTGCAACAGGTGAAAGCACTGCACTAAGAAGCTTAAGCCACTTCTGCATGAGTTCGATCCCCACCAGCCCTGGAGGTGACCACATGTGCGGCAGACCCCTCCTGACCCGCTTGCTGTTCCCCTCAGCAGTGTACTTCATCAGTCTGCCTGTTCTGCTCCCCACTCTGTCTCTGGTGAATCCTCTCACCCTCCACATCTCTGGCCTGTACCCCAGTTCTGTATGTATGAATAAATCTTTAAAAAAAAAATGTGAGTTGCATCCCTCCCTTGTGGTGCAGCAGCTTAAAAAAAATGCATCTGCCATGGCTTTCTGTATTCAATGAATAAATTGAGATAATCCTAACGCTATTGCTTCATCACAATAGGCTCTGAAACACACTTGCCATTTGTTATGCATCCCCAAACAATGTCTTCTCTTCCATTTTAGTAGAACAGTGTGGGAAACTGTCCATGGGGGTTGTTGCCCCCTATTCTCGAGGCTCCGGTCTTTGTACCCCCATACTCTGGCTCTCACAGCTATTTTCTTATGGACCAGCCCCACCTTCCATGATCAACCTTAGTTTTGTTGGATCCCTAGATTCTCTCCAATTAGAGCTGGCCTCTGTGAAAACCTTAGCTCAGGGAACCCTCTCTAAATGGGAAAGGCCCTCCTCTGTCCAAAAGGAAGCACATTTGCCCTCAAGAACTCTAATCTCATATTTCTGTTCTCCAGGACTTGACTGTGTGCTCAGTGAATATTTACATACCTGGTTCAACAGCTCTACAAGTCGGCGATGTGGAAATTAACCCCATTTGGCAGAGAAGAACATAACCTTGACAAGGTCATGTGCATACATAATGCATTAGCATGGCCCTATCATTTCATAATCTACTGGAACAATTCCAAACCAAGCAGGCAATAGCTAGTGCCACAAACCTCCTTTATGCTCCTCCAGCCCTAGCAGTCACAGCATCTCTCCTGCCTCCTGCTTGTGACTATAGTCCCCCACGTAAGGGTGAATGCCTAGCACAGCGGGAAGCTTGGGGACCATCCCCTGATGGGTCAGAGCTTCCTACCTCTTGTCAGTTAGAACATCTTTGAATATCTTCTCTGGGTGTATGACTGATCTAGATCACACTGCTACTGGGAATATAGCCCAGCTTCTGCTGCCTGTCACTATGGCAGAGCCAGGATTTGAATCTATAAGCACCTTCATTTTTCAGATGGTTGACCACTGAGTTGAGAGCATGGAGGGACCATTCTGCCATCTCATCTTGAATTGGCTGTTTTATGTTGAGTTTAACAAAAAAGTCATAAGTGAATTGTTTCATCAGGGCAGCCCATCATAGTTTATCAGAACAACCCGTCATAGTTGGTGTTCTTGGGGATTGGTCATTCACAGGCTTTAGAGTTTGTCATCAGCCTCCTGGTTATCTTGACCTTGGTAGATCCTGACCTGCTGTATCAATTTCTGTTGGTGTCAATATCTGGCACTCCTTGGGGCATTATTGGGACCGGAGTCTCAGTTGAAACAAAGAGTTTTAGTTTAAAGAAAAGAGATCATTGGCCATATAGCCTGTGCATGTAGCCTGTGCTAGGTATGTGTGTGTGTGTGTGTGTGTGTGTGTGTGTGTGTGTGTGTGTGCGCGCGCGCACAGATTCCTATATTAGGTGTGGTGCCCTTCCCTTCCTCCATGGCCTCCTGTCAACATGGCTAGATAACAGAAGTGGGAGGGACACTGAGAAGAAGGGAAAACACAAGAGTTCTCAATTTAAGGGGGCAGAGAAATAGAGAACAAAACCTGCCTTACTTAGTCTGTGTTCATCTTCCCTTAGCCTCCCTTTGGCAACTTTCCAACCATATGTGGTACAGAGCATCAGATGATGCTCCACATTCTATTCATCTTTAATCTTGTAACTAAAATATTCATGTGACTTCCTTTGCATTAAAGTCATAGGTTGAGATTCAGGGCACAGGGCTCTGTTGTCTTTACCCTCTCTCTGAATGAAAGGCTTCGTCATTCTGATATTTTTGTTAACAAGTGATGCCAGGGTCTTGGGGCAACACCTGCATGTTTAAGCAGGTGTGCTTGGACTCAGGATGTTGGGGGCTATCAACCCTCTCATAGGCCTTCCCAGTGCTGAGAAGCAGGTGTGTGCGCTAAATGATGTGCACCTACAGGAAGAAAATATCAAATGAGAACTGAAGGAACACTTATGTCTGAATTAGGGATGAAGGTCTTATCCCCACTTCTCACTAACACTTTATTGTGTTGAGATTATTATGATAGATGCAGAATTTAACAAAGCAGAGCCTGTGAGGATTCTGGGTAGCAGAGGGGCTTTCCAGTACATGAAGCACAAAGCTGCTGCTCATTTGAGTGAGACTAGAGCGTCGTGGACCGTGCAGTGTCACAGCCATGCTGTGACCTGAACTGATCTTAGAGCTCATTACATGAGCCCTCCGTGGTGGCAACGGGCTAGGACACAGCACTGTAAGCTAGCCACAGTTGCTTTAGTGTGCTTTTCATCCCCTCCCCGGAGGTGACTCACATGGCATGGCTGACCTCTCCTGACCCGCCCGCTGCTCCCCTCAGCACTGTACTTCGTCAGTCTGCCTTCTCTACCCCCTACTCTGTCTCTGGTGAATCCTCTCACCGCCCCTGCACCTCTGGCCTGTACCCCAGTTCTGTATGCATAGGTAAATCAATCTTTTTTTTTTTTTTAAAGAACTCATTATGTGATCTCAGTGATTGCAGAGGCCACTACTAAAGCAGATGTGGGCTGGACTCTGGAAACTCCGGGGGATGAACAGCAGAGCCATACAAATATTTCAAATGAAAAGGGATAAATCCAAAGCGGAAGTGGGAACGACAGCAGAGGAGAAAAGTCAGCAGTGTGTCAGATGTTGGAAAACAAATGTTCAAGCAATTATTGACTTAACACTTCTGACAAAGTTGAAAACTTCTTAAGATGAGAAACTAAGATTTGCATGAGGCAATTTTGGCCACAGACCCATCAGATTGGAGGCACTAGGTAGCTATGAAGTTGGGTGCAGCTAGCTAGGGGGTGGGGGTGGTAGAATTAACCAAAAAGTTTTTTTCTTTTGATATCACAGAAGTATAATTTGCTTTATAAAATTTGTCCATTTTGGCGTGAAATTGGGAATTTTTGTCAAGTTGTAGAACTGTCACCATAATCCAGTTTTAAACATTTTCATTCCATTAGGTCCCTTGTGTCTATTTATAGTTCATCTCCTTTCCAACCCCAGTCCCAGGCAATGGCTAATCTGCTTGCTTTCTCTATAGATTTGCCTTTTCTGAATATTTCGTATAAATGAAGTCAGACAGTATGGGGGCTTTTGTGTCTAGTTTCTTCTACTTAACGCTTTTGAAGGTCATCCATGTTGTGGCATTTATCAACAAGCTGTTCATTAATTTATGTTTTACTCTTAGGAACATCTTTTATTTATGGCCCTTATTTATATGCCCTTACAGAGAGTGTAACATGTAGTGGAGACTGGCATTCACAGTTACAGAAATAAAGTCATGCTGATTCATTCTCACAATTACTACTCTGAGAAACAATTGTATATGTTGTGGTAAAAAAAAAATACATGTCATGATTTATCATTTTAACCACCTTTACATGTCCACTGTTGAACAGCCAACCTCTAGGACTTTCTCATCTTGCAAAATTAAAACTCTAGGCCCACTGAATAGTAAGTATCCCCTTCCTCATCCCTACACTCTGATAACTACCATTCTACTTTCTGTATCCTATGAACTTGATTACTTTAGTCTTCATAAAAGTGAAATCATACAGTATTTCCTTTTTCTGACTGACTTATTTCACTTAAATAATATCCTCAGGGTTCATCCAGGTTATAACACGTGGCAGGATTTCCTTTTTAAAAGTGAACAATATCATCTTTTGCTTACTCATCAATTAGTGGATTCTTGAATTGCTTCTTTCTCTAACTTTTGTGAATAATGCTATGCTGTGACTGGATGCACAAATATCTTTGAGACTCTGTTTCCTTCTTTGAGCTACAAAACCAGAAGTAGGCTTACTAGATCATAGAGTAGTCCTATTTTTATTTTTTTGAGGAACTTCAGTAGTTGATTAATATTTTTATAGCTGAATAATATCCACTGCTAGATATTTTCCCATCAGGTGATGAACATTTGGGTTGTCATAACTTCTTGGCCATTCTGAATATTGTGGCCATAAACATTCATGTACAAGTATGTTTTTATGTTTTAGATGCTTAGGATTGGGGTTTCTGGGTTATACAGTAAACTTATATTTTAACTTCTTTTTTTAAAGATTTATTTATTTGTACAGAACTGGGGTACAGGCCAGAGACGATTCACCAGAGACAGAGTGGGGAGCAGAACAGGCAGATGGACGAAATACACTGCTGAGGGGAGCAGCGGGCGGGTCAGGAGAGGTCTGCCACGCCATGTGATCACTTCCAGGGCAGGCTGGGATCGAACTCATGTGGAAGTGGCTTTAGCTTCTCTGTGCTGTGCTTTAAACCGCTGCGCCACCAGGGAGGGCCTATTTTAACTTTTTAGGAAACTATTTTTTCAAAGTGGCTATACCTCTTTGCAGTCCCACAAGACATACATAAAGATTCCCATTTCTCCATAGCCCATACAATAGTTGTTTGCCTTTTTCATTACTGGATAAAAGATTGTTAAGTTTAAGCAAATCCCCAGATTCCTTTTGCTACCCAGGAGGAAGACTAAAGGACTAAAGATAGAGTCTCTAGAGAAGCCAAAGAAACTGCATGGGTTAGGGGGTGAAGGGTGGGGGTATCTCAAAGCCTAAATTTGCAGTCTGTAGTTCGATACAGAGAACAGTAAGACAAGTTTTAAGACATCAAGAGGAAACCATCAGATGAATCCAGAATGTGAAACATTACATAATCTGTAAAACAACTGGTATTTTTCTTTAAAAGGTCAATGTTTGGGCCCTCCCTGGTG
>NW_004567124.1:9321764-9322790 GCF_000260355.1 Condylura cristata | reverse complement strand
AAAAAAAAAAAAAGGTCAATGTTTGGTTTTAAAGGTGAGAAGCTTGATTGAGGGGCTAAAAAATACATAACCACATACAGTGCATGGAATTTAATTGGATCCTAGTCTGAGGGGAAACATTTCAAAGGCAATGGAAAAGGAACACACAGACAAAGCAGACAAATATGGCAAAGTGTTAGCTAGTAATGAGTGTTGGTTTTGGGGAAATGCATGTTCATTAGACCATTCTTATGCTTAAAAATTTTTTTTTCAGTGTTATTTTCAATGAAGAAATTGAAGTGCTATTCGGACAAAAACCAAAAAAAATCTCTGTCAAGTATAATATCCTGTTGGTCAGAAATGATTAAAAAATTTCTTTGATCGGGGCCCTCTCTGGTGGCGCAGTGGGCTAAAGCACAGCACTATTGAGCTAGCCACAGCCACCAGTGCAAGTTCAATCCCTGGAGGTGACACACATGGCGTGGCAGACCTCTCCTGACCCGCCCGCTGCTCCCCTCAGCAGTGTGCTTCATCGATCTGTCTGTTCTGCTCCCCACTGCTGAATCCTCTCACTGCCCCTGCACCTCTGGCCTGTATCCCAGTTCTGTATGCATAAATATATCATTCTTTAAAATAAAATCATTTCTTTGATCAACCGACATAACAGCTTAAACTTTTGTCACTTGAATTTCCCAGGTCTTTTCCTAGGCTTTCTTACTTTCTGGTCAGTAACACTTTTCCTGGACCCTGGGGACAAATACTTAGGTGGCCACTGAGCCTCCTTTCCTCCTCTAATTACTTGAGATAATGTGTAGACAATTAAAAAGGTGACTGAGTACAAATAACTCTAGGAGAAAATTTTAAAGCAGTCTCTTTCCATTAGGTCCCTTGTGTCTATTTATAGTTCATCTCCTTTCCAACCCCAGTCCCAGGCAATGGCTAATCTGCTTGGTTTCTCTATAGATTTGCCTTTTCTGAATATTTCGTATAAATGAAGTCAGACAGTATGGGGGCTTTTGTGTCTAGTTTCTTCTACTTAACGCTTTT
>NW_004567124.1:9287297-9321664 GCF_000260355.1 Condylura cristata | reverse complement strand
AAGTACACTGCTGAGGGGAGCAGCGGGCGGGTCAGGAGAGGTCTGCCATGCCATGTGGTCACCTCCGGGGCAAGCGGGAATCGAACTCATGCAGAAGTGGTTTCAGCTTTTTAGTGCAGTGCTTTAACCCGCTGCGCCACCAGGGAGGGCCATAACTTGGTACTTTTTATGTCCTTATCTATCTTATCCTTACCCAGCCTCCAAGGTAAGGTAATTCGTTTTCAAAGCCCCAGTGGGGCTTAGTATATTTGCTTACAAAGAATATGTGCCAAGTATTTCTTTTGAATGAATGAATGAAATCCTAAAGTTAAGAGGGCTTACAAAGGAAGAACAGATTGGGCTATGTAGGAAAAAGCTGATACAAACATGTAGAGAGGTTTTTCTGCAGGTATTGCCTATAAGGACAGATTTTAGAATGTGCAACCTGAGAACCCTTGGAAACCATTAACCTTTCTTGTCCACCCTCAGCACAGCTCACAGAAGTTCTTTCAATTCGGTGAGAGAAATATCCCTTTCTTCTCCTCGAGGACAATAATTATCTTCCCCATTCATTAAAAATGCATACATCTGCAAAAAATCAATTCTTCGAAAATGGTGCAATCAGGACCAGAGCACCATTGAATTGCTCCTGCTGCTGCTAATTAAAATTAATTCATCAGCTCTGAGGGTTAATTCGGAGGTGAGGATGCAAAAGAGCGGAGTGCCAACAGCTCTGACTTCCTGCTTCAACATCTCTTTGTTCTTAAAGACCTTGAAGGAAATGAAAATATGCCTAATTGCAAATAGTGGCTTGGCAAGAGAAGTATAATTGTAGATTGCAATTTTGCTCTTCCTTGACCTGAAAGGGTGTCATTCGTGAGCCTACGGAAATTTGTCCTCAAAATGGAAATGTGGGACAGGCAGAAAACCCCAGTTGTTGCAACATTCTTGTGAAAACTTCACTTACCAAGGTCAGGTGACTGCGGTGCTAACTGAGCCCATGTGCACGGATGACAAACTAGAGTTTCCCAAGTCCCCGTGGTTTGGAGCCTGACTCATCCTTCCCTGTGCTGGAGCATCGGCTGACAAGGACCCCCAGGCTTCTTTTCTAAGACAAGTAGAGCCATCTTGTGGTCAAGTTTGAGAACTGTATTTGAGGTTGCAGTCTCCCGGAAACAGCATACAGGGAGGATGCGCTCAGAGGAAGGAGAGAAAAACAGAGAAAAGGGGAGAAAAGCAGGCAACATTACCAAGGAAGATGAGGAGTTTTGTGTGTGTGTTTTTAAAGGGGCTCCATTATTTACTAAGTTCAGAAAATGATGAGTTTGTTTAAATTTCTCAGACCCTCGCATGTTCTGACTGAATCACAGTAAATTTTTTTTTTGAAGATGTATTTATTTATGCATACAGAACTGGGGTACAAGCCAGAGGTTCAGGGGCGGTGAGAGGATTCAACCAGAGACAGAGTGGGGAGCAGAACAAGCCGACTGAGGAAGTAAACTGCTGTGGGGAGCAGCAGGCGGGTCAGGAGAGGTCTGAGGCGCCATGTGGGTTACTTTCAGGGCGGGTATCAAACGCATGCTGAAGTGGCTTTGGCTTTTTAGCGCTGTGCTTTAATCCTTGAGCCACCAGGGAGGGCCCTGAATCACAGTAAATTTTAGCAGTATTTAAAGATGGATTTGCTCAGGGGTCCCTTTTCATAGGAAACATTTCAAAAATCGTGTTTTGTGGTGTAAATTTGATGAACAGTTTAGAGTCCATGGTGGGAGACTCAAATCTCACCTACTGATATGTGAAGATAATCCTCCATTCTTAGAGAAATTTAATTACTAAAGAATGACAAGTGCTCTTTAATGACAGCACTAACTCAGGAGATTGGAGTATGGGATCTTTCTGTTGAACAATACCTGTAAGGACATTTGGAATAACCGAAAGCAGGGCATTCCCTTCTACTGTTCCTGAAAGATGGTTACAGCCAGCACTTGACATTCCCAAGGACCTCACCATATTTGGAGTAGACCGACTTGTGATAACTCGCCCCCTTTCTGTTTAACTCTGTAAGAAAATGTTTGCTTCTGCTGGGCTACAGTTAGCCTCTACAACTTACTCAAACTGGTCTTAGTCTGCTATCTTTTTCTCCCTGTCTTTCACAATTGGAAGAGCTCTAATTTCTTCTCAAAATCTTTTCCAAGGAAAGCGTCCCTCTTGTTCGTTGATGTGGTTTTCAGAGCCTCAGGTGGAGGGTCAGCCTGCCAAAGTACTGTCAGCAAGCTTCCGTGAAAGTATGTAACTGAGAATTAGATACAGCATATCAGGGTCATCTGACCAGGGCAAAGGGCAGAGGAACTATCTGGATCTTATACAAATACAGAAAATATTCATTTCAATGAAGCCTGACATTTTACTGGATTCTGAACTTTGTGAGCTATATAATATGCTGAGTGGATGGCATCTTGGCCTTTCATATTGTTAGCAAGTCAGGATTCCCACACACTAGACATTGTATTCGTGTTTCCACAACATATGTATTGTGCTTCACTTAGTCCCATTAAATTTAACTTAGTGGTGGTGGTCATCATTGTGGCTTGATCAGGTTTTTTTCTTCCTTTCTACTCGCCTGTTTGTTGCTATTGAACAACTTGTCTGTGTGGATCATCAGATAAGTTCTGAGGATTCAAAGACATTGTCCCTGCTCTGAGGGTGTTCGCCATCATATGGGCAGGCAATGATCACTGTTTTCATCATGTCACAGTGTTCTGTGGTGGTCACCAGCAATTGTCCTCTAAAATAGATTGACCCACACGCCAACATTGGTTGACATGGTCGTATCAGGTACAACGTTCTCTGCTGTTCTGAGAAAGTTACCAGGTATGTTGTGGAAGAGAAGGCCCACGTTACTGGACAAAGAAAATTTTTCCACATTCAGAAATAAAAGATGAAGGAATCAAACCATAAAATTAAATACAGGCACAAGTCAGTTTAACTATCTCAATGGCTGACATAAAACACCAGAGAAAAATAATTAATTCAAACAATTTTTAAAAATAATTCAGATTGACAGATTCTTATAAAGCTAAATATAAACTTACCATGCAACCCAGCAGTCCCATTTCTGCATATTTACTCGAGAAATGTGAAGTACACACAAATGTCCACAGCAAATTTATTATTAATAGCTAAAAATTTATTCTACTTTAGCTAAAAGCTACAAGTAGCCCAAAGATCCATCAGCTGGTTCAGAAATAACCAACTTTGTGATACCCATTTAATAAAATGCTAATCAACGATAAAAAGGAACTACTGTTATATGCCACATGGGTAAACCCTAAAAGCATTATGTTAAATGAAAGTAGCTAAACACAAAAACGGTATGATTCCATTTATTTTACCTTCATGAAAATGCAAAAGAAATTAGTTCTGTATTTGGGACTTAGGGGCAGGGCAAGAGATGGAGTAAAGGGAGGCTTAAAGGAAATTTGAAGGTTGAAAATAAATGTTTTCTAAAGTGGCTGTACCATTTTGTACTGCTACTATCAACGTATGAGAATTTTTAGTTGTGCCACATCCTGGGTGGAACATGGTATTGCCTGACTTAGTTTCAGCTATGTGAGTAGGTATGTAGTAGAATCTCCTGGCAGACTGATGCTAAATTTGTGTGGTTAAGGCAGTGACCATCACATCTCTCCTCTTGAAATTTTCCTTTCATTCTTGGTGATTAATAGGTAACTTTTAGGTGATATTTTGAGACCTTGCACATTTTCTTTCACTCAACAATTTTTAATGTTGATGACATTTACCTGAATTAACTGAAGGAAGCTAGTCTAAAAACAAGTGGAATGGGAACTTAATTGAATGCTGAATTTTTACATTAAAAACCAAATATAGGGAGCATCCTGGTGGCGCAGTGAGTTAAAGTACAGCACTATGAAGCTAGCTGCAACCAACTAGTGCACACTTCAGCACTAGTTGGATCTCTGGCCAGGGAGGTGGCCCACATGGCGCAGCAGACCTCTCCTGCCTCACCCACTGCTCCCCCAGCAGTGTATAGAACTGCCTGTTCTGCTCCCCACTCAGTCTCTGGTCAATCCTCTCACTGCCCCTGTACCTCTGGCTTGTACTACAGTTCTATATGCATAAATAAATAAATCTTAAAAAAACAAACAAACAAAAAACAAGCACAAAGGTCGTTTTGGGATTTACCTTGGATACATTTGAATAAGGCTATATCATAGGTGATACCATTGTTTATTTTGATGATACCCACATTTTAGATATCATGTGTCATGGGTTATTGGGAGTTTCTTCTTGGGAACAAATACGCAGAGTTGAAGAGTTATGATGTCTGCAACTTCCTTTCCAATGGTTTGAATTAAAAAAATGTGAGGTGAGGGGAAACCAGGTATGACAAAACATCAACACTGGGTAGTTGTAGAAAAGGGTGTCCATGTTTTATGTGCTTTCATCATACTATTCTTCCAAATTTGTATAGCTTTGAAATTTTAAAAATAAAGGGTGGGAGAAAAGCAGTTTTTTAAAAAGGTTTCAAACTCCAGTTATGTTGAAAACCCACATATTCACATAGAATGTTCAACGGGAGCATTCCAGACAAATGAGGTTTTCCTTACGTGTTCACCCATTATTTTAAAAAGAAGTAGCTCAGCTGAGGCTTACCCATGTCTTTCCTTTTAAACCAGCCTTGGAGAACTTGAAATGTAATCATTTTCTTGTCTTAACTACATTTTTTTAGGGCTGGCTAACCTCAGCTGACTATATAAAGCAAAAATTCACTAACTTGCCCTCATTGTAGGATATATTAACATCTTTTCCAGAACTGGCAGATTAGACACACAGAAAAGCAACGAGCAAGTGTATAGAAGAGTGGGAGAGGCAATAATATAGAACATTGTAGTGATAAAATTTAAGAAAAAATCTTTTATTTCAACCAAAAAATAAAGCATTTATAAAAATTGATTGTTATCATAAGCCTTATAGGAAGTCTCAATAAATTTCAAAGGATCTGGGAGAAATCGAATATTGCACAAAAAGGAACAATGATGCAAAAATTTTTTTTTCAAAAAATCATATATCTGACACCTCTTGTTATAATGTCAGTAAAATGTAAAAGTTTAATAACAGAAAAATTTTAAATCCATATATTTAAAATTATACAGACACTTTTTAATCATTCATAGGTCGTTAACAAAATAATAGTGCAAATTAGGAAAGTCTTGGAACTCCCATCCCTTTCACAAAAAGATCATACTCATCAAAACATGCTGAGGTATAAATATCAAAAGAAAATACATAGCAGTAGAAGGTTCTAATAGGATAAAATTTCTTAGCCTGACTTTCCTGAAAGTACTGTGCAATGCACACCAGGGTACATTTTATTTTCATTCTTCAAACTGTACACATGCATTACATATTCTCTGGTGTATTATTATACTTCACATCAATAAAAACATTATTTTAAAAAAGATTTCATGCATGTTAATACCTGTGTCTTTTCCCCCTCGCATTGAGCAAGTGAGTGATCATGTATATCTAGAACCACAGAATTAACTTGAGACTACATTTCCTCATATTTGAAAAACAAAACCCTGTCTGTATTTTTAGTTCGAAGTACTCATTAAGGTAAATTAATACCAAGTTCTTTGTACTTGGGCCTCAGATTATTTAATATAAACGTGAATTGACTCCGTTTGTTCAGGCTTTTCCATTTCTACCCCAATTTCTCAATGGTGCCTGGAGATATAAATTGTTTACATTTCCTGACTTGCCAAAATCAAATGATTTCCCTTTATATACAGTCAATAGTGTCTGTTCATACTTTACTTTTAAAAATATATAATGGAGTAATCTCGCAGAGTTAAGAACAAAACACCTGTTTGCCTAGAGGAAAAGATCATTTGAAAGGATTTGAAAGGATTTTTTAAAAAATTCCTATTATATCGCTTTTCGTACAATGGTCATTTTAATGATGTCAAGTCTTCGATCCATGAGCAGGGGATGTGTATCCATTTCTTTGTGTCTTGTGTTTCTTTTTTCTTTTTTTTTTTTATAAAAAAGTTTATTTTTACATCATTTTGCACATTTTTTTTTCATCTCAATTGTAATCCCCACGGGTTTCCCATCACCAAATCACCCCTGTGCCACCACCATAGTCCCGTGCATTTCCCTCCCTTCCCCCCCATGTCTTGTGTTTCTTTTAATAGTGTTTTATAATTTTCTTTATATGGGTCTTTTATCTCTTTTGTTAGGTTTATTCCCAAGTATTAGATTTTTTTCTCCTTCAATTGTAAAGGGAATGGTTTTTTTGATTTCCACTTCTCTGACTGGTTGTTTGTATATAGGAAGGCTCAGTAGCTTTTTGTGTGCATATGACCCAGCAATCCCCCTCCTAGGTATCTACCTAAAGGACACAAAAACATTGATTCATAAGGACACCTACACAATGTTTATTGCTGCTGTATTTACAATAAAGAAGACGAGGAGTCAACCCAAGTGGCCAAAAATAAATGACTGGATTAAAAGGATATGGTGTATATATATATAATGGAATATTACTCAGTGATCAACAAAGATAAAAATCATACATTTTGCAGAGCATGGATGGAGCTGGAAGGGATCATGCTTAGTGAAATAAGCCAGAAAGAAAAAGAAAAATACTGGATTGCTTCACTCATAGCATGAGTTTAAGAGATCAGGGGGGAAAAAAAAGAAAAGCAATTGTAATAAAGTAAAAATGAAAACCAGCGAACAACTATAAACCACAGATATTTTATGGGGGATTGGGATCAAAACTGGGGTAGGAAGAGTACATAGGACTACAATGATGGCACACAGGTGAAGTGGTGTGGGAAGTCCACAGGGAATACAACCAAGATGAAAAAATGCACAAAGTGAAGAATGATGTAAAAAATAAATTAAGGCCCTCCCTGGTGGCGCAGCGGATTAAAGAACAGCACTAAGAAGCTAAAACCACTTCCTCATGAGTTTAATCCCCACTCCAGAGGTGACCCACATGGCGCGGCAGACCTCTCCTGACCCTCCCACTGCTCCCCTCAGCAGTGTACTTCCTCGATCTGCCTGTTCTTCTCCCCGCTCTGTCTCTGGTGGATCCTCTCACCCTCCGCATCTCTGGCCTGTACCCCAGTTCTGTATAAATAAATAAATCTTAAAAAAAAAAATTTTAAACAAAATTTTAAAAAATCCCTATTATAGTCAGTGTTTTATAAATAGTAGGAAACATTGCTAAAATCATTGAAATAATTCAGCCTCGAATTTCCCCTAGTTTGTATTCTCATTATAGAGAGAATTGGAGCAATGGTAAAAAGTTGTCAGAAATGTGGGAGCTCCCTTGCATTAAAACCATAGCCTCAGGTCCTCTCTGGTGGCGCAGCGGGTTAAAGCACAGCACTAAGAAGCTAAAGCCACTTCAGCATGAGTTCGATCCCCAGCCCCAGAGGTGACCCACATGGTGCCGCAGACCTCTCCTGATCTGCCCGCTGCTCCCCTCAGCAGTGTACTTCGTCAATCAGCATGTTCGCTCCCCACTCTGTCTCTGGTGAATCCTCTCACCGCCCTTGCACTTCTGACCTGTATCCCACTTCTGTATGTGTAATAAATGAATCTTTAAAAACAAAACAAAAAAAACCCATAGCCCCACTGACCTGGGTAATTGCCTGAGAACCCACCATGTGCCTGGGAACCTGCTCTGTGAGTCAATACGCGCCCTCCCCTCCTTTTTGCTCTTCCCCTCCCTCAGGCAGAGGCAGCTCTGGTCTGGTTTCCATTCATCCTCCAATCCTTGAAACCTTAATAGTTTTTTCCTATTTGTAGGTTAGAGCTCTAAACCAAGAAGACTTCCTTCAGAGGATGACAGAACCCCCCAAATATACCTTGATTAAGCTCAGTTTCATCCAAGGGGCAGCTCTTTCATGGGACTGCAATTAAATAATAAATATTTTAAACTACTCCTCTAGCATACCTTGATTTTAAAAACGACCTGTCATAGTTTGGGTGGCCCAAACAGAAACAGAAACAGACCCAAGAATGAAAATTCGGTACAAATGATTAATTAAAGAAGAACCTCCAGGGCACACTGGTGAGGTGAGGAATCAGGACAAGGAAAGGTGTGATGTTGGGCTAAATCCTACCACAGGTAGCAGCAATTTGATATTTCAGGGGGGTCTGGAGGATAAGCTTTGCCTCTGAGTTTGTCCTGGCCTTAGGCAAGGGATGTTTCAGAGTCTAACATCCCTTATCACTGGCTAAGGACTACACCTCCCAGGTTGCTCTGGCTCTTCCTTCCGGTGGCCAAAGAGCCCCAATAGTCTCAGGGTGGTCTTCCAAAAGAGTGTCACAAACTTGAAATACAAGTGAAGTATATGGGTAGATCACCTGGAGCCTCAGAGGTGTCCCCCCTTCATGCCTAACCTGAAAAGAAGTGCTGGGAGAATTCCAAGTCACTGATCAGGGGCTTGGATGTAAATTAGCCAGCCAGGACCCTGAAAGCTATGTATCTGTTCCTGGAGACATCTGCAAGGACTCCCTGGGTTTGCCAGCCTCCCCAGGGGAGCACCCCTAAGGAGCTCACTTCCAAACCTGGGGAATGCCTGTGATCTGTTTACCTCTGGTGGAGGCAGTAAAACTTACCAGGTTTCAAACCCTGCTTGGGATTACAGGGCCAGAAGGCAAGAAAATCAAGTAGGTGGCCATATATTTAAGAAAATTATCGTGTACTTTACCTTCTATACAAGCTCCTATGATTCACTGATGTGAAGTGACTCTAGAAAATCCCTTAAGCAGATGAACAGGTTTTACCTGCCTTCATTCTTCTTCCTGGAACTCAGGCCCTTGTGGTAACAATACTGAGATTTAGCCCCTAGCCAACTAGGGAGCCCCCACCCACAACCACCATCATTGTGCACTTTGGTGGAAATGTAAACTGGTGCAGCCACTATGGAAAACAGTATGGAGGCTCCTCAACAATTTGAAAATATAACTGCCATGTGATCCTGCAGTTTCAACTTTGGGTATATGAAATCATTGTCTCAAAGTGATATCTGTACCCCACCCCACCCAACTTTATCCTCAATAGCCAGGACATGGAAACAGATAATGTAAGAATCCATTGGTGGATAAACGGACAAAGAAAATGTGACAAACACACACACGCAACTGTTATCCAGCTACGTTAAGTAAGTCAGACGGTGAAAGACAAATACTATATGGAATCTGCAAACACGGGTTTCATAGAAATGGAAGGTGGAATGGTGCTTGCCAGGGGTTGGGAGATGGAAGAGATGTTGGTCAAAGGGTATACAAACTGCTGGAGTTCAATGTACAGCATAATCACTGTAGTTAAAAATACTGTTTTATAAAGTTGCTATGAGAGTAGATCTTAGATGTCCTCAGCCTACACACGAACACAAGGTGATTATGTGAGGTGATAGAGTTGTTAACTAAATTAACTATGATAATTCATTTTGCAATGTATGCACATATCAAATCATCAAATTATATACCTTAAACTCAGTGTTAATTGTCAATTATATCCTCTAGTTAAAAAAGGAGAAAGTGTGTGGGGGAGGGGAGGAGAGAGAGAAGCAGTGGATTAATGAGAATAATTGTTTCAAAATACTTAACACATAATAACTTCTAAAACGTGGCCATTAACTATTGATAAGTAGGGGAAAATTCTGTGTCCGTTACATTCTGGAAAACTGTATTTCAACAAAATTAATTAGGTCATTTTACTGCAGGTCATCTCAGAGCCATTTGCATGCTAATAGGTTTGGTCTGAATGTGTCCTGGGTGGAATCTTAATGATGATGTGATAGTTTTGAGATGGGGGGGGGTCTTTGGGAAGTGTTTGGGGCATGAAGGTGGACACTCATGATTTCTATTTATGCTCTTATAAAAGAGGCCCCAAAGAACTCCCTGATCCTTCCCTCCAGAGGAGGTCCCATGGAGAAGTCAGCTGTCTGCAGCTGAGAAGGGGGCTCGCACCAACTACCAACCATGGTGCCCCCCTGACCTGGGACTTCCAGTTGCCCGAACTCTGAGAAACACAGAGTTCTGTTTATGAGCTACCCAGTCTATAGTATTTTAGCAGTCTGTACAAACAGACTAAGACACTAACATGCAATGTGAATCTCAGAATGGAGTGGTGTAATATGTTCTAAATCCCAGAATTACATCAACACAGAACCCATTTTTTTTTCTATACAAAGACCACATGATCAAAGGAACACACTTTGGGAAATTTTAACTCAACACATTCTGAAATGAAACCCTAGGAAAATACATTGAGTAATCCATGCGGAAAGCCAGCATCTATTATTGCATATTTTGTGAAATACAGATTTTCATAACAATTTACTTACCACGTTTAGCTACTATTTTGTTTGTTAGTTTCATTAATTTATGTTCATTTACATCTTTATAAAAACTTTGGTACGGCCCTCCCTGGTGGCTCAGCGGGTTAAAGCACAGCACTAAGAAGCTTAAGCCACTTACGCATGAGTTCAATTCCCGCCTGCTCCGGAGGAGATCCACATGGCGAGGCAGACCTCTCCTGACCCGCCGGCTGCTCCCCTCAGCAGTGTACTTCGTCGATCTGCCTGTTCTGCACCCCACTCTGTCTCTGGTGAATCCTCTCACCCTCCGCATCTCTGGCCTGTACCCCAGCTCTATATGAATAAATAAATAAATCTTTAAAAACAAAAACAAAAAAAAAATAAATAAACTTTGGTAGATGGAGTCTTTCTTAGAGTCTGTGGAGTTTAACATTTAGTTTCAAGGGCAGTGTTTACTGGATATTAAAGTATATATGCATGTAATATGTACATTTGCATATACACACATAATCACATAATACCCTATTTAAATAGGGCACTAATATAATTTTTCTTCAGAATGGTTTTCTGATGAGTACCTTGCTAATTATTTCAAACAGAAAGGATTTAATGCAGGCAACTAGTCACTAAGGCACGCAAAAGGGCTGAAAGAATACAAAGGGGAAGATAACACAAGGATTAGTAATTGGAGGAAATCTCCTAGGGCTGGTGAACCAAAAGGAGAGGAAGGGTGAGCAGATGCACCCTCTCTGCCCTGCTGCTGGGGGTGTCAGGTAGAGCTTTGGGACCACCAGCACCAGGCACAGATAGCTGGATATGTCATACCGGAGGCCTGGGCAGGTGCTGACTGGTGGGTGTTGGACCAATGAGACTGCAGAGCCTGAGGAAGAGGCTCCAGGTTTCAGGTGCTGCGGGAACCATGCCACGGAGCTAGAGGGGAATGGTTCTTCCCCAGCGCTTGCTTCCCAGTCTTTCTTTGGGGTTTCCTACTGCAGAAGCCAACACAGAGCCTGGGGAAGGAAGTCCTAAGATACACAGCAGGAAACAGAAAAGAAAGAACCCTCACATGACCAGCAGATTGGCAGAGAGAAATCATATTGGGTACATTTTAATATAAAATCGTATCTTTTTCTTCTCAAGATCAACAAAGAAATTGGTTTCTTTTAACTTCGAAAATTTGAATAAATAATGAAGAGATTAAATAGCACTAAGATAAGGTAATTTGGAATGAAATAAGAATATTTTTTAAAAAGAAAGTCCTTTCAGCTCAGACTCGAAGGAATGATAATATGAAATAAAATTTTCATAACTTATATGACAGTCTTAAATTACTTTTAAACATGAGCACTTGATTTGACAAAGCATGAAATTTTAATTAGCACTAAGTATTTCATCTCCTGTCTCTATTTTTTTTTAATGTTTTTGCTTTTTTGTACATTTTATTTATTGATCTCATTGTTCAGGCTGTCAAGGACTCTCTAACCATTAATATAATGCCTTGGGGACTTTACACAGTAAACACTGCAGCCTGGTCATCTGTGTGGACATGTGTTTCGTGATGAAAACTACAACCCAGCTGTATCTAGCACAGTAAAAACTGCTGCACTAGATTATGAACTTGAGGTACTCAAAATCCTGAAGTGCTTTGGAAATTATTAAGGAAAGATTGAGTATGTCTGGTTAAATTTTTGCCTGACATTTCCCAAAGCGCAGAGTGCCAGATGCTAATTCCTTACAAAGTGGCCTATCGCAGGACTTCTTTGGTCAAATACATCTGGAAAAATTGGCATAAGACAATGTTTCTCAAATTCTCTCTGATGAAGGATCAAGTTTTATCTCCAATTTGTCGCAGGTCATATTTTTTGTAAATACGGATCACAAACTGAATGGATTTAAAAGACACCCCTTTTTATAGTATGAGGGCTAACAAACATTAAACGATCCAGTTAAATTTCCCCAAAGTTTCTCAGTGTTTTCTCAAGTCATTTCAGTACTTACCACATCGCAGGGCAGGAAGAAAACTATTCAAACATTCATCCTCTGCAGAGCATATTTTAAGTTTCTACAAAATTTAAATGTTTCATTCCTAAAGTATTTCTCAGAGATTTTAATACATTAATGGGCATTCTACGTCTATAAAAGGTAGATTCCACGTGCAACCTTGAGGGCATCCCCCAATTAAATAAAAGCATACAACTTTGTCCTTTGGCTGGTTGATCACCAGCACATCTCATGGAATATGTGTTTTCTGGGACAGACTTTGAGAAACGCCTTTAAATGTGTTTTATTCATTGAATTATTTAAAAATGTAGCTCTATGCATGTCAGATGTGTTAACTTTGTTGCCCAGCCCATCTTTATTTTCAGCCAACTCCAAATTATCCAGAAATGGACAGATGAAAGGATGAATGGAGGGGAAAGGGAGGAAGAGCAGGCCTTGTATTTATTTCACATACAGCAGGTACTTAATAAGTATCACGTGGTTCTTAAAGAGAAAATTGTCTAAAGGCTCAGCATATTTTAAAAGTTACTTCTGTCATAATTTATATGGCAATTTTTCTTTCCCAAGCACTTTCTTTTTTAAATTCTTTAAAGTCATTGCCAGTAGCCAGGCATGTAATGCTAAACACAGAACCCACCAGAATACCAGTGCTCATGTTCTGGGGAAGTACTAATTCACAGTAAGTGGCAGCTCATTAGACTGACTCCCCATGTACAAGCTTACAAGGAAAAATCCTGGGGGTAGTCACCCTGCCTCACATGGCACTTTCGGCCTGTCCAGGCAGCCACGTAGCTTCTCCCGCTCCTCCTTTCCCCTGGCTTTTCCACCACTGAGGCCTCACAGATGGCAGCTGCTAATAGCAACCCAGCCAGCCAAGCCTGAGATTGCCTGGTGAGTTTTCCCAACTTTCTCTACTAGACAAGACCCTAGTGACTTGTAGTCTGCGAGACCCTGAAAGGTACACAAAAACAAGTGTAGACAGGAATGCCACAGGTTCCTTACAGGAGCTGTCACAAGATACAGATGGGGAACTAGTTCCAGCACCTTTGATTGCCCTGCAACAATTGATGCAGAATGTGTGGGCCCCGTACCCTGTCCCAGAGCCCTCGGGCTGGGAAAGTCTGGATTCTGGCAGAGACAGTGTGCACAGTGTGTCTTCCTGGACAAGTCAGTCACCTCCTTGCAGCATAACTCTGTACTATATTACTATATGACTGCTAAAGCTCTTTCGGGAACATGGTTCTGTGAACCTAAAGAAAGAAAGAATGGCCAGGACAAAACCAAGAATAATATTATCTAAATGATGACCCACTACATCGATGGATAATCTTGCCTCCACCATCTTAATTAAGTGGGAAATTCACTATTTAATTTTGTGCATGAGGCAGATGTGAAAGTGGAGGTTCCACAGAGTCATTGTTAGACAGAAATCAAGTTGGCAACTGAATGCTGATGTCTCTTCAAAAGCCCAGAAAGTTTCCTGAAGAGAAACTGAAAGACCGTACTGGCCTTCCAGAGCACACATAGCCTCCCGCTGCACAGCATCAGGACAGAACCACGCTGTGGTGAAAAGCCCTAAAGCCCATCCCTCCTGAAAGGTTTCATTTATTCTGAGGCCCAACTCAAAAACGACCTAGTTAGAAAAATTAACATGTCACTCACTACTCAGTAAGTCATCCAAGGAACAGCAGCTTACCTACTGGTGCTTATTAAAAAATGCAGAATCCCAGCCCTATCCCAGACCTACCCAATCAGACACTACATTTTCATCAGTTTTATGGGTGATCTGTCTGTCCCTTCTAATTCAAGAAGCCTGGTTCCAAATGTGTGCTTTGCATGTACAATTGTGAATAAACATTTATTACTCAGCCTTAAGGGATCCTGTTCAATCAAATTAAGGGCAGTTAGGGTGTAAGTTGGTAAATGTGGAGAGGGAGAAAAAGCAGAAAGGGAACCTGAGGGTGAACAGAGATAATTCATCTGCTACTTTTATGCATAACTTGATTAGCTCTAAGATTTTTCTTCAATTTGATTTTTAAATGGAATGATTGTGTCTAAAGGGCTCAGAGCCATCAATCACAATGGTACTAAAAGGTTTAAGGCACCCCTCTTCTCTCTTTTAGCATTTTTCATGGGGAAAAAATGCTTTGGGGAAGAGGGAAATGGGTAGAAATTTCCACATCGTCCAACTCAGGGGTTCTCAACTGTTCCCGAGGGGACACATCAGAGGGGTGAGATGTCAGGTGTCTGGAATCTAACTACTCTGGACTCTATTTTGCAATTCAGCAGTTATGTGGCTTCAGGCAATTTAATCCCCAGAATCCTCTCATTTCCTCTTCCATAAAATAAGAACACTGATACTGATACTTATAATGTCCCCATGAGAAATTTGGAGATATAAAGACTAGAAAGCTCCTTTTTGGGGTAGACAATAACACAAAGTATCAGATATGAGAGTTCTAGGCAACCTCAGCCAGTCAACTCCCCTCTCCCCCAACCCTGTCAGCTCTGTGTCTAGCGGCATGGCAGGGCAGACGTACTGAACACCTTGGGTGAGCCTGGCACATGAGTAAGTAACTGCCTTCCATAGGCGGCTTCGTCCACTAAGACGTCCCTATGATTCTGAAGCTTTCAGATTTCACAGGTTGTTGAAATTTCAAAAATAATTTAAGTCACAGATACAGGGTTAACTTGTAGGAATTGCGTGGGGAGTTTTGGTTAAGAAATCATTTTTAAATTTTACATCAAAAAGTAGAATATTATAAAAGATAATCCTTTTATATTTTATAAAGTGATTATATATTGTGTATCCTTTTATAAATGAAAATCTTTGAAAAATTTACCTTGTCCTCTTTTCACCTCAATATGACTAGATGAAATCCCTTAATAGGCCTAAGGTATTTGGAAACTACTCTCTCTAAAAACCCAAGAAAGTTAAGGGGATCAGTTTTGTTCAGTTGTTGCTTAGAGTTGCCAGAAAGTCCGTGTAGTGCCTGCTGACTGGACCTGCAGCCCCGCATTCACCCCGGCCCAGTTGGCAGGACAGGCACTAGAGTGGACGTAACAGGAAATGACAGGAAAGGTTGGGCCCTGTCGGGTAAGAGGGAGCTATCAAGCTTTTTCCCGCCTTCCTGCCATTAACATCAGTGACCAACACCTATGGGCTTACACGCGTGCCTGATGGCGGCACCTGGCGTGTGGTGTTCGGTGCGTGAGGGGCGGCGCTCGTGAGCCGACAGACGGGCTATTTAAGGACAGCAGCAGAAAGAGAATGCAGCAGAAGAGGAGCATGATGACCAAGGGCCACGCGGCGGGGCGCAGTAGAGACCAGCGAAGAGATCACGGGACCATGCCAGAGAGCCCAAGAAGAGGAAAGATTTGCCCAGGGCAGGGAGGCCTGCCAGCCTCCTTGCCTACCCTGCACCTACACTCTCTTTAAAAGAGGGTAGAAAGATCTGCAGAAAGATCATTACAAACCACCCAGGGCTCCACGACTCTCTCTACCGTCTGCCTGGACCAGAGACAACCTGTTCGGTGCCTGGCTGGTGCTACAGGCTCTTAACTACCCCAGGCATTCCCCATCCAAGGGAATCAAAGGCTTCTCTGGACGTGGCGAGGGCTGGGTTTTGGTGGGAGGCTGAAGTAGCTAGCAGATGGGAATAAAAAGGCAATTAGTTAATGCGATTATATTATTTAATGCACTTAGCTAATGTATGTTTTTTAAAGAACTGAAAGGAACCACATCCAAATGTAGGTAGATGTTATCATTAGGTGGCAGGGATTGATTATCTTTATGTGCTTTGAGCTTTTCAGTATTTTCCACATTTCCCCCAAGGAAGTATATTTACATAAGAGAGAGAGTGAGGAAAAAAAAAAGAGTTGGTCTTGAAAAAAATAAAGAACAGGGTCCTCCTGGAGTTGTGCATGCCCTGCCTCTCGGGTTCCATTGCAAGGTGTGTCCAAGAAGGATATTCAGGACCGCTGTTGAGACACCTCTATGTCTTTTGAATTTTGTGCAGGTACTAGCTATTCAAAAAGATGATTCGTTTTGAAAGTGTTTAGAAGGCTAGGAGGTTTACCCCATTTCCTACCTCTTCTGTGTAACCTCACCCTGCCCCTGCCCTGTCTTTGAGCCTTGGGGTGAGGAGATGGAAGTGGGTGAGGCTGTTCCTCCTAGGGCTCACACCTGGTGAGCAAGTGCCACTCAATTAGTTGTAGTACAAAATGTAATCGTTCTCATCTGGTGGGATGGCCGGGCAAGGCTTAATTGTTATAATTAAGTTTGCAAGCCATGAACCAAAAAAAAGACCACTTCGAACATCCAGGGCTTACCAAAACAAGTACTATATAAGACATTTACATGGAAAAAGAAAACTAAAGGAGAGCATTGTGAAACCAGACTGGGTGTACCAATTCTGGTCCTCTGGGACCTACCTCATTACTTTGAGGTAAGATGAACATTCTTACTCATTAGTAAATATTTGAGATGAAAGCTTTTTCTGTTTTGCTTACCTCCTAATTATCATTTTTCCAAAGCATCTGCTTCTGGGAGCAGATTAATTAGTTGGCTATTCCTAAAGGATGGATTCAAGTAGATCAAAGGCCTTCAACATGAAATTTGGGGAGTGTCATGGTGAACAAGATTTGCTCTGTTTTCTTTCAGAAAATAAAGGCTCCTGACAGGATGCAAATATTTAAATTATACTGCATTTTATTACTCTTCTCTCTGAAGAGCTACCACTTAAATTTTTTCTCTCATCCTGGTCATCTAAATACTGGGAAGGTGTGTTTTATCCGAGCTACATGCAAAGACCTATGAGATGTGTTGATGAGAAAATGGAGGTTAAGACTCAATGATGTTTTCCTTATATGCACCTTAGACATTTCCTCATTCTCATTTTTTGTCTAAAGCAATCAGCCCACAAATATTGATAGGTTCTGATAAATTGTGAATGTTTATCTCATGTTTGTACAAAAAAAAAAATATTGATTTGGAGACTCAGCTTGACAACAGTCCTAATACCAGGCAAGTTAAGTCAACTGATATTAATATCAAGAGGAATTTTTGAAGTGACTCAACTATACTTTACCTGCAGGGTTTCCCAGTGGAAGTGACCACCAGAATCACTTGGGGAGCTTTGTAAAGTTCCAGATTCCCGTTAGAGTCCACAGGATTCTAATTTAGTAGCTCTGGAAAAGGTATTAAGTATTTACTTCTTTCTTACTTTGAACTGTTTTAGTCAACTTTCATGCTTTCTATTTCTAAAGTTAAAAAAAAAACTGATGCGTTGTCAATTATTTGTCAGACCATTTTTTAAAAATTGATATGTTAATTCTGATAACACCAGTTATAGGCAGGTGGCAGTAGGGCAGAGCAGGCAATTAGGAGTCCTGGACCCCTGGGTGACTTTTTCAGGCTTTTAATCATCTTCTGATACCATTGGTAGTGAGGCAACTAGGTACAGGGCAGGCAGGGTGGTGGGGGTGGGGTGGGGGAGGGGGCCCAGGCTCTCTGGGCTCTTTGGCCTTCTCGGCCACTCTCTACTGCAGCCAGTCACAGGCTTCTCTACCGCACTGTCCCCGCTGCCCTCCATCCTGTCCCTATATGCCCAGTCCCTCCCGCCCACTTAGGCACACCCACACCATGCTCCAGGTGTCAACCAGCAGGCATGTGTGCCCTGAGCCCACACTCCCAAGTACCTCCTGCACTAAGGCCACAGATGACAGCCACAAAGGTTGATGGCACAAAAGCCTGAGTTTCATTTACCCTACACTGATTAAGATTGATTTGTTTGTTTAGAACTGGGTTCTCAAACCCGTTGAGATTTTAGAGATCCTGGCCACCAGGCCCCAACCGGATCAATTACATCAGAATCTCTAGGGATGCTGCCGAACATCACTTTCTCACAGTTCCTCAGGCTATTCCAACATCTGTCCAGACTGCAAATCACTGAGTGAGACCCAGACCAAGTGCTGACTCAGTGTGAGCTCTTAATGAGGGGGATATTGCAGCCCTCCCATAACAGTTCGTGGTGCTGATGGACACATGCAACTCATGGGCTGGTCACGTGTGCTCACAGCCAGGCTCTGGGTATTCCGGAGAATCCACCAACTGGTATCTCTGAAGTCAGCCTACTCAAACAAGATTTTCCAGATGGGGCACTGCTAGCGTCCAGGTCATCAGTGTACCCAAAATGTGTACCCAGGAAATAAGCAATGCAGTTCCTAAATTAGGCTGTTTTTCCCTTCTCCCCGCCCTCTTGGTGCCCTCCCCTGCCCTAGCAAATGATCCCCCCCGCATATATAGATAAATAATTTGCATGTAAAATAAATGTTACTTGACACTGATTTTATTGGTTTCTGTCTTGACCTTAATGCAATTTATTAACAATGAGCCACCAAACATGGAGCCTTGCTAATTTCCAGACTCAAGGCTGAGCACTTTAGATTCATTATCTCATTTAATCTTCATAATGAACTTTTGAGGTAAGTGCTCTTATCATTTCTAATTCATTGTTGGAGTTGAGGCTTAGGGAGGGGTGCAAACAACTCACCCACCCTCTAAACTGCTTTGTACACTAGTTGCTAGGACTCCACAAACCATGTTTCTGCTTTGCCTGGCAGGCTCTGCAGACAGGAGGAGGTGCCAGAAGGAGGGAGAAGGGACTTACCCCTTCCTCTGCTTCTTGTTCCTGTCAACTGTCTTCCCAGCAACTGCCCTTCACACCAAGAGTCCAGGATCTACAAGGCCCCTCCTCCCGGCTTCTGGACTCTGGAAACCGCAGACCCAGGCCTGGGGGCATCGATGCATCCTCAGTTTGTGCTGTTACCTTTTGCTTTGGAGGTCCTCCAGAACCCATTTTTCCCTTCAAATTTTATTCTGTCAGTTGTCTAGTTATCTGTAAAATTTTGCGATTCATTTTCACAGGGCCATATGCGCACGTTTCACTCACCCTCCACCAGTCCTCCCATGCAGTGCCCTGTCCCGTTTTTCTTCCCCCACTCTGTCTTCCCCCTCTCCTATTCCCTCCAGTAACCAGCATATTTTTCACAGAGCTTAAGGTATTTCCCCCCAGCATGAATTTAACTACTTCACTGTATTATATTCTCTCTGGAAAAATTCTAATTTTAGGGTTTCTATTTTCCTGACTGGGAAATGATTTACTGAAAGACACACAACAATAAATGGCAGAATTGGGATTCAAACCAGCTCTGTCTGACTCCAGAGTGCCAGCCCTCTTTTATCTGCCCACTGCGATTGCTGATCAGTGACTGTCGTAGAGCCTCCTAAACCTAGCTTTCTTCGAGAACGACTGCTTCAAAAAATTTTAAAAAGCAGACTACCCATTAAAAACAAATAACAACCAAGAAAAAGACTATTGGTGTGTGAAATGGAAAATTTATGGTACATTTCAAAAGTGCTTGAGGGTGATCATTTTTAATGCTAATCAAAAAGTCCTGGATCCTTAAGATACGGGTATTTCACATAGGCTAGTACAGTCATTAGAATGAAGTTAAATTCCAATATTCTAAAGGACAATAATTTCATACTAATGTATTTTTAGTATATGATAGATTATGATTTAGTATATGACAGATTATACCCAAAGGGAAAATATTTCCTGAAATAAATGAGAATCTTATAGCTTATCTAGTCTACACCCAGTTTATGTTGTAGGTGACCCCTTGAAGCTCACACCTCTGTGTCATCTGGACCAATATGTGCCATTTACCAATTCTGTTTCCTGCTGTGTGAATACCTACTCCATAGTGTTAAAGTGGAGCCTGTGAATGAACAGTGGCTAACACAGGGTAGGCTTGTGCTGTATGTTCAGCATATTCTGTTCTTAAAGTACATACATACACACAACAGGATTGCCAAATTTGTTGGAAAGTATAAAAGTAACATTGACTAAGTGATGCATGCCATGTACAGGGTGGGAGGTAAATTATTCTAGCGATGACAACTTTTCATCAAATTAAATTAGTACTCAGTATCTCTTTTACGATTATAAAAATCCTTAAAATCATTAGCCAAGCTGGGAATATACAAAGTAGAAAGGAAAAATTCTCTCTAATTCCAACTGCTGAGGGTCTTCTCTGTTAAGAAATTAGCTCTTACACTTTTAGCAACAGTATATACAAACACTCCCAGAACCTTGGTGCTTTATGGCTATCACTATGAAAGGGAGAGTTTTAGTCTATAACCATAGGCTTGCTGCTTACAATATGCAACATCAAGAACTATTGTGAAGAGTCCTGGGCCTGAGTAGGTGACCAGTAACCTAGAAGACCACACATGCACATACACACAGCCAGAGGCAGCTTTCTGTCCCAATGGGATAAATATGCATGGGCAGTAGAAGCAAAGGGATAGATTAGCCACCAGGGGGTTAGGTTTTGACTTCCCTGTACTACGGATAAAGGTCAGTACTCAAGCTGCAGTTTCATTTGCAGTCTCCAGGTAAGATATTTGGGGTTAACACTGTCTTCTAAATGTACTGGAATGCGAGTGCCACATATGGTCCTAATAATCTTTACTCTTGTCTAACTCAGGGTTCTGGCAAGGAAGAAAAGTCACATGCAAAGGATACTTAAATAGCGCTGCCTGAAAGGACAACCTTCAAAGAGGTTGGTAAAGGGAAGAGAGGAGTAATGAAGTCCCAGGGCTTTGTTTTCTTTTTTCCTCACCCCGCTCACACTTTCTCTCTTCACCCCAGTCACACTTTCTCTTTCTCATTCCTTTCTCCCTCTCCTCTATAACAGCCTCTGGTACAGAAATTGAATTTGTTGAGTTAAATGCCCACCTAATTCGATATCTACTGCACCTTAAAGTTCCCTGATTATGCTTTCCTTTAACTTCTCTATACTCTTTGGGTTCTGTGGAATCACTGAATTTTAAGATGGACAGACACCTTTCCATGGGAATATGGTTAGTGGAGATTGGAAGCAGCTTCACTTCACTCTCTTGGCTTCCACCGACCAGCTTCCCTGACTCAGGTTAGAAACATTTTACAATATTGCTTCTGGCCTGTTGCATACAGAACTGAACTACCACCAGGTTCCAGGCATACGTGGCTGGGATGAGAGCCTGGAGCAGCCTCTCAGGGATTTGAACTTAATGATGCTTGCAGACCGCAGGCCCTGTTCCTACCAGTCCCCTGCATACCCACATCTCTCCCAACACCATACAGATACAGGTCTTGGGGCTATCACCTACCTTTCTTGCCCACATCCAGGTAGAAGACTGCAGCAGTTTGTGAGCAGTTCATGACCCCTGACGACAGCTGTCTTGCATGGCCAACACTTCACCTGGATTGGCGTATGATATGCAATCCCAGGCCCAAGCACAGTCAGCCTGCCTGTTCTCATCCTCCATCTGAGTTAACTGCCTTGGCAGAGAGGACAGCTTTGGAGGAGATGCAGCCACTTGTACAGGGACCCAGCCAGCACCGTCTATGCCACAAACCAGCTTTTCGCTTTTGGTTTCCTACGTCCTGCTTTGCTTGTCCAGATTTCATTTAACAATTGGAAATTGCTTTACCACTAGTAGTCAGAACATGTCGTATTTCCTCTTTGCTCTTTATTTCCCAAACATCCCATCCAAAGCCAACCCCAGACACACACTAGGTTAATGAACTCTTTTAACCCACACACCACTCAACAGAGTCCTGCAAATTCTCCAGAGTCCTCAGACACATTCCATCTCTGTAACTTTTCCTTAATTGGATCTAATTCTTGCCACATACCCCTCTACTTATGCCAACTCTGCCCCCACCAGAGGCTTCACATTCCTGGGAGCATCTCTTATGGGCCCCGCTTCTCTCTCCTCACCTTGGCATTTCAGAATGGGTGTCTCTGTCACTTTTATCTGTTTTGTCTAAGGTGCTGCTGTGCGCTTCCGTCCCTCTCTGTGAACAACCCAGTATTTCCATAGAGCCTTATGTTACCAGTGGCTAACATTTGTTTTCATGTTGCTGAATTTGTATATATAACATATGTACATGTATATATAAATATTATATAAACTTTTTGCTGAAACACTTGAGTGTCAGTTGAAGAGATCTTACCTCTTTATCTTGAAATACATCAGTGTGTATCTTAACAACAAGGACCTTTCCTTATAAAGCCACCATGCTATGAGCAAATTGAGGAAATTTAATATTGACCTAATACCATTCCATAATATACAGAGACCACTCAAAGTTTGACAGTGGTCTCAGTAATGTCCTCTGCAGCACTTTTCCCCAGTTCTCTTGGCATCACCATTATGTTAGAAGTCAAGACCACCATTGAATTTAGACATAGATCTCTCTGACGTTCCTTTATTCAGGAGCATCTCTTATCCTTTTTCCTTCATGCCATTGACATCGTTGAAGGGCATGGCAGTTGTTCTGGAGACTATTCTTCAATTTGTGTTTGGTTGTTTCTTCATGGTTAAGTTTGGGCTGGGGCTTATTGGCAGGAATGTTATAGAAATGATAGATAGTGTTAACTTTTTTTTTTTAAGATTTATTTATTTATACATACAGAAACTGGGGTACAGGCCAGAGGTGCAGGGGCAGTGAAAGGAATCACCAGAGACAGAGTGGGGAGCAGAACAGGCAGGCTGACAAAGTACACTCTTGAGGGGGGCGGGTCAGGAGAGGTCTGCCACGCCATGTGGGTCACCCCCGGGGCAGATGGGGATCAAACTCATGCTGAAGTGGCGTTAACTTCTTAGTGCTGTGCTTTAACCCGCTACACCACCGGCCCCTAGTGTTAACATTTTCAACTCTGGCTGAAGAAGGCTTGGAGAAATTATATTTTTCTCCCTATAGTTTCTCTTCCTCCTCCACCTGAACCTGTAAAAACCATGATTCCTCATCTCATCTCATTGGAGATGTGTGGCAGGGCAGGAAGTGATAGTTACCCAGACACTCCTTGGCTTTTATTCCAGAAGTGTAGATCTACCAAGAAGAAATGGAGGGCTTTGAAAGAAGCAAGAGGGAAAGAAGGAACTGCCTCACACCCAAAGGAAGTCTAGGTGGGAGGGATCTGGGATTCCCACTAAGGAACAAGACCAGTGCCCTGCTCTCAGGCCGAGCCCAAGGTGGTGGCAGCACCTGGGAGGAAGCCCTGCTTGTGCCTCAGGAGGCTGACTCCTCAGCCAGGTTTGCCAAAGGCCCCAGTGTGCAAGTAAGGGAGGGTCCAATGGAGCCAGTAGACCTGGTAGTGTAACACAGACTGGGCAGAGTTGCCAGCTGACTGGCACCTGGAGGCACCTCACCCCAGAATGACCAGAGTTTTTGCTGTACCTAGGGAAGTGGCATGGCCGTAGGAATGACTGCCCAGCGAGAAGTGTACTTAGAAGAAAAAATAAGTTTTTTTTTTAAAGATTTTATTTATTTATGCACACAAGAACTGGGGTACAGATCAGAGGTATGTCGGGGAGGGTGAGCGGATTCACTAGAGACAGAGTGTGGAACAGAACAGGCAGATGTACTGAAATACACTGCTGAGGGGAGCAGTGGGCGGGTCAGGAGAGGTCTGCTGCGCCATGTGGGTCAGCTCCCTGGCTGGGAATCAAATCCATGCTGCAGTGGCTGCAGACAGCTTCGTAGTGCTGTGCTTTAACCTGTTGTGCCACCAGGGAGGGCTCTTAAGTTTATTTAAAGAAAGGAAAGGAAATGCAGTATTTCTCCTATACCCAAGTTGAAGAAGAGGTTCAGGCCTAATGACCGCTCATCCCATCCCTCTAACAAGTGGGGGCCTAGCTCTCAGCTCCCCAGGGCCCTTGCCCTTATAACCCCTCTTCCATCTCCCTTACCCCTCTTAGTGTATTTACCCTAATTTTGGAAGTGACTTCCCACTGCCTATAGAGTATGCTATTTGTTAAAAGCAAGTCCACACTAGTAAATGACAAACTCCAAGGAAGGAAAGACCAGATATTGGGTGTGAACACCAAACCTCGATCCCCAGGCAGGGAGCTGACCCACATGGCGCGGCAGACCTCTCCTGACCCGCCCGCTGCTCCCCTCAGCAGTGTGCTTCATTGATCTGCCTGTTCTGTTCCCCACTCTGTCTCTGGTGAATCCTCTCACTTCCCCCAACATACCTCTGGCCTATACCCCAGGCAAAATTGGAATGTTTTGA
Organism: Condylura cristata; assembly: GCF_000260355.1. Lineage (NCBI taxonomy): Eukaryota > Metazoa > Chordata > Mammalia > Eulipotyphla > Talpidae > Condylura > Condylura cristata. The sequence continues at coordinate 9,297,185 of NW_004567124.1, read as the reverse complement.
AGTCTCATCAAATCCATCTTAACTGTGACATATTATTGGTTCACCTTAACTCCAATGTGTGTTCTTAAAATCCAGTTTTTTCATCATTCTTCACTGCAAGGTCTGCCCTAAGCTACAGAGTACAATGATAGAGGCTTTGGGAATCCAGCTACCCCTGGCCTCTTAGTATACCCTCCTGTCTCCCTGCTGCCTCTGTGTCTTCTCCATTCCTCCTTCTGAAGCTCATCTCAAATAGGCCCTAATGTGTCTCTTCCCACTGGGGTTGACCTGACCCCAGTTGGCCCCTTAGTAACGGCTCACTCACTGGCCTATGATCAGCAGAAGCTTCCTGCAGGTAGCTGTCCTCAGAGCTCATTGCCTGCCACCTTGCATTTTTTTCATTTTCCTGCCAACTTTGTTCTATACCTGGCCCTTTGTCCTGTCCATGGCCTCCTGCTTTAGATCTTGGCACCTTTATTAGTGGGGTTCAGCTGGGAAAAGAGCAACTGCTCTACATGCAGAGTGGGGCTTCATTCAGAAAACTGGTTGTAAATGTATTAAGGTGTGGAGAGGCACAGGGAGAATGGGGATGACCCAGACAGGAGGCTGAACCTTGCTTCTGGGCTGCTGAAGCTTCACCAGTCTGCTAATAAGAGTTGTTGGCCACCCTGGCAGGAGCCAGGAGCCCACACACCTGCTGCTGCTGCTGCTGCTACTTCCGCTTCCAGAGACCCCTCCAAGGATAGGAGCCAGTGTGGGCTGGTTTCTTCTGACTTTCTGCTTCTGCCAGTGTCTCTTTGAGGCATATTCCCCCCAAAAGCAGTGGCAAGAGAATCTAAAATACACTCTGCACACCCACAGCTGGTCCAAGCCCTGCCAGGCCAGGCCCCGTGGAAGGGCAGGACTAGAGCTGACAGCCCACATGCTAGGCCTCACAGCACCCACCAGACACAGAACCTGCTAGCTGGTCCTTGGTCTTTTGCCTTGGCTATACCTACAATCAATCTCTCACCTGCAGAAGACTTCATTGTTAAAGGAAACCAAAGGTAAGACTGGCAGGAGATGCCACACCTGTGCAGGTGTCGGCAGGCTCTGGGCTCAACTGATGTTCAGGACATGGAAGACTGGCCTTACTCTACCCCTTGTTGCCTGTGGGGATCTGAATTTAGGAGAACTTGACGTTTTATTTTTGTTTCCTTAGCAGCCATTCAGCTTGACTCCTTACATTTTCCAATTTTGGTTCATTCTATATTGCCAAGGAGATATGCTAGGAATATTTGACTCAGGCATTACCCAAAACAGGAAATTGCATTTCACAGTGTTTGATTATCTCTGGTTCCCATTTGCTACTGGTGTGCTTCTAAGTCAAATGTCTGTCTTTGAACAAGTGGCCAATTTAACAGCAATTGTTAGATATTGGTTGAAAGTCTGCTACTGGCCTGACCCTGAATAAAGAATTTAAATAAAGAGAAAAATGATCTGCTACTCATCTTTAGGTTGTTTATGATTTTGTTAAGGAACAAGGCTTATGTGTATGCAGCTTCAGAAGACAAATACATATAATATACTCTACGATGGTAACGACTGTGGTATAGATTCTAGGGTTACAGTTCAGAAAAGTAATGTTTCTCTCTAAGGAAGGGATTATATTTAGAAGGAAAAGGAATGAAAGAGGTGAGTTCCTAGCAAGGAGAGCTCTGACAATAAAAGCAAGAAATGAACAGGCATATGTGGGTAGGCAGTAAGATGACTTGGTTGGATAGGAAATTATGGTAATTTTGAAGGTCTTGAACATCAACTTGAGGGAATTGAACTTGATTCTTTAATAACCAAAACAATGGTTTAAAATGGCAAGTTCAGGGGCTTCCCTGGTGATGCAGGGGTTAGTCTCAGTGCTATCAAGCTATGGACAGCCACTGCGGCATGAGTTCAATCCCCTGCCAGGGAGGTGACCCACATGGCACAGCAGACCTCTCCTATCTAGCCCGCTGCTCCCCTCAGCAGTGTATTTCAGTAGATGCCCCTGCTCTCCACTCTGTCTCTGGTGAATCCTTTGATCCTCTCACCACCTCCTCAGCACTTCTGGCCTATACCCCAGTTCTTGGATGCAAAATAAGTAAAAATAAATCTTTAAAAATAAACAAATAGGGCCCTCCCTGGTGGCGCAGCGGGTTAAAGCACAGCACTAAGAAGCTTAAGCCACTTCCGATGAGTTCGATTCCCGCCTGCCCCGGAGGAGATCCACATGGCGCGGCAGACCTCTCCTGACCCACCCGCTGCTCCCCTCAGCAGTGTACTTCATCGATTTGCCTGTTCTGCTCCCCACTCTGTCTCTGGTGAGTCCTCTCACCCTCCGCATCTCTGGCCTGTACCCCAGTTCTATATGAATAAATAAATAAATCTTTAAAAAAATAATAAACAAATAAATAAAATGATTACTTCAAACTGCATTGTCATCATTCTGGGTCTAGAGGATAGAACATAAGCAGCCTAAAAGAAACACTATTTCAGTAAGACTCAAGTGAAAATTTAGTTCTACAGGTCTAATGATTATATTTTATAAAATATTGACACATTAGGTATCTGATAGAGAAAAAATTGGTAGCATGTGTCTCACTGTATTTTTTCTCCCAAAATATAAAGTATAAATATCCTCCACTATTCTAATCCACTTGGTTCCTGAGTTTGGATAGTATAGCTAGAATGAAAGAAAGGGATGCAGTGATATCTAAATTGATTTGATTTCTTAGTTCCTGAAGTCCTGAGGGCAAGGAATTTGAGCCTTAACTAAAAAAATGCATCCCAATCTATTATATTCCTGAATTTGTATAGTGTTAAGAGAACAAAAGAGATTCAGTTCAGATTTTCCAGTGTTCTTTCTTCTATTCTCACCTCCAGATTTTAGGATCACATCCAACCTGTCAGAGGCCAAGGTCCCAATCCAGGTAAGCATCCTCTACCACTTGCTCTTGAGTGAGGAAGCAGGTAATCAAGTCTTGAACTGTTACCGGTGACTGAAGCCATAGATTGTTAATGGTGGCGCACGATCAATGGGGGTTGCTGAGTAGGATAGATCGGCCCAGGAAAAATACTAAAAAGTGTGGTGAAGCGACAGGTAAGTGATTTAATGACTAAAAAATGTGACCCAGAGCAGTCTTCCTAACTTAGCAGTTGGGGTCAGCAGATTTGGGCCCCCATAGCACCAATCTTCCAGAAGGCTGTTGTGGCCTGGCGGAGAAGATGGACGCCAGGCGTCTTGTTGAGATGGGTAAGTGTGGCCTTTTGTCGGGTTGTTTAGCTGCTGCAGCTGCTATTTTGAGTGTCCCTCTTCTGGTGTGGTGCTGAGGCGTCCCAGCAGCTTACGGAGCATCTCCTGTTGTAGTGTTTATTGTCTTTGTGAGTCAGAACCTGGCCTAGAGTCTGGCTGCCGTGTGTCCTCAGTGGTGGGAAGATGGCCACTGTGGCCCTTTTAACTGTTTTTGTGCAAGACTGCAAAACATTGGATATGGCTTTGGGTGAGGTAAAAGCTATTTTTGGCCTCAGTAACTCTTTGTTTTTCTCTGGTTTGTTAAATAAATCCCTTTGTTGTTGTTCCTTGAGCCTGAGTAGTCTTGCAATTGTGCATGTAGGTGAAGAACTCAGATGGTGACCAATAAACTATTTGGACAGTGTCCTTGGCCAATATCATGCCCCCTGCTGCCCTGTGTTCCCCACAGTCACCCCCACCACCACCAAACACACACACACACACACACACACACACACTCACTCACTCACTCACTCACTCACGCACACACTCACTCTAGTTTTTTAACTCCAAGAAGGGTTCCCTCTAGTGGCCTACCCATACAATACCCTACAGGAACACCCCTTCTCAACCTCCCTATAGGAACACCCCTTCTCAACCTCCCCCATTACCTACACTTGGTTTTTCTGAATAAGGTAGGAAATGAAGAAGTTGGCTTTAGTCAGGTTGTGAAGGGTTTGTGGCTAGGCTGAGGACTTTAGTCTTTGCTTTACAATGTGAGATACTGAGCAACAGAAGTTTTAAAGTAGGAGGGGAAGTGATCATTTCTCTAGTTTACAAAGCTTTATAAAGCTTGCCTTCAGTTCTTGGTAACTATCAGAGAATAAATGAAGATAATGAAAACAGTTAAGAAGGATAAAAATAAATTAAAACTTCATGTGTGTGGCCAGCTACCTGCTAAGATGAGAGAAGAGACTGCCATCATTTTGCAAGACTAGCAGAGGCAAGTACAACATCAGCTGAAAGATGCTTTGCATGCCATAATGACCAGTAACAACTGTTCCCACCCCATAATGTACCCACATTTTGACAAACGTAAACGCTATTAAAGGGAAGGAAAAGGATCTCATCACCGAAACAGACCAGGAAGACCGCATCAGCTAGTATTATGCTTGACTGAGAGTAAAAATACCAAAATAACAGTGACTTCAGCAGATAGTGATTTTTTTCTTTCTTCTTACATAAGTCCAGAGGTAGGAAATTCAAGCCTGTACTGGTGGCTCTGTTCCTCAGAGTCCTGGGTATCCAGGCTGCTTCCAAATCACTGTTCTTGTCTTCATGATCCAACATGGATATTAGAAGACCAACCATCTCCTAGGCAACCGAGTAAAGGAGGGAGCCAAGAGGGGTGCAGAACACGTGCTAGCTATTTTTAAGGAAGTATTCTGAAAGTTGGTACATTGCTCCTGTTTATAGTTCTGTGTCCTGGACTTTCTCACGTCTCCTGCTAGCTGCAAGGGAAATTGGGATGGTCCAGAAGTCAGGCAGGTCTGCTGGGAGAGGATGGTGGTCCTTTTTGGCCTCGCTAACCTTAACTTCTTTTTACTTTCCTATTCCTAACTCCTTTATCTGCTGCCCCACTGTGTGCCAAGTTGACACTATGGCAACATTCTATGATCTGTTCCTTCCAAAGTAGTCTGCAGTTTTAGGGGAACCTCGCTGCTCTGTATTGACTTACAGGGCTTCACGTTCAATAGCTCCTTCTTACTCTGGGACAGGCTAGGGTCATATAGAAATCTTTTGAGCAAATCCTCTATGCCCTAGAATAGGGTTGGCAAACATTTTTATAAAAGACTGCATAAGAAATATTTCTGGCGTTGTCCATCATACTCTTTGTGGCAACTACTCAATTCTGCCATTGTGAAAGTAACCATAGATGATATACAGGGTTCATTTCAATAAGGATTTATTTTTGGACACTGAAATTTGATTTACTTCTAATTTTACATGCCATGACATATTATCATTATTTCGATGTTTACCAAACATTTAAAAATGTAAAAAACGGTTCTCATCTCACAGGCCATACAAAAACACACGGTTAGCCTAATTAGGCCTACAGGCTACAGATTACCAACTCCTGTCCTAAAAGGTGAATATGAAGGATAAACAGTATAATGACTAAGATAGCCCCCTCACCCCTCCAATCCATGGATGATGGCTCCCAAGACCCCCAGTGGATGCCTGAAACTGAAAATAGTCTTGATCCGGATATGTACTGTTTTTCCTATAAATATATGTAATTCCTATGGTAATGTTTAATTTATAAAGTAAGCACAGTAATAAACTAACAGTAATAATAAAATGAACAATTATAATATACTCTGATAAAAGTGATATGAAAAGTTATTCTGTGGTCTCTCTTTCTCTCAAAGTTTTTTATTGTACCTAATATTGTTGGACCACAGTTGACTGCAGCAGCCTAGACCACAAAAAACAAAACCTAACTTTATTTGGCAGGTAAGGGGGGACTACCATATATAGATGACATTATAAATAACTAGTGCTGTCACTGAAGTAAACCCTATACATCAGCCCCACAGCTACGCCATAACGATGTTGCATAATGAATCTGATTTTGTAGAAGACACTCAAGCCCAGAGAGGTTAACTAATTTGTCTAAGGTCACACAGTTAGCAAAGAGGATAGCTCACTCATAGTCTTTGTCAAAGCACAGTGCTGTTTCAAATGGACCAGGCTGCATACTGGAAAAAAGAATAGGTTGTGGGTCCCTCCCTGGTGGCGCAGCGGGTTAAAGCACAGTGCTAAGAAGCTAAAGCCACTTCCGCATGAGTTCGATCCCCGCCCGTCCCAAGGTGACCCAGATGGCACTCCAGACCGCTCCTGGTCCTCCCGCTGCTCCCCTCAGCAGTGTATCTCATCCGTCAGCCTGTTCTGCTCCCCACTCTGTCTCTGGTGAATCTTCGCACCACCCCTGCACATCTTACCTGTACCCCAGTTCTGTATGCATAAAAAATAAATCTTAAAAAAAAAAAAAAGAAAGAATAGGAAGCAAGGAACATTCTGCAGCCTCACTCCCTGGCCAGATGCTGCAAGAGGCAGAGAGGCAGGTGCCTCCCCAGAGGATAAAGGTAAGGTGGATAAGAATATACTCGATTCACAGACCTGGGTTCAAATCCTCACCTCACCATCCATTCGCTGTGTGAATTATAGGACTCCTTGAACCTTGTTTCTGTCTGCTAAAAAATGTAAACGACTTTTCTGTTTGCTTGTTTCATAAGGTTTCTGGGAGGAGGCATGAGGTATGCTTAACCTGAGCCAGCACTTTATTATCATATATAGGTTAGAGGTTTAACTGTGGAATGAGAGCCAAGTAGTGTCTGGACCATAATGAGGCTGGGGTGAAGGAACCCTGGAGATGGTGCTGTTATTTCAGTAAAGTATTCAAACATTAGGAGAGGAACTTTGACCTCTGGCTGGTTAGAAGTTGAGGGTTTTCTTGAGCTCCTATCCCATGTCCTATGCTTGGATTAGGAAGGGTAGGGAGAAGCATAGCGAGACCCTGCCCAGGGAAACTGCCTGTCTCATAGGAAGATAAAATGCACAGCTCTGAAGCCTTAGCGATAGATATAGGTAAAGTGACATTTGTGTTGCCTTTTATGTCCAGCCCTGCTTAGTCACAATCACAAAGATGCTGCTGGCAAATGAAACCCTCTAGCCATAAGAGGCAGGACCTGAGAGGTTCTGATCCATCATTGGGAACATGAGAATAATTTTATTAAGGACTTACTAAGCTAAGATACTGTTCTAGGAGTGATTTGCAAACATTTCCTTGTTCATTTCTTTCAACAATCACCCCAGGGAGGCCCTGCCATCCCCAATTTAAGGATGAGAAAACTGGAGCACAGAACAGTTAAGTAACCCTCCCAAAGTCACTCAGCAGAGCCAGGATTGTAGCCCATACCTGGGTGCAGAGCCCAGGATCTCTGCCCCTATAGATCATTTGTTTGAGTTTGGTTACACATCAGGAACCTCCACCCCCCCACCTCCAGGCATCTTGTTAAAAAATATACACACCTGGAATCCAGCCCAAAGAAATTTTGAGTCAGTGGGTATGGGGAGCCACCCAGGAATATGCATGCTTAACAAATATTCTGGGGGGTTCTGGAGGATGCCAGTGTGAGGAGCACCCCAGCAGGAAACACTGTGGAAGTGGAGCCCCAATGACTGGAAGCAGGACCAGCTGTTGAGGCTGAAATAGTGACCCAGCTTCAGGAGAATTGCAAAACAGATGTTGACTCTATTTTTAAACACCCAACACAGTTAAATTCAAGAAAAATGAGAATAAAAGTGTCAATAACAGAAAGGAAACCTAATCTAAACAGGTTTTTGAGCCAGAGACAGGAATAAGGAGCTTACCAAAACAGCTGTTTGGGCAGAAAGGGGTGCTACTCATTCTCTGTGGGGGTACCCCAAAGTTCTGAAGATGTCAAAGGTCCTCATCTGCAGGGAAGAGGTGAGACAAGGTTGAGAGGAAGTGGGGGGGACCAGGAGGGGTAGCCTACCTGTGGTGAGGACCACATGGCCTTTCTTAAGCCCATTAAGAGAGATGGAAATTGTGTGTCACCAAAGAGTTTGAGCGCAGATTATGATTCAGCAGGCCCCATTCGACTCCTCACCTTCCTCAGAAACAACCTCTTTTACCCCTGCCCCATTTTACTCCAGCCCTTCTGCCTTGTTTCTTTCTGAGCCTCACTACTAACTAAAGAATGGAAATTAAAACAAGATAATTTACTTACTAGGCTGACAAAGATATAAGAGAACATTTATTAGTATACATGGTTGATGGTGTATAATTTGTACAACCATTTTTTTGTGGGATGTTGGAAAAGATTTATTAAAATGTCTAATGTCCTTTCTGTTTGATCTCATCATTCCACTTGAAAGAATTTATTCTATAATTGCAAAGGAGAAAAATACGAGGTTTTGTACTGAAGCACTGTTTGTACTAGCAAGAACACCCCAATTCCTTCACTTTCCAACTATGTAATGTAGGGGAAATTACTTAGCCTGCCTGTGCTCAGTTTCCTCACTTATAAAATTGGTAATAATCTGACCTTCACCCACAGTTCCTGGTTCATAGCTCCCCAAAGTCTTGAAATTCCTTAGTACTGAGAGTAATAAAGGTGTCTCTGTTACAGGTATGAGGTAACTTTTGTGAGCTTCTACGGATGGGGTCTGCCTCACAGGAAAGCCAGCCTTATGGTTAGAGCCATTCTAGCAAGTTAATCAAAACTGAGGCGGTATCGTAGGAACCTGTGGTTGCTAGTCAGTCAGTCATAAGCACAGGTTACCACCTGGGTATCTGAGTAGAGGGCTGTCTTGGAAGACTGAGCCCTTAATCTGTGGAATTTGATGCTGTCTCCAGGTAGATAGTGTCAGGGCTAAGTGGAATGGAGCTGAATTCTCAGTCACCCTGCTGGTATCTCAGAATTGTTTGGTGATATGGGAAAGTCTCCTCACACCCCCTCATGATAGAAATTGTTCTCAGGACACCACCTTCATCTTGATAAGCACATTAAATAATTACTCATTAATTCATATCTGTTGGCAAAAGCATTTCATCTTTTGAGTTGTGAACTGTTTAGAAAGACATTGAGAGATCTGATGAGATTGATAGAGAAGAAGACCACTTCAGGACTCAGGACTTTGATCGCAGAAGACAAGCCTTCGTTTAATTATGAGGTAGGAGTCTGGCTGGCTAATGAAGTGCACTGTGTCACTGAAAGGACGGAGTCTTCAAGATAAACCTGACTAGATGACAGGGGCAACAGCTGTAGAATTTGGAGATCACAGGGCTTAGGGTTGGGAGGTTTGCATTCCTGTCTCAACTTTGCAGTTGAATAACTCTATGAACCCTGAGTTCCCATTCCTAATCCTCCCTTCTCAGCCATGAAGGAGGGTCAGTCTTGCCTGTCCCAAGCTGCAACCTGTTTGAGTGCAATTGGGCATTAAAAAGTATTCCCACTGCTACCTATAAACAATCACATTTTATTATTATTCCTATTGGAAGGTTTCGTGGGGGCTGACCCGGATGAGTCTCTACAGGGGCTCTCCAGGGCCGGCAGGCTGAGGTGAAGGGCTGGCCCTGCTACCCTGGCTGCGTGTCTCTCAGAGTCACACACAGAAGCACTTAAAATGATCATTCATCTTTGCTGAGATCAAAACCTTAAAGAGAACATGTCCAGCTGATAACAAGCTTCCTTCAGAGAGTTTCAAATGAACGATTCAGGGCCTGCTGATGCTGGGATAAAGCAGACAAAGAACTCCGGCTCCAGCTTCCGGCCAGGTGAACACAGAGGCCAGAGCAGGAAGCAGAGCCCTGCCTCTGGGTTCTCTTGCCCTGGAAAACAGGTAAGAAGAGGCTTTTTTTTTTTTTTAAGATTTATTTATTTATGCATACAGACCTGGGGTACAGGCCAGAGATGCGGAGAGTGAGAGGATTTACCAGAGACAGAGTGGGGAGCAGAACAGGCAGATTGTGGAAGTACACTGCTGAGGGGAGCAGTGGGCCGGTCAGGAGAGGTCACCTTGCCATGTGGGTCAACTCTGGGGCAGGGAAGGAACTCATGCTAAAGTGG
>NW_004567124.1:9246803-9287197 GCF_000260355.1 Condylura cristata | reverse complement strand
GGATCACCTCTGGGGCAGACGGGGATTGAACTCGTGCAGAAGTGGCTTAAGCTTCTTAGTGCTGTGCTTTAACCTGCTACGCCACCAGGGAGAGCCCCAGAAGAGGCATTTTTAATGGCTTACTCTTGGCCTATCTATAGCATCCTGGCCCACCCAAGAACACCCTCCACGGTCCACCAAACAGACGTGGGTCAGCTTTGCAACAGGGTGAGGCTGGTATCCATTGAATGAGGACAGGATGTTGTGGCTGCAATTAAGGAAATTGGAAGGCTCTACCCTGCCCCTGAGGGACAGTGAGGAGATCTGCACACACAGCAGGGAAGATGCCCAAGAGACTTTCAGAAGTGGAGCATGGTCAGAAGACAGACATGGTTCCACTGAAAGACATGAGTTCAAATCTTTGTTCTGCCACATGTTCCCTTTTTTAGACTGTTTCCTTATCTTTAGAAATGGAGTAAGATTAGCAATGCTTTTGGACCCATTGTTGTTGTGAGGAGTCCTTTTGGGCTCTTGGAGTACTGTGCAGATAATAAGTCACTGCTAATGATACGTTTTTATTTTAATGATACATTAGTGTCATTCAAGTTTCAGGTACTGGAGGGAGCATCATTGAGGGGATGGGAATTATGTAGCAGTTTGATCATCATCAAGGCTATTGATACATATTTGTGAAGAATGTTTGATTGCAAATAATTGCTCTGTTATACTTCAGCAACACAAGAGTCACAGATCCTAGAGCTAATTCAGGCACCTTGTTTGACAGACAAGCTAACAAGAGGCAGACTCTACTGATCTTTTCCGTGTTTATACAAGATTTCTATACCACAGACTAGGTGCACCGGAGGCATTTTTGAGACAGACCTGAATTCATTTCCTTCTTAAGTTTAGTTTGTGCAAAAAAAAATAAATAAATAAAAGAAGTTTAGTTTGTGCAGGGCTAGGACCCCTATAGCACTGTGTCATGGGATAGAAAGAAAATAAGACAAAACCTGGGATTTGAGTAAGCAAATGCTTTTTCAACAGTCCTTAAGTCCTTTTTCTTTTTTTTTCTTTATATATCTATTTACATTGTTGTTCATTTTGCAGCAATGTTTACTTCCCTCCTCCCCCACCCATTATCACCATAGCTCCCCACATTCCTCCCTCCTTCTGATCCCTCTTTGCCCCCCCTGCCCTGTCAGATCTCTGTGGTTTATAACTGTTTGAGTTTGTTTCGTTGTGTTGTGTTTTGTATTGTAACCGCAATACACGTCCCCCCCCCATGTCTTATTTGTTCTCTTTAATGCCTCCTATAAGTGAAACCATTTGATACTTTTTCTTTCCCCCCCCCATGTCTTATTTGTTCTCTTTAATGCCTCCTATAAGTGAAACCATTTGATACTTTTTCTTCCCCCCCCCATGTCTTATTTGTTCTCTTTAATGCCTCCTATAAGTGAAACCATTTGATACTTTTTCTTTTTCCTTCGGACTTATGAAATAAAGTCCTTTTTAAATAACATAATTCAATTGCTTTATTCTATCAGTATCTAGTACATATGTGTTACATATATACGAGTATATATTACATATTATGAACATATCTTTCTAAACTCATGGTGGAGTTGTCTCAATAAACCCATCAAACACTGAAACACGGCAAGTCAAAATGTATTTCATATGCCTAATCTATCCAACATCACAGCTTAGCCTAGTTTATCTCATAACAAGCCTGTCAACAGTTGTGCAAAATCACATAACACAAAGCCTACTTTATAATAAAGCACTGAATATCTCAAGTAATTAATACTGTACTGAAAGTGAAAAACAGAATGTCCTAATTCAAAATCTGAAGTACGGGTTCTACCAAAAGCATATCAGTTTCACACCATCTGTAAAGTTGAAAAATCTTAAGTTGAACCATCGTAAATTGGGACCATCTGTGTGTGTGTATGTGTGTGTGTATGTGTGTGTGTGTGTATGTGTGTATATATATAATTTTTTTCTTCTTCCTGGCAAGGGGGGTGTTGGTGAAGAAAGAATAAGGCAGTCATAATTCTGGTTATATATCCTGTGTGTTTTCAGATATTTTAGATTAGAAGTAATTCCTTCTCTTGCTGTTGGGAAAAATATCCTTCCACTGAAAATTAGATAATTTGTTAGTGGAATATGGCAGATATAGGTGTGTGCACACTTGAATATACTTATGTGTGTCTCCCATAGAATTCACTTTTTTTTCAAACTGCAAAGACTGTGCTTAGTAGGTCAAAAATTATGACCAATTTGGGCCCTCCCTAATGAGCAATGGACTGTAGCGCATCGAAGCTAGTTGCAGCTGAACTGCAAGCTGCTTCAGCATGAATTTGATCCCTAGCCAGGGAGGTGACCCACATGGCACGGCAGACATCTCCTGTCTCATCCGCTGCTCCCCTCAGCAGTGTACTTCGTCGACCTGCCCATTCTGCTCCACACTCTGTCTCTGGTGAATCCTTGCACGGCCCCTGTACCTCTGACCTGTATCTCAGTTTTGCGTGCATAAAGTAAATCTTTTTAAAAATTACAACCAATTTATTGCAGTGTTTCAACATCTGCTTCCCTGCTTCCTCAAATGACCTAGATACATTTTGATCCCTAGGTAGGGATAGCATGCCGCCCTGGGGAATATCCTATATTAGAAATTATTCAGGAGCCCTGGGCTGCTTGTCAGCAGTCTCCTGTTCTTCACTTAGAAACCTTGGCTTTCTCCTTGGGTTTGAAGCTGGCAGGAGACATGAACTAAGTCCGTTTTATGAACATGTACGTGAGACTGGTTATTAAACACTTTCTAAGTGCTTGTAAATATTCACTTGTTTTATCCTTACACCACCCTGTAAATTATTATTATTACCGTGTCAATTTTATAGCTAAAGTTAATATTTTTTTTCAAATTCTACAAGAATGTAGGAATTCTTGGATGTGTCCTCCGCCAAGATTAACATCACTGTTAAACAAAAATGCAACCTGCCTGTAGTTGCACTCTTAATTTGCAGGTGTGAGGGAGTCATACAAAAGGTCCCATGAGGGTCCAATAAGAGTTGAAGACTCCCTCCTTGGCAATTATACAGACACCATTAAGTTAACCTGCATCCTGAAGTCAGCATAGAACCCAGATAGAAGTTTTATAATAGCAAAGGATCACATCACTAACTTCTGGTGACATATTTGCTATTCTGGCCTCAAATCAAAGAGAGAGATCCTAGAATCTACTGTACACTTTTGTGCCATATGCCCCTTCTTTTTCAAGTCAAAGCCTTCCCATACCTTCTTCACAAAGTGAAACATCCTTTTCTCTGCTTTTTCAGTGCCATGTGCCTTTCTGCTCAAATGCTCTTACCAGTTCAGTTATACTACAGTTACACATATAGTTGATTACTATTCAATTCATGTTTCTCTCTTCCTACGAGGCACAAGCTCCATGAGAGAAGGGCCTTTGGTTTGCATTTAATAGTATATCCATATGATTTGGGACATAGTAGCATACCTGTTAAGTGATTCTATAGGCCCCATCACCACCTCCGTGACCCCCACATTCCTGCAAACAGGTCACTAGATCTTTTCTTAATACCATGTCTTAAAGCTATCCATCATACCATTAGAAATCTCTTATTTGGAAATTTCTGCCTCATACTAAGCTACAGTCTTTGGGCCTCCACACATTGAGTTTAATTCTGCCCATAGTAACAACTGCTTGAGGACCTAGATTATTTTTTTATATAGCCCCAAATGTTCAGTCACTTCAGCCATTACTGCTAGTGACCTCCTTGAGGATAAGAGAGTATAGTAATCCTCTCTACAACTCTGACCCCCCGCTCAGAGCTTGTCTAAACCTGTCACTTAGATAGAATCACTTTTGATAAGCATCTCTTGTATTCCTTCAGCGCATGCTCCACTTTGCCTTTGTGCCTCATAAGCTACTGGCCAAAATTCTGAACAATATAGCTTGGTCTTCCCCAGTGCACCTCCTTCCTTCCATTGTGTGTCCCACTAGTGCCAACTTGGATGCCATGAGCTTAATAGGCAGCCATAGGACACTTAATGGATCCTACTCACATTGGTCATTTTTTTCTTTTTTTTGCCGAGCTCCTCTCTCTGTTCTCTCTCTCAAATCACTTGCATGTATGACCTCATTTATTAAAAGACTGCACTTGACAGTTCCCAAGCCCATCAAAATACTTAATGTTATAATGTCATGTGTTTCCAGACTTCACAAAGCAGACCGGCAATTTCTTTCTTTTTTAAGATTTATGTGTGCATACAAGAACTGGGGTACAGACCAGAGGTACAGGGGGTGACAGAATTCACCAGAGACAGAGTGGTAGCAGAACAGGCAGATTGAATGAAATACACTGCTGAGGGGAGCAGAAGGCAGGACAGGAGAGGTCTCCTGTGCCATGGTCACCCCTCTGGCTGGGGGATCCAGTGCATTCTGCAGTGGCTGTGGATAGCTTCATAGTGCTGTGCTTTAACCCCTTACACCACCAGGGAAGCTCCATACTGGCAATTTCATAAAACACCACCAGTTCCACACCAAGAACAAGTTATTTAACAATAGGTCCACATGGTGTGACAACTAGGTCCAAGGCCGACCCACAACCTTCCATGCAACTGATGAGTATCTTTAGAGAGTAAAAGGTCTGTGTTTGAGCTTCAAGCAAGACTTTTTTTAAAAGACCATCCTCTTTAATCATCAGCTCATGCTCAGAAATATCACTAGACCCATTCTCGAGGGTGCTCATAATGCAGAATCTAAGTTCTTAGCACAGGATTCCCCTGTGAGCATGGGTACATCATTGCTAATATGCACTGAGCTTGGCAGAATGCCATAAGGCCAATAGGATGAGCATAGTTTCTTCTTGGTCTTTTAGGCAAGATCAAGAGGAGAGCCACTCAATCTCCAGTACTGTAATAATTTCTCTGTGGGAACATGTCCTGACCTGGTAAAGAGATGGACGCAATGATTTAGTTTCTTTTCTTCATATTCAGCTTTCACGAGCTATATGACAAATGGGTAAAGGATCAGAGCATGCTGAGAACTAATGAACCAAGTCATTTAATGACTTGAATGTGCTTTATCTCGTGTGAAATGTAGGTCAATCCACTGTAAATTTATTCATGGGGCTTATTTGTCCTCAGCCTGATTACATGGCATGTATTATAAGATTTTAGCCCTGTATAATAAAACAGAACAGATCCTGCTTGTTCCTCCCCAGCCCTCTCCTTCCCTGCCAAGCACCTCCTTCCCCACTGGATGACAGGAATCTAGCAACATCCATCAATACTTGTGTCAATTGAAAAGACTGTATTTCAGGCAATTCAGAAAATTGATTCGGGTTTTTTATTACATTTTTTAGAGACACTTGGAAAGTCGAACACCTACACAGAAATTCAGATCTATTGCTAAATTAGCAGCCAAAAGAAAGATAAGACAAGAAGACGGGTATTTCATCATTCTGTGAGTCCAGCTGGGTATGTCACTAGAGAGACAAATTTGTCAAGCGCAGCTACCAGGGAATAAATTTTATGTGGTTTGACTAGCAACTCTTTCTTAACTTTTATTTAAGAAACTCAAGACAGTGATCTTATGCGAAGTACCACCACCATCATCCCATCATCATTACCATCGTTACTAGTTTGTACATGGAAATTAGTAACAGAGTAAGAAAATTGGTATTAGTGTTCTGTTAGCTTCTTTACCTCTTAGTATCAAAAATAATTTCTTTTAGAATGCTCTGAAAGACCAGGTAGTAAAACAATTGGGTTAAGATTTGAACAAAGTCTTGAAAAATGGTGTCAGTTCAAAATGGTGTCTACAAGAGCCATACTTGAAAGGAAGACATTTGTGGGGGCGTAGTTCATATGAATACAATTTGTGGGTTGGTACAGCAGTGTGAAAACCCCATGTTTGTCCAAAATCATCTTTCTGACTTGAAGGGGAGAGAAATGGAATTGTGAAGTCCTTTTTCATTTGTAGTTGAAGCTTAGGGTTGATTTTTGAGGGAAGGTACAGGGAAAGACTAAGAGTCATTGATTTGACATTGAACAATTAACATATAAAGCCAAAAATCTCATATTTACCCCTAACCAATTTCTCCACCAAGGCAAAGAATGCTGTGGATTTTTTATGATTTTGTAAGTTCCAGTGGATTTTAAAGAAAAGGAAAACTTTTCAGGTGTCTCTCATAAAAGAACAAAACTATTCACTTAGTGCAGTGTCCGCCCTAGAAAAACTCCAAAGTAACTTCTCAAGTCCCATAAAAAGGTGACATTAAATTGCATTGATCCTAGAAAACATGGCCTTGAAAATAAGCAACAATAATGCTCTATATTTGTTTGAAATTTTAGTCACAATGGTAGCTGAGCCTCATAGAATGCTGTGATTTGCAGCAGAGCTTTCTCTTACATGTTTATTGATTTCTATAGCTACCAGGGAAGGTCAAATTAACCCTACTTATATCTGCTGACCATAAGTGTGGAACATAAAGTTTGGTGTCTAGGTAAGTAAGCTAGCTTGCTGTTAGAGGTAAGGGTGTACCATAATCCTCTGTGACTTTCTTTTTTAAAAGGATATATTTATCTATGCATATAAGAACTTGAATACAGGCCAGAGGTGGGTGGGGGGGTGAGAGGGCAGCAGAACAGGCAGATTGACTGAACTATACTGCTGAGGGGAGCAGCAGGTGAGACAGGAGAGAACTGCTACACCATGTGGGTCACCTCCCTGGTTGGGGATTAAATTCATGCTGCAGCAACTGTGGAATAGCTTCATAATGTTGTGCTTTAACACCTTGTGCCACCAGAGAGGCTCACCCTCCATGACTTGAAGCCCACTGAAGGGCACTAAGACCCAAGACTGACTGAGAGTCTCAACTCCCACTTCATGCTCACTCCAGGGCACAGGCTCAATGAGAGAAATGCCTGAAGAGTTTCCCAGCCTATTTAGATCCTTCTCCTCTTCCTCTCTGTTTAGTCAGTATTTTAGGTGCATCTGACAGAGTCCAACCAGGGAAACAGAACCCACTCTAGGCATTCAAACAGAAGGGCTTTAATACAAGGGCCTGGTTACATAGATGGTAGAAAAGCTCAGAAGAAAAATGTTGAGAAGCCAAACAAAAGAGAGTGGAGTATCCTAGAGATTCCCAATTCTTTGCAGCCTCTACCTCCCCTTGGCTTGAGGAAAACAGAAAAAAAAAAAAAGTTAACCAGAACCCAGGAGCAAGGAGAATTAAACTAGAACAAGGAGTTAAACTGAAACAAAGTGGGCTAGTCTGCCTGAAATGGAGCCATCTCAGATGTTGTCACTGCTAGAGAAGTCATCCAAGGAGAAGTGCAGGACATCTTTCTTCCTGCCCCCCAACCTCCCACCAGCACTTCCCGTTGGAGGAGCTCAGCTAGAACCAGGGCCAGCATATTCTATTGGTGCCAATTGTAGCCTCGAATTCCTGCACATTAAATGTGCATATAATTGACATCACTGTATATATTACACCTTGTACAAATGAGGAAATTAGATTCAGGTTAAATAATTTGACTAAGAGTTCACAGGTGAAACATGATGGATCTAGGTGTTCAGCACTATGCTAGAAAAAGGCTGGTAATTTGAGGTTTTAAAAACACTACAGACATTTAGAACAGACCAAGCCCCTCAGGACATTTCAAGCTGTGTGCCCTGAGCTCTGAGGTCTATCAGACACTCAGGACAGAATGAAGAGGATCCCAGACTTCAGAGTGCACCCCACCCCAACCCACCCCTACCTCCATTTCAAGCTTGTAGAAATTTAATTTGTTATGTATTGGGATTCTTTTAAAATTTTATTTTATTTTTTTTAAAGATTTGTTTATTTATGCATATAGAACTGGGGTATAGGCCAGAGGTGCAGGGACGGTGAGAAGATTCACCAGAGACAGAGTGGGCAGCAGAACAGGTCTACTGACGAAGTACACTGCTGAGGGGAGCAGTGGGCAGGTCAAGAGAGGTCTGCTGCTCCATGTGGGTCACCTCCAGGGCCAGGAATCGAACTCATGCTGATGTGGCTTTAGCTTCTTAATACTGCATTTACCTAGTGCGCCACCAGGGAGGGCCCTAAGATTTTATTTTAAGATAATGCCTCTATTAAATGAACAAAAGTATACTAGTTTATCTTCCTCAAATGAAGTAACTAAGGCTCAGAGAGGGAATAGCTCTCATATCCTGTTTTTCAGACTTGTCTCTGGAGGCTTGTGTTTGATGCACTGGGGAGCATGTGACCAGCTAAGAGAGAATGACAGTGAGGCAAAGGAAAGAGGGGAAAGTGATAGAGGAAGGC
The DNA here is from genome assembly GCF_000260355.1 of Condylura cristata. Lineage (NCBI taxonomy): Eukaryota > Metazoa > Chordata > Mammalia > Eulipotyphla > Talpidae > Condylura > Condylura cristata. The sequence goes on along the minus strand of NW_004567124.1, from coordinate 9,278,879 downwards.
AGAAGAAAGAGACCAGGCAGAGAAAGACTACCCAGTCTAGAAATAGAGGAAGAAATCTACATTCACTTGAGGATGCTGCTTACAGACTATAATAGCAGGGGTTTTTGTTGTTGTTGTTGTTTTTGCAATTGGGGCAGAAACAAGGACAATTCTATGAGAAATTTGGCCCAATTGTGGAAGGGCTGAGAGAAACAAAGATGACACTATGGATACATGTCACAGTATGGATGCACCCCCAAACAACAAGTGCAAGAAGCCAGAAACAAGTGACTACTTATTGTTTAATTCTACTAACATAAAATGTCCCAAAATAGGCAGATCTATCATGATAGAAAATAGACTAGTCTTTGCCTGGAGCAGTGGGGGCGGGGGTGCTGCAGGACGGTGGAGGGAAGTGGTATGAGCAGGAAACGATTACAAATGGATTTCTTTCAGGGGTGATAGAAAATATTCTCAAATGAGATTGTGGTGATGCTTGGATAACACTGTAAATTTACTAAAAATGATTGAATTGTGTACATAAAATGAGTGAATTCTATGGTGTATTAATTTTCTATCAATAAACTTATTTTTTAAAACAGTAAGATAAATCTAGGACTGACTAACCTATGGTGTTGGGGGCACAAAAGCTAACACCCCCTGCCCCAGGGTAAATGACGATTGCTCAGGCATTTGTGCCACTGGCCTCTGTGGCTGTCACCTGTGGCCTTGAATCTAGGAGGGGCTTGGGAGCTAGGCTCCTGGAACGTACCTGTAATATGGCATAGTCGTGCAAAAGTGGGCACACCTGGGCTGTGAGACTGAGGTTATATGAGAAGTGTCCCAGAGGATGGTGTGCAGAAGAGCAGGGTGGGGTGGAGAGCCGCTGAAACGCCAACTAGAGGTAGAGGAAAGAATTTATAGAGATTTGCTGGGGGTGGGGGCAGGTAGGGGAGGAGAAGCCCTACTTAGCCTGTTTCCTTTTTTACTATTAGAATACCTGTGGAGATGATGGCAAGGGCACAGATTTCTTTCCTGAATTATTTTAATCTGCCTGAACTGATGGTGAATGTACCCAGCTTGGGATGGTCACAGACCACCACCCAAAATCTTATAAGGGTAAAAACCTGCAGTGCCTGCTTGGGGCTGAGGCTTGGCCACTCTGCTCTCCCTGTGGTGGGCCGCAGTGAGTGCTTTATTCTGCTCCAGCTCAGCCATGTCACATAATCCTGTCCTGAGATTGCCTGGCATCAAGATTATGAAAATTACAAGGCTGCAGATTTGGGGTGACTATAATATGAGCATTATAAAGACATTCTTCTCTAGCAAGGATGGTGACCATCTTGTTCTCTGTTTTCTCACCACCTTTGCAGCACAGATCTGACTCATGGTCTATTCTAAATGATGACCATTGAAAGGATTAGAGAATTATGAGGAACCCACTGAAAATACAGAGATACTGATTCAGTGGCTCTGCATTAAACCAGCAAGTATGTGCTGGGAAACTGCTAGGTGCAGCTCCATAGGTCATTTTATTTAATCCTCACAACATGCCCATTAGATAGATGTTAAAATTCCAGTTTTTCAGGTGAAGTGCAGAAGCTCAGAAAGCTCAAGGTGTTGTTTCAAGGGGCTAGGGAGGGTTTTCAAATGGAGGCTTCCTGATGCTAAGTCCAGGGCAGTTTCATTAAATCTGAGTTTCATGAGGGCAGAGTTGGACTCCTGTTTTCCATCACATATTGCTTTATATTTCTCTGATGATTTGTACCAGAAATACACAAAAGGACTATGAGTTAAAAGTTCAGTGCTTTTAATCAAGAGGTGCCCATTACTTCTGAGTGATAAAAAAGAAAGGTGCATAGACTCAAAAGATGGAGTATACCATAAAGGTCTCAGATGAGTTGTTAGCAAATAAAAGATAATTTTTATGTGTCAAAAATATTCTCTAAGAATAAATTGAACTAAGAATGACTATGTGAAAAATCTGACCTTTGCTTATGACTCCCAAAATTTTATTAAATTTTATTAAATTCTATGTTCAAGATAATACTACACTGGATACTTGCTGACAATTTTTAGTAGATAAACCTGTCACTGACCACAGACATGGGTGAAGAAATGCAGGTTTTTCAAAGGGAGTTGTAATAACTGTCTACATTATTCCTTTGGATTATCCCCACCATGGTACATGGTCTCATCATACCGAAGGGAGGAAAGCTTGGCTTCCTCCCATTTTCTCATCTCCCAGAGTTGGCCTCTTGCAGTCAGTGCCTGGAATGTTTTTATAGTTCTTACTTTCCAGCTATCACCTCCTTTTTTGTCTCCTGATTCCCTGGAGAGCCTTAAACAGGTAAGCTATGAATCTTTAGGTAAAAGCTCTCCAGGAATAGTGGGATACTTTGATAATTTTACTCGTATGGGGTACAGAAGATGGAAGGCATAGTCAGCTAGGGAAGATCCACACTCAGCAGTCACACACTATGTCGGGGCCATGTCAGATTAGACCTCAGGTCCCAGAGTGCTGATCTAAGGTTTCATTTCCTCCCATGTTTCCTCTTAGAAAAACACTTTATCAAAAAAGCCCAGGGGGTCAGGATTAAGGAAAAACAGCCCATTCAAAGTATATTTCCATTGTGATCATTCCTATCTCTCATGCCTCCAAGTCAAAAAAGATTGAGGAAAACTGGTCTTACAACCAGTAGATACTGGACGTCAAAACATGTAAGTAAAACCTAAGACATGATCCAAATCCAAACATATCATATTGTATTTTTAATTATAATTCATATTTCTCTGAAGAACTCAATGATTTAACTTTCTCTGCCACAGTGGCAAAAAGTAAGAGGGGGTAACTTCCCCTGCTACATTTTTTTTTTTATTCTCCACAGTTTTCTCATGTGATTACTGGCCAAAAGTTTTTCCAAAAACATCATCAATGATGCCTGATTAAGAAATGGAGAACAAGAATTTGAGTTATCCATGTCCCTTCAGGCTTCTCTTCACCCTTTGCTGCTTCAGCCTGATGGAGCAGAACCATTTGACAAAGCAGTTGAGCTCCCTTTTGTTTTGGATGTCCTGGCTGATGCCAAAATTCTTGGGCTTTTTATAGGGGATTTGCTACCTTCTTGGACTCCTCCTTCTTCATAATGACAAGAGCCAAGGCTACCTTCTTTCTCTTGACCTTCTTTCCTTTTGGCATCTTGAGCGATTGCAGTTAAGAATCTGTGTTTTTAATAAACATAATAAGTTGTGTCTGTTGTCAAAGGTCTGTAGACAAGACTTAGAAAAACTGAGCTAATACATTATACATAAGATGCTGTAATCAAATATTGTATCAGTTAAAATTATGACTGGTCAAGCAAGTCTAGAATTACTAAGCAAAGGCTGGATAGCAAAGAAGCAGGTGAAACATCACTCTAACAAGTGTCCATCAGAATTTCCAGCAGATATTTCAATTGCTTTGAGCTCCCCTAGGTACCATCCTTCTCCTAAAAAGGAGCTATGTTTGATTTTTCAGTTGTTTTTATTTTTAAAGATTTATTTATTCATACAGAGCTGGGGTACAAGCCAAAGGGGCAGAGGCGGTGAAAGGCTTCACTAGAGACAGAGTAGGGAGCAGAACAGGCAGATTGACGAAGTACACTGCTGAGGGGAGCAGCAGGCGGGTTAGGAGAGGTCTGCCGCGCCACATGGTTCACCTCCGGGGCTGGGGATCGAACTCACACTGAAGAGGCTTTGGCTAGCCTGCAGTGCTGAGTCGTAACCCATTGTGCCACCAGGGATTGCCCGCTATGTTTAATTTCTTTAAGTTAAAAGTCTATTCATGAGGCAGTGGCATTCAGAAAGGGTGTTTTAAAATAATTTTATTATAAAGGAAGTTAATAATAAATGTTTCCGTGGGTTTTGATGGAATAATATGCTCTAACTTGGAAACAGCATTTGACTTGCTAATTTTAAAGTAAAAAAGACAATTTTAAATTCAATTTTAGAAGAAAATTAACTTTATAAGTAAATGTTTTTAATGGGAAGAGGATGTGGGATATAACTTTGAAAATCTCAACTGTTTTGTGTGTGATTGGCAGAATCGGTTTCATGATTTATTATTAACACATGCTCGGTGGAGAATGCCTGAGAGGCATGGGGGCCCTCCACAACTCCCCTGTTCTCATTATGGGTGATCAGGTATTTCTAGTGGGTTCTAGGGGTAGCACAGTAGCAATCAGATTGTGGAGACCTGACCCAATTCTGTCATTCAGAACCTTAAAAAACACAAACATGTTACAACACAGGCGAAAACAGGAAAAATGACAGTATGTGAAACACACGCATGAAAAAAGAAACAACTTTGAACTAAAGGGAATCACAGAGGCCCCAACGTCAACACTTTTCTTTTCATAGGTGGAAAACCAGTCATGAACAGAGAGGGAAGCTTGCTTTTTGACGTGAAAGACCTTGTAACTTAGGTCTTCCAGTTTCTAGCTCCATGGCCCAAGGATTACTTGGTTCTCCATGATGGAGTCAGCACTAACCTGCCCCAAGTTCCTAACCTGCCCCCAACTCATGTTCATACAGCAGCCTGCGGCCTCTTCCAGCCTCCAGCTGTGGTGGAGAGTGAGCTGACTTGTGCTAACAGTGCTGCCTTGCATAATTATATTTAAAAAAAAAAAGTTGTATCTGTTATTTTTGTACTGAATTTATAGGAACACATTTGCTCTTTTAAAAATAACTTTCTATGGCTATAAATCTACAAAATAGTGAGCATTGTAATAATATTTTCCCTTATAACCTGTTTTTATCATTATAATATCATGAGTGCTCTCAGTTCATTAGATCTAATGGTTCACTGTTTTCTGGGAGGGGACCTTGTCTATTCTGATCCTCTTTATAGTTTCAGACTTTAGCACTGTGCCTGGCACACAGTAGGAATTTAGGAAATAGATAGTCAATGAATCCACTAATAGATAAACCATAATTCAACTTATCCTCTATTGTGGTTCTTTGAGATTGAGTCCAGTTTTTTTTTTTTTTTTTGCACAGTTATATATAATGTGGCTGTGAACATTCTTTGATGAATCTTTGTACCTGCTTCTTCTTATTGCCTTATGATAAATTCCTAGAGGTGGAATTACCAGATCAAAGGCTTTAGATACATATTGCCAAATAGCCCTTCAGAAAAATGGTTCATTCCCCTGTCATTCTGCCAATTTTTTCTTTCTTTCTTTCTTTTTTTTTTTTTTTAACAGTGAAGATATTTTTCTCTTGAGAACTGAAGTTAGTGCTGGCAAAGCATTTTAAAAGCACTCTACCAATTTTGATTGAATAAAAACAGCTTTTGAGTACTTTATGTCTGTATTGTATTAAATCATACCAGTAATTTATCTACAGGTGAAAGGTTACTGAAGCCTCTGTTGTATCACTTAAGAGTCCTTGGATTCATTCTTCCCCGTAAGTTTAATTAGAAGAAATGTTGCTTTTGCTTGAGAGAGCATGTGAGCCAAGATTGCTTGTCCTAGACCCAGTGTGGGACAAAACGACCCGGAGGCAGGGTGACACAGCCCTGCAGTGGTGGGAGGGGGTGGGCTGGGAGGAGCTCAAAGCATAATGTCTAGGTGGAGAGGAAATCCTACACATTTTCCAAGGTTCATAAAAATTAAAATGATGCATATTAAACAAGTCAGATTTTTGTCTCTATGGGAAGAAATATTGTCCAATGCTCAGGCACCTAGCCCAGCCAAGGACTATATGCTGCTATATGCCAACAGAGGAGTGTGAGTAAGCTGTGTCCATATAGAGAGAAGCAGGAAAGAAGGGTGGACTTTAGAAGCAAGGAGCTAGAACAGAAAGGGCGAAGTACAGGGAGGGAGATAGGAAGGGAGGGAGAAAAGAGGAAGCAGGCGCCCACCAAGCCCCATCTCTGTCAGAAACTCTTGTTTAACTGTCGCTAAGTCCCTGACCTCTTCTGGGCCTCAGCTGTGCCATGCTCAGGAGAAACTAGATGATTTCCATGGTTTCTGCCCCATCACCTGTGATTCAAAGCACAAACAGGACACGTCTGCTGTGACCTAGACCTGTAAGTGTAAATACAGGTGTAGTGTTTCCTTCTGTACTCCCTGACAAACCCTACAGACAGAAAGCATCGATCAATTTGTAAAATAAACCATGTGCTTTGTGTACAGAGTACTTCTAGCATAGACTTCCATAATATTATAAGCAGATGTGAGCCGTTTATTAAATTTACAAACAGCGAAGTCCCATAATGACGGACCTCCCTAGGACGGCCAGTTATTCCTTGGCAGAATTCCAGCAGGAAATTTTCTGGTGTCGACTGTTCTTCTTTCCACTTGGAACCACACAGTATCAGACAATGTTTGAATTATTTAAATATGCCCAAGTCTGAAGTTCATTTTCTTATCATTTCAAAGGACTACACTTCTATAAATCAAATCAACCAACAACAAAAAAGGCCAAAAAGAAAAAAAATCAGGCACAGATACTCCTGGCGATGGAAGGGGAAATATACAGCAGAAAGGAAATGGTATTGCATAATAAAAGCGACTATTCATTTGAAAGGTTTATGTGAACACAAGATGATAGGATGCAGTCAGTTGGCTCCAAAGGTAAAGATGTGTGCAGGGCTGTGCGTGCAGATCCTGAATTAATCTAGTTAAAATGACACAACAAGCTCACAGTGCAACAAAAAAGTAAATGAATTAGAACATGTGGGGAGCCAGGGGTTGCCTGAAGCAATGTTTCCCTTCTTAATGGAAGAGAACAGCAAGCTTTACTGAGCACCTTGACACCAGGTCTATTGCTGATGGATCCCAGACCATTACTGTGTGATCAGTTTCCTCCTGGTTTTCATTTGAAAGAGGAAGCAGTTTGAAGCCCAGGTTTTTCTCTGGCTTTAGAAGCCCAAGAAGACAAGCCAACTTTAAAATATTCTGTTGGACTATTTGAGTTGTGTAGGACCCAATCCCTCCACTCCAGCCGCTGCCAGGAGCAGACATGCACATGAAAAGATGAGCAGGAACAAAACACTCCTGGTGCCTTGCTGATGGAGAGCATTTCCTCTGTTCTTGGCTCTGCTAGTGGAGGCTTGGACCCTAAGAGAAACTCTGTCAGTTTCACTATTTCTGGAGAAAAAGAACAGGGCTTCTCTCAGCATTGGCTTCTTTTCCACCCTCAGTGGTCCCAAAGGATTTCTATTCATCTTAGCTCACCTTGCACAGAAGATGGGGTGGGCATGTGGAGAGAGATGGCCAGTAGCAAGGAACATGATTATGTGCCTGAAAACAGACTCTGAGATTTGTGTGCAGGTCAGTGGGAAACGCTCTCAGGAACCACACTCCTGAGAGAAGGAGCATAGACAGAGGCAGAAACTGGACTGCAGTGCAGTCAAAAATGATCTCAGGGATCCCAAGAGAAGCTCCTCAGGTTGCCTTCTCTTAGCTATTATTACTGTACCCCCACATCAATTGGATCTCTCTCTCTCTCTCTCACACACACACACACAGACAGACACAGTTCACACACACTTAAACGGGGAAGGGGTGGAAAGAGGTTCAGACAGTCACGAGCCACCAACACTCCCAGCAGCTGGGGAAGGAACACCTCATTGGATGTACCACAGCAGCCATTATAAAGTATAAGCTGCATTTTAGCCATAAAGGAACATAAATGCTCATTGAGGAAATAAGACCTGTGCATTAACTACAGCACAAAGCAATAGATTAAAAGTGTCAGACCAATGGCACTGATTATGCATTTTATAGTTGTGGAGAGAAATGACACATCTATAGGGCTATTCCACTAATGGCTGGAAGTGGAATTATGGATTATTTGAGTCAGGCTGCTCAATTTACAAATGCAAATACTCTGATATTAAAAGTGAAGGGAGACAAATGGAAGTATCTACGATGGAGTCATGGAGATTTCCTGACTCCTATTTCAATCCTCATATGCCTTTTAATAAGCATATAATAACCCGTTGGAAGTAATTACTTTTGACAGGAATGATATGGTTCATCTTGACTACAGCCACGTATATTATAAAGCGGAAAACCTACCAAATAGGTTTTAACTGCAAAAGAATTAAATTCAAATTAATATCTTGGAATTTAATCCTTACTAAACTGGCAGTCAAGACCCGGGACTATAAAGATTCCCCTCAGTGCCTAAGAGCAACTGCATGGTTTGTCACTTGTCTCTTTGTGTGTGGCAATGTGGAGGGCCACTATCTCTTTTGAAGGAAAGGCATGCCCTAGCTGTGCATATCCGTGGAAATGAGAAATAGTTCCCAAAAAACACCACAGAACATATGCACAAGAAACCACCAGAATGAACAACAGACCACCCTGGTGACATCCAGCCTCTGTTAGGGTTATTTGGCAAAACATTACTGTCATCTACAGTAATGCTCTCCTCCAAATGACAGTATGACCTGCTAATGGGCTGTTTTTCTTCTAGAATCTTTCAGCTCATTTCACATATATTACCTCTTCCACATATATTACCTCTTCAAGTACTTAAGGGTGCATTGTATGTGTGTGAGATGGGGGGACAGGGGTGGAAAAACATCTTGGGTGACCCTGAACTGAATCAATATTAAAGATCTGGGTCCTTTGGTAAGTTACTAGCTTGTTCCTTCAGTCATTTCTTCAACAGATATATTTACTCAGCACCTTCTTTGTGCCAGGTGTTATTCTAAGAATTGAGGACTTGACTGTGAGTAAAATATGTCTCTCAAGAACCAAGTCATCAGGAAGTTTGACCTGGTGGGCCAGCCAGATATGGGAATACAAGTCAAGTACACATGCTATGATTAAAAACACAGTGGGAACATTGATGGTGGGAGGGCATGTCTGTGATATAAAGAGTCTGAATCGCTTATTTTGCTTGGCAGAACATATTACTTGACTTGAACCTCATCCATAATTTGTTTATTTATTCTGGGGAATTTATTGGGAGCTTTCCATGTGCCTAGCATGGTGCTATGTATTAAAAACACATATAGCTGAATAACCTAGGTCTTTTGGTGGAAGTTTCTAACATTGAAAAGTGAATTAATTAAAACATGCATCTGTTGTTTTGCATGGTTTTCTGAGACATATACGGGGTGAGGGAATCCAAATATCTCACCCATTCTCTATCACGTGCCACTCTAGTTCACTCTGATGAAATTGCTAAGCTTGGCTTCTTCCTGATCTCAAGCTCCTGCATCACTTGCTCCAACACTTCACCTGCTCTTTCACCCTGCCAACTAGGCACATTCTGACAGTTCTTTGATATCGTGTCATTCTGTTGGGTCTTCCAGTCTTACTGCACTTTTCTGGATCTGAGTTCTTTGATGTACTATGTAAAGAAGCTAAAATGTTCATCCTGGACATTTTTTTCTCTCCAGCCCTCCTCACAAGTTCAGTCACCCTCACCTATCCAAGGGGGAGGTTGCTTCCTCGTGCCTTCAGAGCCTTTGTGCCCTGGTCCCTACAGAGAGCATGGAGCTGGCATGTGCAGGCACGCCGCTCCCTCAACCCCCCCACCCCCACATTTGATACTTGGAGCTTTTTCCAGTCGTTTATTCAGCTCAAAGACCAATACAGGAATATGTTGTTTGGGGACAGTGGGGGTGGATCGAGGTGAGGTTGCCTCATTAAGTCACCACTAACTGAGGTTGTTATGAGTCTCTGAGGAGGAGTTGCCTCTGAAATCTTAGACCCCCCTTGCAGTAGGCATGTTGGGTCATCCACCCTGCTGCCAGACTTCTTAGTACCTTTCATGCCCTAGAAAGTTGCTGCCTGCCTCCTCCAGGACACAGGAAAAATGACATTTCTGCCATTCTGGGGTAACTGGTGGAGAATAAAGCAGTTGTTGAAGGACACATTTAATTCAAGGCAGGTTGGAAGCTATTCTGCACTGTCCAGTCCTTGCTGTAGGGAGCATTGGTGCTGATTATCTAGCAGGTGCTGTCTTTGATGTGCATGAAAAGTATGGAGAATGCGTACATCTTCACCTTAAGAAGTAAAGGACTGTGATTTTAAGGAAACAATTCAGAGGAAAATAGTGTTGTTAGGAGTTGGTTCTGGGCCTTCCCTGGTGGCAGAATGGGTTAAAGCACTATGCTACCCAAAGCCACTGCAGCACAAGTTCAATTCCTGGCTAGGGATGTGACCCCTCCATGGAGCAGCAGACCCCTCCCGTCTCGCCTGCAACTCCCCTCAGCAGTGTATTTTGGTTGATCTGCCTGTTCCTGCTCCCCACTCTGTCTCTGGTGAACCCTTTCACCCTACTTGTGGCCTGTACCCCAGTTCTTGTATGCATAAATAAGTAAATAAATAAATCGGTTCTGCTGGGCCATGCTCAGTGGGCTTGTTGAGACCACCACTCCAGAAGTTATGGCAGGGTTTTTCTCACCATGGTTTTCAAATTAACAGTGATTATTACCTGGATGCTTTTAAAGGAAGAGACTTAGCAAGTCTGAATCTCTTGAAGCATGTCTAACATTTGACTGAGGCCTCTACTGAGGCTTGGTTTGAGTGAAAGCAACACTTCCTTTTAGAGAAATGCACAAAGCTTAGAAAGCCTCTCAGCCACTCAGTAGTTCTCTGCTCAGCTTTATATACAATTCTGGAAATATTCATCTCCCTGGAGATTTCCTCCCCAGAGAGGATTGTTTCCATCTTTTTAACATTCTATAAAGGGAATAATTCTATAATTAATTTCAGATTGGGTGAGAAAATTTCTTCCTGTAGATATGATGGGCTCTATTATGCAAATGAGAATTCCCAATAGATTATATTTAGAGTGTTACATAACTGCAGAAAATGTCTCTGCCCCTCCCTTCCAAATGACAGTATCAGCTGCTCCTAGATGGACTTGGACTTTTGAAATCTTAAAAAAAGACCCAAAATAGCCAAAGTTTTTGAAACTACAGATTTTAAATTTTCAATTGAATGGAATTTAGAGGTATTGAAAACCTCCTTCATACCAGTTCTTGAGAAACTGTATTTCCACGAACCTTGTTATAAGTATTTTAATTGAATAAATTCTAAGATATGAATCTTTTCAGGGAATAAAAGTGTTTGTCACTAACTCTATTCTCTCACACACAAAAGCCAGAACTAAAATATCCCTATCTTGTAACCCTTAATGAGTCACCCATAGAGTCAAGTAACAATCATCAATGAATGAGACCATTTGATAAAATGATTATGGGAATTTCACAATTTCAGTCAACCTCAACTTCACTAATATGTGGATGGGTTGACATTGGTGCCCCTTTATGTGAAATGACAGCTATGAAGTATGCTTGTCCAAAAGTTAAACCTAGACATAATTAAGTTGCTAGAACCAATCTCCCACTTAGAAGATGTAGGGAGGTAGAGGACCACATTTATGCCACGAAAGAGGTAGATAAAGAGTGTAGAACATTCTGCAGGACAGCTGAACAATTTTCACTGAGTCAGTGCCTTAGAAAAATAAGAATTGGATACTCTTGCTACTTAGATGAAAAGAGATTTAAGGAACATATCTAATGGCCTGCATTTTAAGATAATGAGGAAAATTTAAGTATGGAATGGGCTACAGATGATACCAAGAAATTATTAGTGCCATTCTGCTTTTATATAAAAAAATTCTATAATTTAGAAGTTATTTATCAAGTAGGGGTGAAATTACGTTTTCTGAGATTTGATTTAAAATGTACACATACAAATAAAGGATAGACAAGAGATAATATCTTGAGACTGTTGACCCCATATCATGATGGGGTTCATGAGGTTCATTATACGATTCTCTCTCCTTTTGTTGTGTTTTAAAATTTTTTTAAAAGCTTATAAAATTAAGGGTGGAAAATACTTTACCTTCACTGAATAGCAGAGAAGGCCAAGTAGAAGAGTAAGCTACCATTTGTGGAAAAAAAATTACATGTTTTTGACTTTTGTAGACAGAGTATTTTGAAAAGGTACCCAAGAAACTGGGCCTACCTAGTGGCCTAGGGGTGAAGTATCAGGGAACAAAAGTGTTTGTCACTAACTGTATCCTCACACACAAAAGCTAGAACTAAAATATCCCTATCTTGTAACCTTAACGAATCACCCATAGAGTCAAGCAACAATCATCAATGAATGAGACCATTTGATAAAACGATATGGGAATTTCACAATTTCAATCAATCTCACCACTGTGGTCTGAGTTCAATCCCCAGCCAGGAGCTGACCCACATAGGGCACAGCAGACCTCTTGTTTGCCTGCTGCTCCCCTCAGCAGTATATTTCAGTAAAGCTGTCTGTTCTGCTCCTCACTCTGTCTCTGGTGAATCCTTTACCCACCACACCTCTAGCCTATACCCCAGTTCTTCTATGCAAAAGGTGTTCTTGTCTCCAAGCTCTATGTCCTCTATCCTATATTCCTTAACCAGATCAATGCTAGTTCAAAAAAAAAAAAAAAAGGGTTACCCAAGAAACTGGTAAAAGTGATTGTTTCTGAAGAAAGAGTAGTCCTGGGTGAATAGGGCTGGAACAGAAGGGAGACTATTCAAATAACTTTTTTTTAAGAAGATGGAAATATTGCAAAAATAGAAATTAGTTTTCACAAATTCAACCCTCATATGAGGTTTTATGCCATCCAATGCCCCAGTCATTCATTGGTTGCAAACTGGGCATTTGTGGACCACAATCAGCTGGAAGAGTTAATTTATCTATAGGTCGGTGAACAATTTTATTTAATAAATACATGTCCAGTGCCTGCTTCCATGAGTGGTAGATCCTGTAGACAAAAGATGAGTTAGATACTTGGCATCACCAAAATGATACGGTTTCATATAGATTCACTACGACTTTATTTTAGGCATAGAAAAGGAAACTCAGAATGACCAGTTTTTTTGTGTTGACTGTCTTTCTGATTCCTAAATAATCTATTTAGCTGTGTCAAGTGGCATGAATAAAGAAGGAAGAGATTCATTAGTACATAGTATGACTAAAACTCAGAGAATGTAGTGTGTGCTGGAATTCTTTGTTTTGGTACTATAGTAATAAGGATTATTAAATAATAGTTAGAAAGGCATAGAATGGAATTAAAGAGCTAAGTGATACTAAAATACCAGTTCATCCCATTGATTATTTAAAAGTAGACTTAAGGTTTTCTGTAGCAGACTTATGGTTTTGAGTTGATATTTTTGCAAATAATGTTTCTGATACTAAGGCAGATGAAATGTTATTCCTTTATTGTTATATAACCTCTGGGTAGAAAATTTTGACCTTGTTAGGTTGGTGTTGGAGGTTTTGCTTTGCCTTAATCTAATTCAGAGCACATTGGGGAAATATTTAAAAAATAACATTAATAGCTAATGATTTGTAAATCACCTGAATGCATAATACTTTCTCCTTTCAGCTACCCTCTAACTTACTTATCTTTTACATGGCTCTGTATCATGACAACTTTATTTTTTGCAAAGGTTATTCTGATTAATGCTGAACATTATGTTTGTCAAGACAGAGCAATGTGATAATGCCAAAAGTGTGACAAGTCTCCATGAATTTTTGAGGTAAACTGAAGACAATCAAAATTTCCTAAGCTAATTATAAAGTCTAGGAGATGGATATGGTAGGAAGTAAAATATTCATATGGCAAGGCAAATAGTGTCGGAGTCATTTCTTCAGAACTTCTATACTACAGTTGACTTTATTCAGGAGAAGAATATGGCTGCTATTCTTATATACCTAGGACTGAACTTGTGAGGGAAAAAAGAAATTTGTTTTTTGGTGTGCTCAAATCTCTAGAGCTTGTTATTTTGAAGGAAGGGACTAGAAGACTTTTTTTTTTGTACTTTAGCTTTAATTATATATATATATATATATATATATATATATAATATGTTTATTTTTACATCATTTTGTACATTTTTTTTTCATCTCAATTGTAATCCCCATGGGTTTCCCATCACCGAGTCACCTGTGTGCCATCACCATAGGGACTAGAAGACTTTAAAAGTCTTCTTACCAACAGAATCAACTTGAAGATATGGTGTGGTTTCTCTAATCTCACTAGCCCTTCAGAATGGCAAGGCCTGCACTTTACTGAGATTCTGCACATTTGGGAGAGTTTTCCTCATAATAGTTCCTAGGACCAATCTAGTAAATATTTGTTGAATTAAAGAAATTAACAGTTATACACTGTATATATTTATTTTCTCTTTGAGGTAGACCCAAAGTGATCACTTACTCTTGTAAGTTATGTGAAACTTACACAAGAAATTTCTACCAACATTTACTATACTTAGACTCTGTGTAATAAAATCATGGCTGATTTAGGTATGCTCTACTCATTTTATTTGTTTAGAAAAATCTATTCCACTTGAAGTATATTTATAATGCAAGTTTCCAAAATAATAATAAATTATTTAAAAATTAAAGTTGGCCTGATGCCTAAACAAAATGTTCTAAAGACTTTTGTGGCACATATAATTAAAAACACCTCCAGAGCCAAAGAAACCAGTCTTATGCATTTTGTATTTTACTGGTAGAGGAACAATTTGCTAATTATCACAGATTAAAGCACTTTTTTAAAGTTTAAAAGTCTACAATGGTGATATAGAAGATGTCATGAAAATATTTATATGACATTAAAAAGTATAAAGTAACCAGAGATTTAAAAGTTAGACATTTAATAAATTTTGATGATCCATAATAAAAACATTTAAAAATATTTTTAACTATAGTATAATAACCCAAACACATCTTTTCAAGTAAATGGACAACTAACCAAAAGAGAAATAACCCGTCTCACATACTGTTTGTATTAGCTATTTGATTTAGGTTAATTACAGGCCCAATTTAGCATAATAATTATTGGTATTTTTTTAGATAGCATACTTCAGAGACATTCAAAGACCCTTCCATGGTGTGTTTTGTATGCCACAGGAAAGGAAAATTAATTTCAAGCATGTCCTGCGTTGGGTACAATTGTAACTATCATTTCCTGGATCTCTGTAAGCAATTTCCTCTTTTAAAATACATTTAAATCTGCATCTATCATTCCATCCTGAATAGTAAGGTATGAGGTGAGGCCCCATGCTTAGAGATAACTAAAAAACTAAAGAATATTAATTTTTGCAAAATGTCAATTATCTATCTGCCTTACAAAAAAAGATGAAAGTAGTTTTGTCAGCTATATGCTATGCTGAAACCTGAGATAATACTCCCTCCACAATTATTAGGTAACATTCTCTCTTAGAATTTATAATTAGAAAAGAGGTGGAGACACTTCTATAAGCCTAAGGATGTCAAATGAAAATAGAAGCCTGCGTATGTTGTTTTCAGCCCTGGTTCTGAGTAATAGGCAATTTTTAGAAAATGTGGTTCCTCTTTCCATCTTGCTCTTAGAAATGAATATCAACAATTTTGAAAGGGGAATATGTATCATGAACTGTTGGTGTATTGTATCAAGGAAACTATAGAAGGTAGCTTAAAATATGACCTTATAAACAAAAATGAAATATTTGGTGTAACTTTTTTTTTTGTTCCTCAAGATGAACTACTGGGTTTGTTCCCATAAATGCATGAACAGACAGGAATTTAGGAGGTTAAGGCTTAAAGTACAGTGGAGTAGAGGAGCAATTTTTTAGCATCTGGTTCTTTAGCACTAAGCAATGCCTGGTATTTACATATCTAGCTATAGAAAAAGTGAGTTTTGATTCCAGATGGATGTATAAGTGCTTTGGAAGCTTTTTTTTAAAAATTTACTTCAAATGCTGTACTTTATTCAAAAAGTATATGCTTTTAGTACTAATGAACTAGTTGACAGAAAAAGGGAGAAAATAAAGGCTTAGTAAATTGGGGTAAATTTTAGTTCTGGTCCTAGATATACTCAAAGATAAACTGCCACCATGTTTTCCTCTGCTGGGCAGAGGTAAAGCACAAGAATGCAAACTTGCTTTGAAAAAGACATCAGTTCTATTTGCTGTCCTACTGTGAACTATGATCCCTGTCACTAACATAAAATCTACTGGAGGCGGATGCTAAATTCAGAAATATTTATCTTAGGTTTTAGGAGGAGTTAATTTCAGAGTTTACCATAGGTTGATAGTAAAATTTTACTTTTGTTGAACTTGTTGAAAAATAAAGTGCTAGGCAACAGAATGACTTCATTTGGCTTTTCTAATGAAACAGAAAAATGCCTTTGGAGTTATAGGAGAGGTTAAAGAGAGAGAGAGAGAGAAACTGAGGCAGATTAAAATAAAAAAAGTGTCGGGCCCTCCCTGGTGGCACAGCCGGTTAAAGCATAGCACTAAGAAGCTAAAGCCACTTCCGCATGAGTTCGATTCCCGCCTGCCCTGGAGGTGACCACATGGCATGGCAGACCTCTCCTGACCCACCCGCTGCTCCCCTCAGCAGTATACTTTGTCTATCTGCCTGTTCTGCTCTCTACTCTGTCTCTGGTGAAGCCTCTCACAGCCCCTGAGCCTCTGGTCTGTACCCCAGTTCTGTATGCACAAATAAATCTTTTTTTAAAAAAAGAAAAAATAATAAAGTGTCCAAAACCAGTTGGTCAAAAACCAGAGAATTCTAGGATTGATGTTTC
Source organism: Condylura cristata (assembly GCF_000260355.1). Classification (NCBI taxonomy): domain Eukaryota; kingdom Metazoa; phylum Chordata; class Mammalia; order Eulipotyphla; family Talpidae; genus Condylura; species Condylura cristata. Next base: position 9,262,325 of record NW_004567124.1, on the reverse strand, counting down.
TTCTCACTGGGCAAAAGGGCTTGATGTATCTCAAAGAGCCACAAAATAACAGTAATTGGATAAGCAATCCACAGATATCCAGGTAGTTTCGGACATGACCTAGAGCACCTCACTGCTGCTCTGAAAGTCTTAGGATTTGGCTAGTATTTTAAAGAGTAAAATTATTTGACTGAACTAAGTTTGTAATTATAAGATCTTATCAACCCAGGAATATGGTAAGTCTAACAGGAGAGAGAACTTTTAAAATACCTCAGGAACTGGTCAAGTGGAGTGTGAACTATGATGCAATTTCCATTAAGTATTTATTGGGCACCCACTATGTGCAGGTCCTTTTGAGTACAGTAGAAGCCTTGCTTTTACAGAGCTTAGCTTCTGATATTGAATGACCTCTCACTGCCAGGCAGTGAAAAAGCATAGTCATACTTTGAGAAGGGCAAATTAAATGGAAAATCTTGAAGTCCAGGTTGCAGAGGGCAGGGGCAGGGCAAGAGGCTGATTTTGAGATGCTTGATGGAAGTCATTGGACCCTGTGAAAATGAGTAAGTGAAAGGGAAAAATAAATTTAGTTGTTACCAATTGTTCTGTCTTGATGAACTTCTCATCTAAGTAAACCTTGTATTTGAGCTATAAAAATATTCTTTGCACAGCCAGAGACAATTTAGATGGCATTAATGTAATGAGCTTATTCCTAATCTCTTGCAGAAATCAATAAGCATTTACTTTTTAACCGACATCTGTTGCCAGCACCAGTTATTCTGTTAGTCTGATGAATGTTTTAAGAAGTGTGCACAAAAATATTTTACCTGTACAATTAGAGTGTAATCTTGTGACTTTTTAAGAACTGCCTCAAGTTGCCAATTAATTGGTTCTTACTATTTTTTTGATTCATAGCTTGTTATCGAAGAAGTTACAAAACTATACTAGAATACATAAATGTATTCATGTATTATTCTTTTCAATCATAATAAAATCAAGATTAGCCTAAGGGAGAATAGGTACTGTTCTTACAGAAAGTATAATGTTTAATGTTTTTACAGAAAGTGTCCCAATGGACTTCTCCAATATAATTTCAATTTAGAAAATCAACTCACTCAACAGTTTATAGGGTCAGCCGTTTCATGGCTTGAGAAATACTAAAATGTAGTTTTATTTGTAACTGAAGCAATTTGCTATTTATTTCTTGGGAAGATGGGATATACCTAGCCTTGAATTGGGATGGGGAGAAAAGGCCAGATATTTTGTTAAGTAAGTGTCCCTTACTAAAACTAAGCAGAAAAAAGAAAATTCACTCTAAGGCCATCAAACTCTGACATCTAGTTAACACCCTCGTTTTTATCTACGGTCTTTTGTTTGCATCCACACATCATGGTTTTAAAAAAAAGGGGGAGGGGGAAATCACCGGTACACAGAATTTTGTGATTTGTCTGCTCACATTGTTCCATGACATACAATTCCTACAGACTACGTCAATGTAAAGAGATACATATCTGATTCAAAAACATAGTAATCAGAACATCTTTTTTCTTAAGGATTTAATAGAGAACGTCCACACTCCCTCCCAGCCCTCAAGAGTCTTAAATGACCCCTGACCAGCAGAGTTTCGGTGACCACCTATGCAGCCCGAGCAGCGGGACAGCCCAGCCGACAGCATCGCAGTAGGAACCCCCAACCCGCCGACCCAATTATCAGAACCCGCACACACCTCGCTCATTCCTAGGCCTGTCTAGTGGTCAGCGCCCTGAGGACTCAGGGGCCCCACTCCTCGAGAAGTTGCGTTCCCATCCGTCCTCCTCCCTCCTTCCCATTAATTGCAGTCTGAGGTCTGATAAGGCGTCATGAACCCTAGCCCCTCTTTTCGGTTACAGCTCCGCGGACACAGCTGATGTGTCCGCGGACCTGCATCACCAGACTGCTGGAGATCCAAGAAAGGTTCAGTGTTGTCAGCGCGGTGCTGGCCCGGTCCGAAAGCCGCGCGGCGCCGCAACCGAACCGCGGGGCCGCGCCGTCCCCGAGTGATGACGCGCTTCCTGCCCTCCCGGCGCTCGCGGGCCGTGCGCTCGCGCTCGCCCTCGGCTCTTGTTCCGCGCCGGGAGCCAGCGGCGGCGGCAGAGGCTGAGGTGGCTGTGGGAGCGGAGCGGTCGCCGGGCGCGCGGGGGTACGCTGGCTGCACTGGGAGCGGGCGCTCTGCAATGAGACAGTAAATGCATCCCCCGGTAAGGCGCACGGATCACTCGGGTTTTCCTATTCCCCCAGCTGCATGCACATTGCATGAATTTCGCGTCTTTTCCCTCTCTACCAAAGGAAAATGTGGGTGGCTTTTCCCCTTCCTTTTGCATTTCGCAAGTGATGCCAATGCAGAAAAAGCCCTGCAAAGCTCCCAGATTTGATATCCCAGGAAGGCTTTTTGCAGGAAAATAAAAAATTAAATTAAATTAATGCACCTGTCTACTGCACATGTATGTTTCACTGCACTCGACCCCGGCGCAGCAATTTGCAGCCTCACAGCCGGCGCCTGAGAGCGGATTCCTGGCGTGGGCAGCAGGTCCCCTCCGGGGCTCCTGCTGGGTTTCCGGTAACTGGGCTTTGAAAAGCGGCCTCGGCTGCATGGTGTGTCCCCTCAGCCCTGGCCGGGCCCCCGCGCCAGGAGAGTTGGCGCGGGCGGCGCGGCTTCATTCCAGCACTGGCCGCTCCGACTCCAGCGCCACTTTGCAAACAAGTCTCCGGCCGAGGCTCCAGACAGACAGATCGCGGGCACTAGCTCCTTACCCAGTACCAGTGTCCTAGATCTGCCGGTACCAGGACTCTCCCTTTACTTGGTAATCTCGTCACCAGAGAACTGCTGGCCTCTGAGGGACGGGAGCAGTGCCCAGTCAAGAGCGAGGGCAGGATTGGATTCCGTGCCATTGGTCTCGCGCTGGACGAGCGGCGCCCTTTCCTTGCTCGACCCCTGGGGCTGAAAATTTAGCGCCCACAGAAAGCCGGGGGTCCTGGACACTGGCATTTTGGGATCCCCTCAGGGCACCGAGGAACGACGTTCGAGGGCGCCATATTTTCAGTGGTCTTGGCTGCGGAGGGAAGGGGGCGAACAGTTTCTGGGCCCCCGGGTAACGCGGCGCCGGGGAGCAGAGGTTTTCGCCCGTAAACTTTGCGCGCCGAGGCAGGCACGGAGGTGGCCGCGCAGTGCGCGCACGGTGGCGGTTCCCGCAAGGGCGCGCGGGCTGCAACGCGTAGCCAGGCCAGACCGGCCCGGGCTGAGGGCCACAGTCGCCGTCAGAGACTGATAGCCAAGACCGCCGCCTACCCCTATCCCGCCGAGACGCGGGGTTCGGGTTCAGAGGCGCAAGGAACACGCCCCTCTCCCCGCCGCCGCCGCTGCCCAGGCGCTCCACCCGCGCCGTGCGCTTGGCGGCGTCCCCCGGCCGGGTGATGCGCACAGACCCTTTTCCGGGCGCAAGGTTCGCGAGTGCGCTCCCGCGGCACACCGGAGCTTACTCCGGGAAGAGAGGAGGTGCTCCGTTTGTGAGACCTGGCCAAGAGCCCGGCGTGTGGTCGTCTTGGGGCCAGCGACCAGCCCCAAGCCTCTTATCGCCTCAGTGGCTGTGCTGGCGACAGCGGCCGCGGCTGCGTGCTCGGCTCTTGCCGCGATGCCAGCCCGTGGATTCGAGGTAAGGGAGGCGTTTGCTGAAGTTCGTTTGACGCCTAGGGGAACTTGGATTTTTGCTGCCCGCGAAGAATTGAAGTGACCTGGAAGAAGGGAATTGATTCAGAATCCCCATGTCAGTGGAAACTAACCTCTGGTTATTTCCACAAGATGAGAGGAATGAGGCGAGGTGGTGGCGTTCTCCAAGAAACAATTGAAGACATGAGGGCCGTGATGAAGTCCAGGAGAAATGGACCCCAAAATATACATAAATTCCAAGCAGGGCCAAAATTACACTAAGTACTACTTACTTTGGCTTCTCGTGGTATTTGGTTGTGCTGAGGTGTAGCATTCTGTGGGTGCACTCTCTTCCCTTTTCCAGAGCTTTCCGGGGAGGGGGGGGGGCGGGACGGGACCTGCAGGGAATCTGCTTTTGAAGTAGATTGTGATCTCTGCTTTGTTTGCCTAGGGGTAAGAGAAGGGCGTATTTGCTTATCTACTATCAGCTGAGTGTTGGAACGTGCCAGTCTTTCTCTGGGACCTCTAGCTGAAAAGATGCCACGGTATTGAGGCTGTGTCAGCACTTTGGAGCTTCTTTGGCGAGTCTTAGAGGATCACATAAATGGGTGGGGGAAGGAGGACCGTCTTTTATCTGGGAGACTTGCTCTGGGATGTCAGGGATTAGGCTGCTCCTTTGTCCACTTCATTAAGAGCCTGCAGTGTGAATGTCAGCCATTGAGTGTCCAAGGTTTCATCTTCCTTGTTTGCTGATTTGGGATATCTATGCAAAAACTGAGGAGGGGTCCTTAGAGATGTAACCAGTGACTTTTGAGAGAGGAGAGGTACCAACTTAAGAGTTTCAAAGAAATTATTAGAGCCATAGAATTGTGGAAAACACCCAGTGACCAGGATAAGTTCATCTACAACTAGCATAACTAATTTAGGAGAGAATGCAGTCAGTTTCAGGAAGCCTCCAGCTTTTTGTAAAGCTCCAAGATTCTTTCTTGAATCACAGAGACACGGGCTTCCTTTCCTTAGATTGGGGATGTCTCTGGTTCCTCCCTGCCTTTGTATCCATTCAAGTTATCAAAGTTACTAACATGTATTAGAGTTTCATTTGGGCATTGCTGATGTACTTCTTTCAATGAGAAAGTGAATTAAAAAAAAAAATTAGTCCCGTGGAGTGAGTCACTGGTGTAGGTTAAACCTAGTTAATGTTGAGGGTTCTTCAAATTCTGTTTCCTAGAATGTTTTAGAGATTTCAGAAAGGGCTATCTATGTATTATTTTTTTAGTCCTGTTTCTTTTCTTTCAAATCTCCAAATTATGCTGATTTCCCCACTTCCAGCAAATCATTACTTCTTTAAGAGATGTTATGTATGATTAAAGGTGAGAAACAGTATGTAATTTTATCTACTGTTCTAAATATCTATATATCTAAAGGTGCGTTTATACATTTTAGCATGTTATATAACTACATTTGTGCCATATATTTTATGCATTTATTAAGTATTATATTAAACATTAATTAAAAAAACACATTTCATTTGCAAACTCTTCACTCTTCATTCCCAAGTCTATTTCCTTAACATTTATCTATCTTTTCTAGCCTCTCTTAACAAAGTATTGTAATTTGTGCTTTGTTGCCTCTTGCCTGATTCTTATTATAATTTCATGGCTTGATCAAAGTTTCTGCATTTTTTTTTTCCTATTAAGATTTTGTAACTTCAAAAGGTTAGAAAACGCCTGTGTGTTTTGGAGAGTTGCCTGTCAATTTACCAAGCCAGTGGTGTGTATGTTGTGGTGTGTGTGGCATGCCCAGACTCTTGGGACAGTGTCTAAAACTTGTGATCTGTGACATTATTGCTCCACAACTGTTGAGTCATTATGTTTTCTTGGAGATTTTGGGTGGTGTTTGGTCACTACAGGAAGTACTAAAAAAGATTTAAATAATTCAAAGTTATTTTTATTGGATACAAAAAAATTTAAAAGACAAGGAGGAGAACTTAATAAGCAGGGCCAGAATTATAGCTTAACATCTCCAACTGGTGCCTTTTTAATTACAGTACTTCCCACAGAACTTTTTAATCCTATTACTTTTATATTTTAATAAGGAAACTAGTTAAAACATAAGCCAAACAGAACTATTACAAATAATGGGGATAAATAGTGGGTTTAACCAGATGTTTTGCCTAAAGTTAAGAGTTAAGGAATCTGAACTTTGTCAAAGGCTCCCTCCCTATTGGCTCCTTGCTTTCCTCTCCCCAGTAAGCAGGAAATTTTGAAAGGCAAACTATGGTGGAAGGAATGGAGACAAAAAGAAAGAAAGAAAGAAACAATGTGTGTAAGGTATGTTTCTCCTAGTTCTAATGCCTAGCACCCCATGGCAGGTTGTTTGAATGATGATTGTTGGTCTAGGCTACCTATGAAATGCTTTGGCTGTGGAAGTCTTCATTTATGTGTCCCCTAGGTATGAATTAAGTCTGGGCTTATTTGTCACTCATTTCATAGTGGTTTTCAGAATCAATGCCAAGACCATGGTTTTGTTCCTCTCTTTAACAATTTCAGACAAAGTGATGCAAATCTGAATATGCAGAACAAGTAATGAGTATTTGTATTTCTTTTCCATGCTTCTCACCACAGTCACCACAAACAAAATGCTTGGTCTGCTGGTCACTTATTCAGCAAATAGTTTTGAGTGTTTACTATATACTTCATGTTCAGAAAACATGCCCTGTCCTTCCTATACCGTGAATTTCTTGGGGGTGAAACTCTTTTGTATTTTAAGTATCTAGTAAATTGGGGTGGGACAGAAAATGTGTGATTAAATAGTCCTTGAAAGACAACACAGTAGAAAGATGTGCAAAGGATGTGAACAGGCAATTCCTAAAAGATGTAAATAGTTAATGAATGTGAAAATATCCTCAACCTGCAGTTTGGTTAGGGAAGTGCACATTAACAAACAAAAGAGAGGTATGTTTTTTTTTTTCTGTGTAGTTAACCTATGTTTTAAAGGTTTTGTGTTGGGGGCAACTGACAGTCTTCTTGAAGGGGGCATACATCCTCAAAGCCTCTAGAGAAAATGGAGAGTTTCTGTGAAACTTTGGAATGTGCATACTTTGTGACCAAGCAGTCCCATATTTGGAGTCCTGTCTTGCAGAAATAACATATCAGCTTGTGAGAATCTGTGTGTGATGATGTAATTGCAGGGTTATTTTAGTAAGTAAACTAGATGCAACATGGATGTCCATCAGCAGTATGAATAAGATAGGCACAGCCACACAATGGATTATTTTGCCCAAAATGGCCATGTTATATTGAGTGTCGATATTGGACTGTTGGAAAAGTCATTTTTTGAAAAATGCAACATGACTTTTCCAATACTCCAATAAAAACAAGTCGGAGGGTATCATGTGTGGAATGATCCTACTTCTGATTTGAACAAGATGCATAGTTCTTAGAGAAAGATATGGAAACATACACAAAACATCATTTTAAACAACATAGTGTTGTTTAAAACTTGCAGTAGGCAAGAGTGGTGGTGATTAACTTGTTTCGTATATACCTCCATTTGTTCACTCTTCAGTCAGGCTTTTCAGTTATGAAAACACTTAAAAATATTATTTGGTTAGTGAATAGGAAACTTCTGGAGCCATTTTGGAAGCAAAATCTGGGTAGTGTCCCACTTGCTTTCTCGGATACCTTCTGCAACCATTGCTGATTTCCTTGGAGACTGTAAGTAAATTATCTGAGGAAATATTAAGATTCCCCAACCTTTAGTAAATTACTTCAGTGTAAAGAAAGCCTTAAAGAAAAGCTGTTTACCTCCATCCTCTGGAGTGTAGGGAAAATAGAAAGATCATGAAAACTCTTAGCTGATACTCTCCTTTTCCTTGACTTTCTTTGATCCCATTCTAAGGAATGCCCAGTGTCAGTTTCTGGACTGACATTAGAAAAATCTTCCTGACCAAGTGAAGAGTCTTCCTAGCCGGGAACAGCATACATACACTTAAACTTGATTTTCTTAGCTCTGGCTAGAGAGATGCTGTTTAATGGCTGTGCTGGCACTGAACCCAGATCTTCTGCTATGCTCCCCTTAGCTGGTTGCACTGTACCATTTTCATTCTTGCTGCTCTTTTTTTTTTTTTTTAAGAATGCTACTATGTGTGTGTGTGTGTGTGTGTGTATACACATATATATATACACACACACAAACGCGTGCGCGCGCATTTTACATCATTCTTCATGTTGTATTTTTTATTATCTTGGTTGTATTCCCCAGGGACTTCCCACTACAAATTTACCCGTGTGCCATCACCAGCATCCCATAGTTCCATGTGCTCTTCCTGCCCGGGTTTTGATCCTATTCCCCTCTCCACCCCTGTAGAATGTCTCTGGTTTATAGTTGTTTGTTGATTTTCATTTTTACTTTATTACAATTGCTTTTTCTTCTTTTTTCTGATCCCTTATATTCTTGCTATGAGTGAAACCATCTGGCATTTTTCTTTTTCTTTCTGGAGTATTTCACTAAGCATGATCCCTTCTAGCTCCATCCATGTTGCTGCTAATGGCATGAGTTTATCTTTTTTGTTTGCTGAGTAATATTCTATTGTGTAAATGTAGCAAGTCTTTATCCAGTCATCTATTTTTGGGCATTTTGGTTGATTCCACATCTTCGCTATTGTCTCTTAATGTGATTTTTGAATCTTGGTCTGATTCATTAGTTCTTGGTAGTTACTGCTAAAACCAAACTTTCAAAAGCAGTGAAGTTATGTCTATATTACCCAATAGTTCCTGGGAGACCCTGAAACTCAACCTGTTAAGGGGAAGAATGTCCTAAAGGAACTCTGTAGTGTCTTGTGGACTCCACCCCCTACTCCTGCTTTCTGGACTCCACCCCCTACCCCAGTGATTGAAAACTACAACTCCCAGCAGTACCAGGGAGAGAACTGCGAGGTCCCAAGGGCAGAGCTAAGCAGGCATTCTGGGACTTTGGGTGATAAATAGGGTGCCATTTGGTCTCTTGTCTTCTTGCTGGAGAAACAGCTCTCCGGAGTGCATGACTCCAGGCTTTCAGTTAGTTTGTTACCAGAGCTCCAAGTCGGCAGAACCGGTAAGATATTCCAGTTGTTGTTTTCTTTTTTTCCCCCCTTTTTGTAAATAAACCCATTTTGATCCTTTTGTGTGTGCCTGCAGTATAACTGAATTTTAAGCGTGTGGGTGAGGCCCCACAGACAGGCGGCCCAGTTCACACTGGGTGCCCTGTAACAAATCCACTGGAAGTCAGAGCCCTGCTGCACAATTTGAAAACTATGTTTTAGATTCAGTCTTAGGTTAAATTAGTATCTTCCAAGTTAGAATGCATCAGTTACTTGGAAGACTGGTTATTTTTAGTTGTTTCAATAACAAAAATATGGTGGTCATGACCCACTGGATTGATTTCATTGCCCACTACACTTGGCAACCCTTGACTTAAGAATTTTTTGTAGACCTTACCATTACCAATAATCATTCCTCTGCCAAAATCTTGACAAGTATTCCAGTGTGAACCCCACATGTTCATTTTTACCTTATTTCCTACTCTACATAGCCTTCACCCTGCAAGTATCTCTGGCCTGGTGACTCTTACATGTTTTCACTATCATGCTTTTTTTCTCCTGATTTGCAAACCCCTTGACCTGCAGCTCCATTGTTTGTACATACCTTCCACCCTTTCTCTCATCTTCTTGGGAAAACCCCATCTTGTTCTTGCCCCAGGCTGGCGGATCTGGCTGGAGAAAACACATAGCCATTTGCATTTTCTTCTTTTTGATTTAAGACTACAAACCTCAAGGGGACTCTTGGCACTGCCAGGTCCACTGTCTCTTTACCCTGTCTCCTCAAACCCCCTTCAGCAGATGACCTGGTTTATTTCATTAAGAAGAAGGAAGCAGTAAATTAGTTTCATCACCTTACCATGCTAAGGTGTCTGGATGGGTAACAACACAGCATTGTAACTACATATGCATTTGATCCTGTTCTCTGCACTGACATGCAAAGGACTTCACTCACATGTACTCCTTCCTTTCTGTATCTTCAATTTACCCTCGGTGATGGATAATCCCCAGGAAAAACATATCATCTTTTTTTTTTTTTTAAGATTTATTTATTTATTCATACAGAACTGGGGTACAGGCCGGAGATGCGGAGGGTGAGAGGATTCACCAGAGACAGAAAGAGGTACAGAACAGGCAGATCGAGGAAGTACACTGCTGAGGGGAGCAGCGGGTGGGTCAGGAGAGGTCTGCCTCGCCATGTGGATCTCCTCCAGGGCAGGTGGGAATCGAACTCATGCAGAAGTGGCTTAAGCTTCTTAGTGCTGTGCTTTAACCTGCTGCGCCACCAGGGAGGGCCCATATCTCTCATCTTAAGGAAAAAAATCATCATCAGCAACAAGGAGACACTCTTGACCCTTGATCCCAGTTAGCTGTTCTCCCACTCTCCTACTTTTCCTTGCCATAAATACATCCCTATTTCTTTACTTTTTATTCAGGGTGGAACCAAGCCCAAGTTTGGCTTGCCTCACCCCTTCACCTAAAACACAGCCTTTTGCAGAAACCACACCCCTTTGTGAAGCCACACCCCTTGGCCAAAACCACACCTCATGTACCAGTGGTATCTGGTTCCACAGCATCTCATCAGCAGTTGGCCTGCTACTGCTGTCCTTTCCCTGCATTGCCCTCACTAGTCTTACACACCATTCTCCCACTGCCCCCAACTTCAGCTCCTGCTCCACCTCATCCGGGGGTTTCTGAAGGTAGGAGGCGCTCTCATTTACAGGTCTGCACCACCTTCCACTCAGAGGTCTTCCTGGCCTCCCCTATCCCAGCCTCCAGACTCTGCCTGGCTATCCATGCGGCATTCATTTATTGTGCATCTTGTGACCCTAAAATTTAAACTCCATAAGAGAAACCATCTCTGACTCTGCCCACACAAATGACTGCAACAGCATGGGGCACATAGTACTCACCAATTTTAGTGCGTAGTTGATGAAGACTTGTTGGTTAGAGGTTTGCTTTGGGGGAGGAAAAGTAAATCTTCCCAGATATGTGCTGAGGAAGAGTAATGTTGAGGTGGAAAAGCCAAGTCTCCTAGGTGCAGTATTTTAAGGTTAGATGCTGCTAGTTAGGGGTTCAAGTATTGAATGAATGAAACTCTCCCTTGCTAAATACTCGCTGAGTGCTAGAAGCACAGCCAGAGAACTAGGTGGACACAAATGGTTGCTTCTCGTTTTTATCTCTGAAGAGGGGCTCTTAAGCAGTCCACTCGGTAGTTTTTGTCCCTGGGTTGAAGTTGGTAAATTCACTTGTCTGAAGTGTTTATCATTGACCTTGATGTTCTGGTGAGTTGTTTTGGTGCACCACTTGTCCCCAGAGTCCACTTGACCATGTAAAGAGAGAAATGTCGTCTTTTTCTCAGGTGGCATGGAGTGAATTCCTGCAGAGTTGTGGGGGTGTTCCCTGGTTCTTGTGCTGCTTTCCCAGGCAGCCAAGGTAGAGAGCCCAAAGCTTAGTGCATTTAAATTAAAACTTGGCTCTCTTTCTCCTCGCCTTGCTTCCAGACAGCCACTTAATGATTTGACACCTGTGTCCAGGACTGATAAGTGAAGATCCTTCCTGAGTGTGGCCTGAGGTCACGCCTGACAAATCTTTCAAGGGGAGCTCAGATTATTCCTGGGTTTGAGAGATTACTTTGTAGGGATTTTAAGAGGCTTAATTTTCTCCTAGTAGGGCTCTCTGTTGGTTCCACACCTGTCACTCTGGGCCCTCCTTCAGCAGGTTAAACCAGCATTTCCTGGGCACAAGACATCTGCTTGAGGCCCCATGCATCAAGGAAGGAAGGACATCTGTCTTTGGGGGGATATTTGCAGTTACTTGAGGGGGAAATGTACTCTTATTGTCAGTAATTTTTTTAAAGGGAGTCCTTAATAATTCCACGATAGCCTCTCCTTTTGACAGGGAAGGAACTGAGGCCTGAAAGGATGAGACTTGTTCTGGGCCACTTTGCAGAGCTAACACTGGAATCCCACTGCTCATCACTGGCCTCTCTGCTTTTTTGGGATGTCCTGTTAAACCTTGACTTGAGTTCATAGCTTTGGTTCTTGGCCCTAGGGGTGCAACAGAATCTCGAGGGAAGCTCTTGAAAAATTTCTAAACCTCACTTGACTCACTGATTTGGAATCTATGAGAACAGGACCTGGGCACCAGTGTGTGTGTGTGTTTTCTTTTTATTTATTCATACAGAACTGGGGGACAAGCCAGAGGTGCAGGGGCAGTGAGAGGCTTCACCAGAGAAAGAGTGGGGAGCAGAACAGGCAGATCGACGAAGTACACTGCTGAGGGGAGCTGCGGGCCTGTCAGGAGAGGTCTGCCGCACCATGTGGATCACCTCTGGGGCTGGTGTTCAAACTTGTACAGAAGCGGCTGTGGCCACTTGCAGTGCTGCGTCTTAACCCATTGTGCCACCAGGGGAGTTCTGCCACACCATGTGGTCACCTCCAGGGCAGGCTGGAATTGAACTCAGGAATCGAACTCATGCGGAAGCGGCTTTAGATTCTCAGTGCTGTGCTTTAACCCGCTGCCCCACCAGGGAGGGTCTACATGGACTTTTAAGAATGTACCCAGTGAAGAAATTAGAGCAAGCCCTGTGGTCCCTGAGAAGCAAAGGGAGTTGGCCAAGTGTTCCTCATAAAAGGAACAGGAGAGGCCCTCCCTGGTGGCGCAGCGGGTTAAAGCACAGCTTTAAGAAGCTTAAGCCACTTCCGCATGAGTTCGATTTCCGTCTGCCCCAGAGGAGATCCACATGGGGAGGCAGACCTCTCCTGATCCGCCCGCTACTCCCCTCAGTCCCCTACTTCATTGATCTGCCTGTTCTGCTCCCCACTCTGTCTCTCTGGTGAAGCCTCTCACCCTCCGCATTTCTGTCCGGTACCCCAGTTCTGTACGAATAAATAAATAAATCTAAAAAAAAAAAAAAAAGGAACAGGAGAAGGCCTATTTCTCTTGCACCGCAAGCTAACAGATTATTGGAATTTGCTAGGGCTGTCACAGTGCTGCAAACATGCGTCGAACAACAGAAATGTGTTGTCTCAATTCTAGAAGTTAGAAGGCTGAGACCCAAGCATTAGCAGAATTGGTTACTTCTGAGGGCCATGAGAGAGGAAGGCGTCAGTACCACCTTCTCCTCCTTGCTTTTACATCCAAATTTCCCACTTTTTAGAAATAAGGAAACAGGCCATTTTGGATTAGGGTCTATTCTTATGTCCTCATTTCAACCTGATCAACTCTGTGAAGACCCTATTTCCAAATAAGGTCACATTCTGAGGTACTGGGGAATTAGGACTCCATAGTCCTAATTGTTTAAAATGACTTGTATCTGGAATCAGGATCTGACACAATATGCTTGATATAGCAAAGTACGTTTTTTGGCTAATGGCACCTTGGTGGGTAAGAGTTGTAGAATTTTGTACCTGCCAGTTTGCTGACCTGTCCTTGGCACGTTTCTGTTTATTAAGGCTTTGCATTTATATTGCCATCACAACCACCCTGTGGGGCAGGTATTGTTTCTACTATGAGAGAGCTGAGGTGTACCAAGGTTTCCACAGGAAATACTGGGTATGTTTGACTCAAACTCATATTCTTCTACTCTGTATCATAGAATTTCTCCTAAAACTCCAGTGATAATCAAGCCTTGAAATGAGTAAGAATTTCTTGAGGAAGTCGTTAAAAATACAATTTGGGAGACCCTCTGGAATACTGCTGAATCAGAAGCTGTGTTTGCAACTAAGCAATCTGTATTTTTCTTGTTTCCCCTGGAGATTTTGACGCACTCTACCATGGACTTATTTTAGAGGGGAAACCTCACCACTATCACCAAGTTCCCATTTGACTTTTGTTGACGGCTTGTTCGAAGCATCATGGAAAGGCACCTGATTGCTGATGCCCTCAAACCCTAGGGGTTCTCCTCTTAAACAGCACCTCTGCTACCGTGCTGATGGGCAGGGTCTGAGCTTCTTAGTTGTCAAGGCCATGCTTATTGTTCTCAGCTAATGGAAAAGTAAATTAGACTAGAACTTGGACTTTCTGTGTTCCTGAAATGCACCTTGTGGCTAAATGACAGTGGCTAAATTGAGGGGGTATGGTAACAAATAAAGAGTTCAAATTGGAGTACTGCTGAATCAGAAGCTGAGATTGCAACCAAGATATGGAAAGCAGAAATAAAGCCAGAAAGAAGATAAGGCAAGAACACATGTGTGATTCTTAAGTATTCATTGCTATGCAATATATTCACATTAACAAAAATATGCTGGCACATACCCAGTGTAAGAGAGTCACCTCAAGAAATATTAAAAATAGATTTCTGGGGGCCCTCCCTGGTGGCACAGTAGGTTAAAGCATAGCACTAAGAAGCTAAAGCCACGTCAGCATGAGTTCGATCCCCGCCAGCCCTGGAGGTGATCCCACATGGCACCACAGACCTCTCCTGACCTGCCCGCTGCTCCCCTCAGCATTGTACTTCTCAGTAGGTCTGTTCTGTTCCCAGCGCTGTCTCTGGTGAATCCTCTCTCTGGCCTGTACCCCAGTTCCATATGCATAAGTAAATAAATCTTTAAAAAAAAAAAAGATTTCTGGACCCTGTCTTCAGAGATTTTTCCTTTTTAAGATGGACTCAAAATTCTGAGTGCCTGTTCCGGGCACCATGTGTAGCTTATCTGTTGATAATACAGTGACATTCTTTCTGAATAATGAAAACATTCTAAGCCTTGGCCATTTCATTAGCCTAGCCATTATATATATTTTTATATAGGCTAATGTAATCCATACTGAGGATCAATGCCCAAGGTATTTCACCATCTTAACTTTATATTAGGAGTTATATAACAAAATGAAAGGCCTTTAAGCTAGGGCTGCATTTCTTCTGTTGTGTTGTTAGGTCATCACTCTCAGAATTACCTGGGATTAATATTAAACAGGCTAGCTACCCAGTCCCCAAAGATTTAGAATTTGGTAGATGTGTATGGGCCTGAGAATGTGTACTTTTCACAATAAGAGTTATATTGAAGTTTGGGTGTTACTGAACAGGAACTTGAAAATCAGTTCTACTTTTTACCAGAATCCCGTCATTGTTTGATTGATTGTTTACAGGATCACTTTCCATTTTCTGTTTATAATAACTGTTGTCTTGTCTGAAAGTTACCAGGACCTCATTCTGTAGTGGAGTTGTAACTTTAACAAATTGTTAGTGTTCTGTTTAAATAATCACTTTCTCTCCTTTTTTTTACATAAACTCAGGCAGTTCATTTTATGAAGCTTTAAAACAAAAGTTATGTTCCTTTTTCAGGTGAATAGGAGCATTGATAATATATAAAATTTATTTGCTATTTTTAGAGTTAATTTCAGAAGGCTTTGTGGATTTTAAACTATCCAAGTTGTTAAAGATGACCTTTGGTAGAAATGCATTTGTGTTCTTGGGTTCTGTGTACATATTTAAAAAAAAAAGGTATGTGTTCTCATGTGAGGATGGGACTCTTATTAGTAAAAGAGATTCAGTTGCATTGATCTTGGTATCTTGCTCCATGCCTTGCAGATATTTCTGCAAATTGATTTTTTTCCTTCTTTGGATACAAGATTCTCACTTCTGTGTTCTTCCTTTTGGGAGAATGGGAACCTTCACTTTTTGAAAGAGGTGTTGAAATTAATTTTGTGTCATTGGCCTTACATGCCTATTTCACTTTATATAACATATTCTTAAAAAGTTAAGGGCTAATGCAGAAAGAAAAAGAAAAATACCAGATGGTTTCACTCGTAGCAGGAACATAAAAACCAGGGGGAAATAATAATAATA
>NW_004567124.1:9228980-9245358 GCF_000260355.1 Condylura cristata | reverse complement strand
CAGCAGTGTACTTCGTCGATCTGCCTGTTCTGTTCCCCACTCTGTCTCTGGTGAATCGTCTCTGGCCTGTACCCCAGTTCTGTAAGCATAAATAATAAAATCTTAAAAAAAAAACAAAAACCAAAAAACAAAACCTGAAAGAGAGATGAGTGTTTCAAAGGATGTGGGAACCAATTAGATAATGGCCACCATTCAAAGTGTGATTTTGTGTAAGTCACCTAACTTCTGTAAGCTTTGGTGTCTTCAGCAAAATAGGCGGATTGAGGACTTGTTGCATGGATTCAGAAAGATGTATGTATACTTAGGATTGCAGTTTGTTTATATTTTCTTCTCAGGGAGATGCTTTGGAGGGCTGTGCTGGCTGGTTTTACTCATTGGCTAGTGAAGTTGAGATGGGAGCAGAGTTTTCCAGAATGGGAACTGAGTTATGGTTAATTGGTCTGAGATAGGGTGTCTTCCGCCCTTCCTTTGTGCTTCAGGTACCCTACCAGGATGATCCTTTTTCCAAGAATGCCAAGTCTTGGAAAAATTTGAGGGAGAACTGCTCTGTAACGGTGCTCTACATAACACTGGAAGCAGGAGCTAGGCCCTTCTAGACTTAAGTGAACTGAAATTAAGAATAGCATCAGTTCTCTGCAAGAAGCAAGGGTCCGTGCATCAGCAACATTGCATCACCTGCAGACTTTTTGGAAGTGCAGAATGTCTGGGATCCACCTAGCCCTCTTACCTCAGAACCAGCATTTAATAAAATCCTGAGATAAATGTGTATCACAATATATTTGCTGCAGATCTAACCTAGTAGGCAGGGATACCTGTCAATATTTCTAAATATTGAGGTGGTGGTGGTAACCAGGTCTGATGATTTTTTGGAAAAACTGGAAGAAATGGTGGGCCTGGGACTTGAACTCAGATGTCTGGCTCCATTTTGAGTGCTTATCCCATATCCTCTTGACTGAGGTCTTCCTTGACTCTTAGGGTCTGTACCTAGCCTGATATGAGGGCTCTCACTGTCCTGTTAATGTGGCCCCTGGGAAGAGTGATGCCTGGGGGCAAGAGAGCAGCCTGGGACCATTCAACTGTGTCATAAGTCTCAGTATCCATTAACCCTGTCAAGCACCTTGCCATCCCTGGGGAATGACTTAGATCCAAATATAAGAAGGCAGCAATTTTAAGTCTTGGAGATCTGTGGAGGTTTCTGTCATACCAACAGAGGGTCCCTGAAAATTGTGTTTTATCTCCATCCAAGGACAGGATCAGATTGAGTTCAATTTTTCTAATGTTCCTCTAGACTCTTAAATCCTGCTTCTCCAAGAACAATGTCAGACAAAATACCCTGCAAGGCATTTGCCAAATGGCTTGAAATAAGCATCCACACACATTTCCAAAAAGACAATTAGAAGCTTATTTGAGGAACTAAAGGCCTGCTGTGCTAGACATTAGTTGGAGAGCGCTTAGTGCCCCTTTGGCAAACTCTCCAGGGCGCTTTCTCATCACAGCCCTGATAGGAGAAACTGAACTGGGCAATGGGAGAGACCCCAGGCTGGGAAGGTAGGGAAGGGAAGAAAGAAAGAATGACTTGCTCCAGAGAAGGGACAATGGCCTTATCTCCTCCCAAGAGAACTGGGGTCTTTGCAGATACAATCAAGTGGAAAAGTGAAGTTCTTATAAATTAATCAACCCTTGGATCATATTACTAGTTAACACTATTGTTATGACCTGGAAGACTCTGGAAAACTAAACTCTGGAGAAGGTCAGGACTTCTGCACAAAATCACATATTGGGCCAATGGCAAAACCTGGTCAGGATCTAGGGAGCTTGCGTAGCTCTGTGTTCTGTCCCTTCTGCTCTGCTGCCTTACTTCTTGGGAGGGGGGAAGATGCCGAATGACTTTACAGTGATTGGATCCAGATGTGCTAGGCCTACCCCCCTTTAAAAATAGCATGATAGTTTATATATTTGTGTATGTACTTATTGAAATAGAATATTTTCCTCTGCTGTTTCCATAGATCACTCCACCTTTTGCACATGAGGGATAAAGGTCAGGAAAGAAAAGCAACAAGCCAGTAAAGATCAGGTTGTTGGGGATGTTACAACAGGTGGTTTTCTTGGCTGGAGGCAACAGATGGAGTGACCTGTGGCACAAAGGAGCAGGAACTTCTTCTCTAGAAGTGGGCAGGATGTTTGTGTGCCAAGTGGATTTACATGCACTTGCTAAAATTTTCAGGGACAGATGCATTGTTAGATTTGTAAAATTAAATTTTGGGAAGGCGGAACTTATATAGTGAGGTTTTCAGCTTAGTTATGGATCCTAAGGGCTCCAATGCAGAGGTATGGGGAAGAGGTAACTATTTCTACAATGTATAATTGCTTGTGGGGAAAATCTGGTCTGTAATGTTTATGCCACATAGTTTAACAACAGATTATACACTGCCTCAGCTTAAATGGTTTAATGTGTGTGCTTATCTTATTTGGTCCGCTAGACTGAGATTTGAGGGTACCCAAACCCTTCTTTTGTTCAGTGGTTTAGAGGCAGAGTTGTTAAATGATTATAGAGCTTCAGCTGCAGTGGTCAAAGCAGATGCCTTGATGAAATTGGACTTAAACTAGAGGCTAAATGCACTGCATTTTGGTGTCCTTCCATATGGTATTGGCTGTGTCAGCCAGACCATTACAACTTCCCAGTCAAATACCATATTTATTGGTTGAACTCAATACATTATTAACAAGAACGGGGTAAGTAGTTGAGAATCCAAAGATTCTAGAAGGAAGCAGTCAGTGTGTCAACCAGCTTAATCTTAACCCTGAGAAAGAGCTGGGAATCCTGTGTTTTAGCAGCTTCTGTGGGTTATTTTGATGTACACTGAAGCTTGAGAGTTGCTGTTCCATGGTAGGTAGGTTGGTTCTTAAACAACAAAAGCCATCTGGAACTGCTGTCTGGAGTGTCCTTTTCCACAGCATTTCATATTGGGTTGCTTTCTTGTTCTGGTAACCCAGGCCAAGTCGGTGGAGTAAATAGAGTTAGATTTCCATTAGTGCTCAGTAATAATTAATGACAGTCTGTAGTCTGGATAGATAGGACAGTCCAGCTCTTCTCTGCTTGAGCTCTGCAAAAAAGCATGCTCTGGTTGTGACTCCAGGGTAAATGTAGAGCTGTTCCTCTCCAGCAAGCTTTTGACAGCCATGAGCTGTCAGGGAGACAGGAGATGGACAGAGCTCAGGGAGGAGAGGAGAGGTGCCAAAAGCTGCTGAGAGCCTCAGAGGGAGACAGATTTCTGCTGAGAAGTATCATAGTAAGCAGCAAGGCTGAGACAAGGATGTTTTTCACCTGTATTTCTGCTGGCAGTGTGATAGCAAAAGTGTTTGATGAGCATTCTTCTCTCCAAAGGACTTTTTCATGTAACAATGGAAATAGAACTCTGTTTGAGAAACATTTCCTGGTGGAACAAGTGTTTCCAACAGAAACAAACTGAATGTTGAGATACTGTTGACTTTGACTTTGAGAGAAAAGGGGAACTTTGGGGGTTTCCTCTCGTTCACCCCTTGTTCTGTGCTGGGGAGTATATACTCAGCTGAATAAGACAAGATTTCTGGTCTGATTGGGGTTACCCAAACGAAGGGGGGCTGCCAGACTTTCTTGGCAGAGGGAACATTATGTACTAAGGTCTGGAGCCAAATAGTTCAGGGACTCTGACTGGCTGGGCGTGTTTTCCTGGTTGTGGGGGTTGAGGAGTAGAGGCTGTGTGTGTGTGTATGTGTGTGTGTGTGTACAGGGGTGAGGAGTGCTGATCTAGGAGATTGCATTCAGAGGACACAGTTCCATCTTTTGTTTAGGATCTTTTAGTGAGTTGTAGATGAGTCTATAGGATAAATCACATTATAAAACTGCAATTGTACCCCCTTTTAGTTGAAGCTGTAGTTGGTTTATAACTAACTTCAAGGAGGTCAAGTCTGGGTGGAACTGGTGATTCAGTGCAGTGCTGGAGAAGTATAATTAAAAACAAAATCTCTCAACCTTGAATACCTCTCCTCAAAGATAAAAAGGGAAAGAAAATGTTATTAGTGAATAAGCATTAAATGGGCTGTCTATCCCAGAGAACCTACCACAGGGTGGTAGGTTAGAGATTACAAAGATGGAGAGAAATCTTACACTTTTATATAGTTAAGATGGATACAATGCATTGTATTCATACCCTCAAGATAAAATTGCTAAATATATTTTGTCTTTACTGCTGAAGGTAGGGCTTGCAATTTGCAGTGTGGTGACAGCTGAAGTTAGGCCCCATATCTCCCAGGAAACTGGGAGATAGAAAATTACCTTGCCTGTTGATGACATTTCAGAGAGCTGGCTCTCTGTCCTGAAAAGGGTTTAGTTAGCGTTTGACCTTAGAGGAACAGCCCTCCCCTTTTTTTCTGGTGAGGAAGACCCAAGCCTGGACTTACCCTTAGCTCCTCAGGGCTCAGCCTCCCCCTCTCCCAGCTGGACATTGAGCTGGGAGAATTATCTCTGGACAGTAGATCCTCATCTGAAAAGAATATGCTGGGGTACAGTTCTATCTGGGAGGCTTTTCTTCCCTCCTTATTGCCACATGCTGACATGTCTTTGCTCCCCATGACAGAACACCCAGACTAGACAGCTTTGCAGATGGGCCTTGTACTTAACTAGTCCATCTCTACAAGTTACCAGCATTTGGAGCCCAAGTTGGGGAGTGCCTCTGCTATGGCATCTAGTCTTGGGTACCCCTTGGCAAAGCTACTGCCCTTTCCCAAGGCAGGGATGTCTTGGGATAATTCTTCATCTGTCAGGTGATATCTGAACCTTGTTCTTTTTGTCTGCCTCTATAAACTAATCAAAGTCATTTAAAGACTTTTGTCTCCCTCTCTCCCCACTGTCTTCCCTGGACTCCTTTGTCTCTTCTTTTTCCTCAGTCAGAGTCAGGAAGAATCTTTGATTCCTCATCAGTTCAGTTTATGGGTTTTCTGTAGGGAAGTGGTGAAGACTTCATATGCCATTTAGATCAAGCATACTATGCTTCCTCTAATGCTTGAAGATGCTTAGAAAATTGCTTTACCATGACCTTATTAAGGACTCTCCAAGAGACTTTGAGTTAAATGACAATGTTTATATATAGAAATTTCCTCTCACATGTTGCCTCAGTTGCCTGACCTCCCTTAAATTATTATATCAGAAAATTGACTTCCCTATCTGATCCAACCCTATTGTGGAAACCCCTGACTTGGCATCTGGGTTCTGGAAGAACTGATTCGAGCCTAAACAGAGGTTTATGAATTTAGAGCTAAAATCTGAGGACCCCAAGCCCCTGGCAATAGAAATTGGTCAGTAAGGTGATAATGTTGGAGGAATTACATATTTAGTGGGACACAAGAATAGAGTTAGGGTTGTGAGACTTTCCCCTCTCTCATTTTTCCCATCCCCCTTTCCCATTCACTTTCAAACCAGTGTCTTCTCTGAGTGTCCTAATTTTGTTGCCTCTGGTTACCTGCATTCTGATGCATCTTCTATTCTACATGGCGTTAAATGTAGAGGACACAGCATGCTTCCCTCCCTCCACCCCCATTCTTGGATCTTGTGGCATCAGGAGAAAGGAGGGGTGTTCTTGATAAGCTGTGTTGCTTTGGGCAGGTCCCCCATTGTGTCCAGTCTTGGATCCTTTATCTCTTAAATTCAGTCAGTGTATATGCCACCCAAAGATTGTGTGGACCAAAAAAATTTTTTTGAAGTAATATTGATTGAGGATGTGTAACACTATAATTTTGGTATTTGTATACATCAGTACATTCTGATCATCACCAAAAAAGTCTGTTTTCCACCTTCCCTCCATATCATTGACCCCTTTTTTTTAACCAGTCTTCCCATCCTCCTCCTCCTTACCCTCTGGTTACCACCATTTTGTTCTCATAATGTAAGAGTTTATAGCAATCTAGAAGGACCTATCGGGCATTAGGCTAAGTGAGTTAAGTCAGAGAGAGACCAATGCATACCATAGGAGCTCACTATTAAGTGGAAGATAAAGAAGCAAAACAAATGAATAAATAAAACAAAAACAATGACTATTCTATATCCAGAGTGGAATTTGGCTCCTTGTGGTCAGCCTGTACTTCTTTTGGAGACTCCTCACTTCTCCTGGTTGAACCTATCAGACCCACATTCATCCTCAAGAAAGGACATTGCAGTGATAAACAGACCTCTCCAGCCATCAACAAATTCAGTGATGACAACTCCCTCAAGCCTTTTTGTCCTTTGAGCAACCCTTGTGCCTTCTGATGATGAAGAAAATGAAGCTTTGGTAAGAAGTAATTTGGAAAGAAGACACCTTAAACCTGTGCTGTCTTAACATATGGCTTCTGAACTTGAAATGAACTAGTAGAGTTCTACCATGGGGTTGGGTGGAACTGAGGAACAGAATTTCTGATTTCTTAAAAATGTATTTAAATTAAAACTTGAAAGTAGGTTTTCAGTGTAATTATTTGAATAATTTTTAAGTATGTTTGGAATAACTTAGATGTGTGAATCAGGCTTTTCATCTGCAAATGTTATGAAATTGAAATATAGATCAAGTATTACTGATGAAGATTTTACACCCAAAATGAGATGTGTGCTATATAAATGTAACATATACACCAGATTTCACAGGCTTGGCATAAAAAATGTAAAATATCTCAATGATTTTTATGTTGATTAATGTTGAAATGATAATATTTTAGATCTATTGGATTAAACAAAATATATTACTGAAGGCAAGTTCACCTGTTTCTATTTACTTCTAAAAATGGTTACAAAAAAATTTATAATCATTTGTATGATGTGCTTTTTATTCCTGTTGGTAGTGCTGACTTAGACCTTGGTATCTGAAACTGGCTGGACAGCCTCAAGGAAAATGCTGGTGCCAGAAGTTCCTGGAAAGAGTGATATTTTCTGGAGTCTTCCTCCGTGGTCTGCTTATGTCCCAAGCCATTGAAACAGTCTCCTCATCTCAGCAGTGACCTCCTGGGGTCATATCTGAGACAGCATCCATTTTGTAAAGGTTTCACTGTTTCAGGAGGAATCCTGAATTCTTTATTTCCTGACAACTCTATGGGCAACACATCTCCCATTAGTCTGCTTTTTGAAAAATGGACCTCCACCAGGGCACTTGGAGATTCTTTGTTGATCCAGCTTTACTCTGTTATGATTTTTTTTATATTAGGCCTTCGCTTGAAGAACAAGAAAACCAATCAGCTTTGGGGAAATTTAAAACACGACTCACTTTATAGCAGATATGCTGAATCCCTTTATGGTCCAGAACTTAATGTGGCCATAGTGAAGCTGTGGGCCAGGGAAGGTATCCTGCCAGCTCATGGAGTTGCATTTCAAAGCAAAGAACATATACTGGAACAAGTTATTTTAAAAGTTAATGAGGTTTGAGTTGAATAAATATTTTCAAAAGAATTTCATGTCTCTTGGATGATAATGGCTAACCAGATCTGACATTAGAAAATTTGTTGGGGGCCCTCCTTGGTGGCACAGCGGATTAAAGCTCAGCACTGCCAGCTGGCCTCGGCCACTTTGGTGGGAGCTCAATCTCTACTCTGGAGGCGACCCACATGGCACAGCAGACCTCTCCTGACCCATCTACTGCTCCCCTGAGCCACCAGTGTACTTAGTCTGCCTGTTTTGCTCCCTAGTCTGTCTTTGGTGAATCCTCTCACTACTCCTGCACATCTGGCCTGTACCCCAGTTCTTTATGCATATAAACAAATCTTTAAAAAAAAAAGAATTAAAAAAAAGCTAGTTGGGTGTGCAATAATTGGTTATTCAGAAAACATCCTTTCAGTACCCTGCTTGTGAGATATTCTGCTTGTGGTTTCCAATGAAATGCCCCTTGCTGTTTGGGGAGGTTAACGCTCACACGTATAGCTATAGGCACATAGGGCGGAAATAATGTTATTCATTTTAGAGACTGAAGAATGATCACCATGGTCACAGAAGATTTTTTTTTTTTGTCTCAGACTTTTTCACTTACCAAGGGGTTTCTCAAAGTAGATTTCAAGTATCTTCTGCCTCAAGGATGAATCACCTGAGTTCATATACCCATTTTGAGTTGATTTTTATATATAGTGTGAGGTAGTTGCATGTTATAGTCCAGTTTTCCCAGACCATTTATTGTAGAGACTCCTTGTTCCAGTGTCTATACTTGGCTGCTTTGGCCGTATATGTGTGATTTTATTTTTGGGCTTTCAATTCTGTTCCATTGGCCCAGGTGTTTTGTTCCAATACCATGCTGTTTTTATTTATTTATTTGCATCATTTTTCATTTTGTGCATTTTTTCATCTCTGTTGTAATCCTGGTGAAGTTCCCCAATTCACCCATGTGCCATCACTTGTGCACTCTGGCATGGTCTTCTTTTGTGCTTTGAATTCTCGTCTGGGATATATGTCCACAGGGCCACTTGGTCTCATCTCATACTAGAGGTAGGTGACATTAATGTCAGGGGAATCAGTCATGAGACAGGCCCTTCTTAGCATCCCAGGGATGGGGTGGATTTCACAGGGATGTTTCTTTTCTGAAGAACACTGGAGAGACCAGCATATGGACTTGTGTCCGTATATTAGTGCTGTGAATAAGGGAGTAGATTCACCTGCTTCCATTTGTAGGATGGCAGAGTCGTGGTTTGTTGTGCAAGCAGTGTGAAGAATTGCATGGATTCCGTCCTCCTTGGGTTAAAAGAAACATGGAAATTGATGGTGCCCAGGGTTGGAGTCTCAGCCTGCCTGACTTTTGCATGACCCACTTGGCATATGGCTTTTCCATCATATTCTTTAGTATTAGTTGCTGTAGTTAACTTGCCCTGGTTTTTTTTTTTTTTTTTGGCGAGAACTCACTCATTGCCCCAGTTTAAGAAGTCATTGTCCATGGAAAGCTGTCAACCCCGACTTGTGTTTGAATTCTAAGCAGACATTGAATCCACCAATTTGTTTGTTGTCTTGACTTTCTCTTTCAGGTCTTTTGACCAGTTTTGGATGAAGGTGACAGAAGTAGTTACGGGAGTTTCCTTTCTTTAGTGCTTGGCAAGTGATTACTACAACACACCCCATATTCATTTAGTTGGAAGCATTTGTCCTAAGACTTGGTAAAGGTCCTGGAGAAGACTGTGATGGGGTCTTAGAAATGATACGTGAATCCTGTTGTCATGCCTTTATGTGGGACTGCCAAGTACTTGTGTCATGTCTTATAGTTAAGGTACCTTCCCTCCCCCATTTTCATTTTGCCATTTTGACACCTATCAGACACCTATCAGACACTGTACCAGATACTTTGGGGCATGCAGAGAAATAAAGCTGTTGCTCTCTCCTAGAGCCTCTCACTCAGTCTGGGAGGTGGCTTTGTAGCTCAGAGCTTTGGCTCTGATTGGGTGGGGAAGAGAACAGCTTCTGGGAGAGGAAGGGACCTCTGCTGTGGCAGTTGCTGGTAGGATTGGGGATTCATTTTGATTGGTGAATTCTATAACTGGGACTAATCCTCAAATGTGTCTGAATCCGCAACTGACTTCTAGTCAGATCATTGGTATCATGCTGTGTGTGTGTGTGTGTGTGTATGTATCACTCACACACACACACACACACACACACACACACACACACACACACACTGAACCTCTCACCTCCCTGCTCCGCCTGTCTACCCCCCTGTAACTCCCTGCCCCAAATGCTTTGGGAGCAAGCTGGAGCTTCAATCTGTCTGTTTTTTGTGGTTTCCAGTTGGTCTTCAAGCTTCGTATTTGTTTTTTAATTCCCTCAGCAAATATTTTTCTGGGAGGCCCTGCCTGTGGTGAGTGCTGGGGACAGAACTGACCACAGTGTCAGCTCTCCAGGGGCTAAGATTCCAAAGTCTGTTGAGCCAAGTGGGAACTGGAAGCATCTGGGTCAGAATCATTTTGTGAGCTTTGTAAAAATGGCAGAAGCATTGGTCCATCCCAAGCCACAAAATCTGCTTTTAAAACAAGCCTCCTAGAGGTTTCCTCTCCACTCACAGATTACTGTAAAAGTTTGAAAAGTTTTGCTCTGGAGGTGTTGCCATCACTTGAGTGAGAAATGATGGAGTCCAAGATCACTGGTGCAAAAGGGCTAGAGAGAAAAGTCGGGGCCATGTCAAAGGCTCTTCGAGAGGCGGCCAACAATATGTATGCGATAAGGGTTGTATAGGAGGACCTGGCGCTGTTGGCCTGGGAGCTTAGTGGGCATTGTCAGTGATGGGGTGGGGGTGAGTTTCGTGCACTTTGAGCTTGAGATCTGTGCAATGAGCCCCTTTATTGTCTGTAAGTGTTAGGAATTATAGGTCAGAGAGGCAGCTTGGGGTAGTCCGTCTCCCAGGAACTCTTATGTGTATGTGGAGTTATAATGGCATCCTGCTGAGGTTTATGCTGGGAGCAAAAGAAGTTCTGTCCATTGAGTCTGCCTTGTTTTTGTCCCCCTTGGTCCAGCTTCTAATAATTTGGTCCTCATCCTTAGATACTTCTTTATTTCCTTGGTGAGATCCCCAAGTGAGTCCTAAAGGAAGTGGAGAAGAAACGCTGGGGTGAGATGGGCAGGACTTGACCCTGTTCACCTCTGCCAGGTTGGAGATGAGACCAGCTTGGCACTTTCCTTTAGCAGCAGGTCCAGGCCTGTGTGTGCCCAGGTTGTCTCCTAGAAGTTCCAGAGGTGCCTGCTCTGCTGCTGAAACTGAGCCCAGTGCTGTCACTGTACTAAAATGGATATATTGATTTTAACCTTGGGTTTCTCAACACTGACATTCTGAGCTGGTTAATTTGGGATGGGAGGGTGGGAATCTGTGCACAGTAGAACGTAAGCAGCACCTGTGACTGTCATTGACTCAGTGCTAGTAGTATCCTTCTTCCTCAGCTGTGACAACCATAAGTATTTCCAGACACTGTCAGATGTCCCATGGTGTCAAAATCACCCTGGTTGAGAAACATAGATTTAACCCAAGTCTTTTTTCTGTAGTGGGGACTTTGCAGTGGGAACTCAAAAGTCTGCTCTGTAGAGGAATTGTGAACAATGTGAATCTTAGCATTCTTAGGAGAGCTTAGTTGTTTGGGGAGTTGTGGTATAATGGGTCTTGGTGTTCTCTGTGTCTTCTCTATCAGATTCATTGCATGGTGTTGTCCTTGAGCTTGGAAACTTCTCTTACTGCCTCTGCATCTGCTTTTTAAAGCATCACCTTTGGGCTTTACTCTAAAAATCAGTCCAGTCTCCCTTTCTCACTACTAGGTCCTCCATCCTTTATCTTCTGTGATATGACCAAATACAAGTCTGTGTCAAGGCTTTGGGGGTCTTTTCCAGCAGAATCCTACCCCTGGTGCCCTCTTGGGCATAGCCTCCAAACCACCCTGCCATCTCCCATTGCTGCCCTGTCAAGTGAAAGAGGAGTCTTTCTGACAGGCAGTCCTCGTCAGATCTTCCCTTCAAGATCCCCTGACCTTCCTTTTCCTATGGACAACAGCCTTGGGGAGTGAGGTTCAGATTTGTAGTCCTTCCCTGTCTTCATGCCCACACCCTGGCAGTATCTTCTCCTGCTTGCTTTACCTGCTTGACAAACATGCAGGTCAGCTCAGCTCTGTCTTGGGAAGACTTGACTGCCTGTTCTGTTGCCCTTCAGACATTGTTGTAAATGTCCATTCTTGCTTAGAAGTTCCCTGAGAATTTTTACAAGGGCCTGGCCCAGCGCTGAATCCTTGAAAGGCACCAATAAATCTTGGGTGAATGACTGACAAACATGTCATCCTTTTACTGTGGTGAGCTTGCCTCCCAGGTAGGAGGATACAGGGCCCATGCCTTGGGGAGACTTTAGACCCTGTTGCATCATTTTCTTGAATGTTCATCACCATCCTCTCCTTGTCCTCCCCTGCTAGTTCCATTCTGAGGGTCTCTGCTTTCCCTCAGATTCATTTTCACAGCCTGTTCCTATGAAAAGAAACACTCTGTTCCTAGAAAGGATGGGAAATTCTTTGATTTATTAGAAGACAAAAAATGTATAATGTAGACTTGTTCTGCAGAGAAGTGAAGGGAATAGGCAGTGAGATAGAAGGGGGATAGAGGAAGTCATATTTGGCTTGGTGGCTGTAACTCTAGTGACAACTAATATGCAACTTGAATTTTGTTAATGGAAACAGTACAGGTTTACAACCAGAAAGTATTCTTTTGTTTGTTTGTTTGTCTTTGTGGATGCACAGACATTTCCTTCTTTATTTGGTTTCTGTGGTCTGTGTTTAATGTAGACAGAATGTTTGTGTCTCTCGAATTTATTTTAAGAACAACAGGATTGTAAACTTTGTTTAAAGACGATAGCTTGGAGAGACAACCTGCCTTGCCTGCTGGCCATTTCCAGGGGAATTTCACCCCTTGCCTGCTGTATTCAGAGTGGGTTTTTGGCTTTCTATAGTCAACGACAGAATCTCCTTAGATTCTTTTCTATTACTCAATGTGGGAAATACTTCTGAGAAGAGAAAAAGCCCATTTAAAAGTGATTTGTGCTTAATTCTCTAAAAGGTTGGCATTTGGAACCAGGTCGCTCCTTCTGGGAAAGGTTACCACATACTCATGAATGTACCAGATGTCATATGTGCTGTGTTTAATTGCAAATAAGGGATTTCTGAGAATGCTGCTGTTTCCTATAGGTCAGGTCCTCTAGTTACCATGAATTTAGAATGCTTTGAGTCCTGGCTGATCTTCCTGGGGAACCTTTGAGAATGTTAATTTCTGAAACCCGCCTAGACTCACAGAAACACAGCCTCTTGGGGGTAGGACTGGGGCTTTATTTTTAAGTGTTTCCCATAGGAAATTGATGGCATCTTAGGGGAGACTTCTGTGTGGGTAGAAGATTAGAACAGCTTGCCAACTTTGACAGTTGACCTGCTGTTATTAACTGCAGTGGTCTGGGGACGAGAGTGAACCCTAAGCTTCCACTATAGGAGCATCAGTGATGATGCTGTTTTGGAAGGAGATGAACAAGATGAGGAGGGGATGGGAAGATGCTTCCCCCTGCCAGCAGCAGTGTCACCTGGGATATCTCACTTGGCTGTCCTGGGAAGCCAAGGGGATGAAGTGATTAATAGATTTGTGAAAAGATTTGACTTCTGCCCTTCAGGAGCTTTAGAAATCTGCAGTCTTAGAGATTTTAAGAAGCACATCCTGTCATCACATAGAGCTAGCTCTGTGTTATGGCTTCTGTTAAGTGTGGATTCATTAAGAACTTCCTCCCATCCTTATCCTACTGCAGACCTGTCAACTGTTCAGGATTTAGCTACCTTTTGATTTTTGCATATGCCAGGTATATAGTTCAACACGGACCTTTACTCCGGTCAAGGCATTTGACTGTCAGAGAACCTAGAGAAAGCAAACAGATTGAAAATTATCTATTTTTTTTTTGTTTCTTTTTGGAAGTTGTCTTGAGGTACTCTGACAAGTTTATGTTAGTTTGGGGGCTAGAAACTGGAAGATTCTCTGGCTTTCTCCTGGTGAAGACACACAATATACTGGTCATTTTTTATCCTAATTGTGAATTCTTAAACCATGGGGCACACCAGTATCAAAAATACTAGCAACATTTTATTTTTGAATTTATTTATATCACATCATTGTTCATTTTTTCACACCAGTGTTCATTTTTTCTACAGTATTTGCTTTCTCCTCTCAGGTGTGTACCCTTTAACATTCCCAGCACCAATTCACCCATGCACCATCACCATAGTCCCTTGTGCTCTTCCCTCTCCCTCCCCTATAGAATGTCCATGTTATTTTACTTATTCTTTTTTACTGATCCCTTGTTTGCTTCCCCTACATTCCTCCTATAAGTGAAACTGTCCAATGTTTTTCTTTTTCCTTCCGACTTAGTTCACTGGGCATGATCTCTTCCAGTTCCATCCACTTAATGAGAATGACATGAGTTTGTCTTTTTGATTGCTGAGTAATATTCCACTGTATATATTCCATATGTACCACATCTTCTTGATTCAGTCATCTATTTTTGAGCATTTGGGTTGTTTTCATATCTTAGCTATTGTAAACAGTGCTGCAGTAAACATAGGGGTGCAGGTGTCCTTTTGAGTGGATGATTTTGTGTCCTTTGGGTAAATCTGTAGGAATGGAATTGCTGGGTTATATGGCAGCTCCATTTTTAGTTATTTGAGGACCCTCCACACAGCTTTCCATATTGGCTGTACTAGTTTGCATTCCCACCAGCAGTGTAGGAGAGTTCCTTTTTCTCCACATCCTCACCAATATTTGTTGTTGCTACTTTTTAAAATATCTGCCATTCTCACTGGTGTAAAGTGGTACCTCACTGTGATTTTGATTTGCATTTCCCAAAGTGATGTTGAACATTTTTCATATGCCAGCATTTACTGCCAACAACATTTTAGAAGCAAACTTAACTAAATGCTGGGGTATTTGCACCTCTGCTCAATTTCCTGTGCAGGATGATCAGGACAAAATTTGTGATACTTTAATGAGAAGTATCTTACTTAATCCTAGATCACTGTTCCAGGGTCACCAGTCAGGATATTCCAACTCACTATAAATACAGATATTTCCTGAAACTTGGTCTGCACTAGTAACAGTTTTGGCTTTATGCTAATTCTAAGAGAGAGATGTTCTAAAAATTAATTTAGTTAAGTTGTTGTTCAGCTTTTGGAATTTACAAAGTATAGAAGTTTACAAAAGAAAACATTAGGTTTTTGTGACTCATATTCTGTGACTGTCATACTTCTATTACACTTCTAGCATAAGTGATATTTTATGCCACTGGTGTTTCAAAAGGAGAAAATTCCATTGCAGTTTAGTTGACTTTGGGGAAGTTAAGCAACTATTTTGTCTCTTAGGTAGAAAGCAGATTTGTCCTGAGTTTAAAAAACAGTATATCTGTCTTATTGGGTCAATCATGTTTCCATTTAAAACACAGAAAAGGTATCTAGCAAAACAATTCTTAACTGCTATTTCCTGAGCAAGTTCTCTCTGCTTGAAAAATGTTGCCCCAATTAGAACTTCTGCTTTTATCTTCTTCCCTAGAATTCTGTCTTCTAAATGGCACTTAACCTGGATTACCTAGGGGTAGCAATTTGTCCTGGGGGAAGCTTAGCACTTGAATTAATGATGTACACCTACATTTTTGGGAAGGGAGGTGTTGGTTCTACAGGAGTTCAGATGAATACTGATGGGAACTCACTCCCAACTGTTTTGACACTCAGTCAACTGATCAGTATTTATTGAGCCTCTACTGGTATCCTGTGTTGTAATTAAATCCACGTGGATCATGAACAAAGTGTAAAACCTGGACTAATACTTACAGTCAAGCGGTGAGATTGTTAGAGGTAACAATTTCAAAGTAATCTGAGAACATGACTAATTCAGGGTAAATTTTTTGGAACAGTTTCTGACTGATACTCAATTTTAGCCATTGCAGAGGCCAGTTTTGTCTGGAAGCTCTAAGACATGCTGGGGAAGATGGGAAAGGTTATAAAGCAGGAAAAGTACAATTTTGGGGGAGAGAAGGGTGGAGATTCTTCCTGGAAGGATAATGTAATTTGGGCTGTCAAATACAAAGCCGGAAGATCGAATACTTGTTAAAAAATGGTGATCGTGAGCTGACTGATGAACCCACAGAGAGGCTACGGATGGGGGAACCCCTCCTTCAACAGGTGGGTATCTCTGCAGGGCTCCCCAGATTTAAGCAGAATATTATGCCTACCCAGAGTCCCTGGAGAGTTAATCACACTCCCCTGGTGGGGGGGGGGGGGGACACTGGACACTTTGTGTGTGTGTGTATTTGTATATACAGCTTTCTTCCCTGGAGGTGGGAAGTGTCTTTATTAACTTAAGTGACACATGTTAAAGTGAACACTAAAAATGTACTTCAGTACCACTAGGTTTTGAGTCTGAGATCAGAGTAGCACAGTCCTAGAGTAAACACCTAATTAAGCTCTTACTGTCACCTACATATTTGTGCCTGTAATTTGACTATACACTAACATATTACACCTGAGACTAGAACATTACATAATTAGGCAATTAAAACAAGTGTTCTATCCCCAGGACAACCCTTTGAAGGTTGTTACCATAAGGCTGTACGGCTTGTGCTGAGTTTCACAGGTCCTGTGCCCAGAAGGACTGTGTGTAGTCCCAGATTCTGGAATTATGAAACCAAAGATTGACAAGTGGCTCGTTTGAGTATGGTGGTTTATAAGTTTGGATGTTTAAGGAATCTTTGGTGTTCAGCAAATATGGATCTGTGTAGCTTTCCACACTTTGAAAAGTATTCTGAGCGTGAAAGGGAAGAGTACATCAGTTGGTCCTTAAGTAAATACAAATAAGCAAATAGAAACT
>NW_004567124.1:9226008-9228530 GCF_000260355.1 Condylura cristata | reverse complement strand
GGGAGCAGTGGGTGAGACAGGAGCGGTCTGTCACACCATGTCTGTCACCTCTGGGGTGGGGAATTGAACTTGCACTGAAGTAGCTGCAGCTAGCTTGCAGTGCTGAGTCCTCGCCTGTTGCACCACCAGGGATGGCCTTCTTGGTTTCATTTCTATGGAATAAAATATTGGACTAGGAGTGCACCTGGGCAACATTGACCAAACTTCTCTTCAAGCCTTGGGTATGACTGGAGGCTCACTCCTTGCTGAAAGGGACCATTACAGTGCATCTTCAGGAGAGGGACTTACTGCATTTTTCCTCCAGATGTGCAGGTGATTTGCGACTGAGAGTCATCGCTTGCCTTAGCTTGGTATAATCACGTGTGGCTGAGTATACTCAGGAACCCCAGACTATTAAAGGATGTATGCTCTGAAAGGGATGGGACCATCCATGTGCACAAAGGCAAAGGGGGCGTATTCTTATTGTGATGTATTTTTAATATTATTAGTGTGCAGTGAGAAAGAGAGGAGATTTCAACTAATAGTTTTCTCAATAAAACTCCCTCCCATTTTTAACCATACCCCCATGGGCAAATCCTGACTAAACAGGATTGGTTTCTTATACCCAAAAGCTTGCTATAATCTAAGAAACTTTCTGGCAAGGAACCAAAGAAAGGGGTTAGGTAGATCTTGAAGAGCTGGGACAGAAGGATAATAGTCAATAGTCACATCTATAACATACAATCCACAATAGGGTTGGGATAACAGCTACCATTGCTTCTGCCAATGACCAGGAACACCTGCACATGTGTCTCTCACCCCTGCATTTCTGCCAAGCACATCATGAGTCCCCTCCGAATGTTTCCTTTTAGCAGTACCAAGGTATAAGTAGGAGCTTGTAAAGCTGAAAAAGCAGGCCCACCTGTCTTCTGTCTTCTGTGTTATTAGTCCACCTGGATGCTCACTTCATCCTCCATTTCCCAGTAGCTACTCCACTCAGGGATTCTGGCTCATGGCGAACTGGGACTGGTAGTTCACCGCGGCTACATCTAAGTAGGGCCAAGGAAGGTGGTGGAGGTGTATCTGTAACAGCAACCGGGTTACATGCATTTAGGGCCTATGTGTGCATGTGTTTGAAAATTTAAAAAAAAAAATCTAATGTGTCATCATTAGATTTTTCTTTAAGAATCTCTAGACGAGTAGAATCAACATTATGTGAAAATAATCCTCTATTTGAAAAGAAAAGGAGTGAGGCTGACAGTGGAGAAAATAAATAGCATTGAGTTAGATATTTCTGCAGTTTCCAATATTTCTGTGCTTTAGAGTGCTGAATTTTACACTGTAACCATCATACATGAAAACAAGTAGGTTACACTGTAACCATCATGCATGAAAACGCAGGAGCCGGAGCCTTTTAACTTTCCTTTTTTCCCCTTCCCCTCATCTTTTTAGAAAACTTACATTCTTCTACTCACTTATCAAGCAGTTGCTGTGTACTGTGAACATCTTCAGCCACCCTTAATGTGGGCTTTGAAGAATATAAGTAACCATATACAGAAGCTACACATGAGACAATGTGTTTGTGGAATGGTTGGGAAAACACTCACAGGCATGCTAACATGTTTTTTATTTAATTTATTTTGATTTTAAATATTTTGAAGATTAGCTTCTTGGAATCAAGAAACTACAAGAGGATTTTCATTGAGCTTTTGCTGTGTTGCTGCTGATTCCCTAGAATATATTAAGCTTATTTAAGTACTTGTATTTAAGACTAGTACTTGACAATGGCTCATTTGTATATTCATGAGAATGTGTGTTTACAGAACACACTTCTTGTGAAACTTGGTGACTCCAGATCATGCCACTTCCTGACCCCCTACGTATAGCACATGGACCCCCTACGTATAGCACATGGATTTCTCTGTCTTTGTCTCTGTCTCTCTCTCTCACACACACACAAACACACACACACGCAAGGGTTTATACTTCTACTAAGCACCAAGGAGAAGCTCTTGCCAGGCTAGGCATTTGGGAGTTCTCTTCCAAATGTGTTTCACAAAATTTTGGGTAATAGACCACAGCTATGTCACTTATTTTCTATTTACAGATAGTCAAAAGATAAATGAAATGAGCCCCGGGGGATGGGCCCCCAAGTAGAGGTGCAGAATGGTGAGATGTGCACTGTACTCAGGTGAGGAGCTGGGTGTCATTCCCAGGCTGTTACCTGTGGCTATCTGCTGCAGGATCCAGGGGACACAGGAGCCGGAGCCTTTTAACTTTGTACATCTCCATTAAATTGACTCACTGGGAGTCTGCGGTAATGCTCTGCTTCAGGAGGATGGAATCTCTAATGTTCTAAAACTCCAGAGCACAAGAGGATACATTTCCTGTCCCAGCTGACTCACCTCTGTTGACCTCCTGGACATGACATCTAGTTCTAGTGTCAGCAAATCCCAAGTATCTGAATATTGTGTTTAAGTCTCTTGATTATGAAGTATGAATGTATTACCTGCTTGCTTGCAGTTTACTCACAAGGTGGGTGT
>NW_004567124.1:9202200-9225593 GCF_000260355.1 Condylura cristata | reverse complement strand
ATACACTCTTAAGAAAGTTACTTATTTTTAAACTTAAGATTGTAAATTATTTTATGTCAGTATATCAGGCTCATTCTTTAACAGTAGTATTCTGTTTCATTGGATCTCTTACTGGCTTCCTATTGACTGACATTTATTAGTTCATTTTTAGTCTCTCAATATTTTATATATTACTGTTTACATAAACAGATTTGCACTCAAGTGTGAGTAACATCTGTGGGATAAATTCCCACAAATGCAATGATTGAGTCAGAGTATTCACCTTTAATTTGATGTTATTAAATTTAATTTAATTTGATATTCTCCAAAGAAGTTGTGACAGTTTTAATTGTCTGACCAGTCATGTATGAGTGCGTGTTTCTCTATACTCTTCACCAATTGTGTTTTAAACTTTATGGTGTCTGCTGGTCCTCTAGGTAAAGGGGTATCTCATGTCACTTATTTTATTCTTTTTTTAAAGATTTATTTATTTATGCAGAAAAAAAACTGTGGTCTAGGGTAGAGGTGCGAGGGGTGAGAAGATTCACCAGAGACAAAATGGGGAGAAGAACAGGCAGGTCAACTGGAAAAAAGCATAAACAAACAAACAAACAAACAAAACAGCAGGCAAGACAGGAGAGGTCAGTTTCCTGGCTGAGGATCAAATTATTCATGCTGCAGTGGCTGGTGCTAGCTTCATAGTGCTTGAGATGTCAACTCCTGCACCACCAGGGAGACCCCAGTTGACATCTCTTAATATGCTTGTCATTTATACATATTGTTTGTTCTTTGTATTTTTTGCTTTTTTATTGTTATTGTTTTGTATTTGCTTTTTGTTTATTACGGAAATTAGCTTTCTGTTAAATCCTGCAAATATTAACCCCTGTTGACTTTGCTTGCATTAGCTTTTTCCCTCAGAAAACTTAATTTTACATGTAGTCAAATTTATTCTTCTTCTGTGAATTTTCAGTTTTGTATATGCTTCATCATCATGTTTTTGAATGCCTTCGCTCCTCAGTCAGGGTATTTCTTGTGCCTTATTTTTTGTTCCAAACTTCAATCGCATATACTTCTCTCCTGACATGAAGGAATTTCTTCAATTCTAATTAGGTTGTCTGCCTTGTCACTTATTCATTCATCCATTGATCTGTCAATCCACCCTTTCAGTTCCAATTCACTTGTGCCGGACTCTGCACTGTGTGTTGGGGTGCAATGGTAGACATAATAGGATCTTCCCAGCCCTTGCAGAGCTTGTTAAACACATAGAAGCATGTGAGGTTTACTTAAGAGTCATTGAAAACTACATGAAGGAGTAGCACAAACCCTTTCCTGCTCTGGGGTGGGATGGAATGAGGGTGATCAGGGATTCTCTTCCTTGAGAGAATACATCTAGGTGGGAAACTGTAGACTGAGTGGGAGTTGTGCAGACTTTGGGGTGGGGTGTTGGAGTGGTGGCAGGCTGTTAATGGAGAGGATGTAGAGTCCTCTCCATGAAGAAACTGCTGAGGAAGGCCCTAAAGACTCTGGGGTGGGAAGGAACTTATAATATTGGGACAACCAGCAAAGGCTAGCCTGGCTAAAGCAAGCCCCTGAGAGGTGGCTCAGAGAGCTTGGAGAAGCTGGGTTATTTAGTCTCACGGGCTTTGTTATGGATTTAGTTGTTTGCTCCACAATTCTTTGATTCTGTGGTTTTGTGTGTGTGTGTGTGTGTGTATGCTCTAACATTTCAGTAGCATCCCCAACATATTTGTTTAATGGACTTTTACTGTGTTGGCTTTTTGTTATTTGTACAGTTCTATTTCATCTCTTATTGATTATAAACTGCTTTAGGAAAAATGCTATCAAAACCTCTTAGAAGGATCTCTCCCATGCTTCTATGCAGCCTGTCAGAAATGTAGGAAGACTATCTGACTAGTACCTTGGCCAATAGCAGCATTAGGAGTTAAGCAGATAAAGAAATGGGTTTGGAGTGACTGCTTGAGGGGTAGAGGTGAGAGGAATCATGAGGCAAAATTGGCTTTTGTGGTCAAGAGTACAGTGATGGATTAGTTATGTCTGCCACGGAGCTGCTCTGTTGCTGCCTGTTTGACAGTTGTGAACTAAAGTGGTAATTATAAATTATAATTACCCTGCCCCCTAAATGTTTGTTGGCACAGGTAAATTTGGGCAAGGGTCATAGTCACTCTTGCTTTGGGAACAAGTGGAGTCATCTTTACCTATAACTCTAATCACATCCCATACTTAGGATAAATTTTAGGTTAGGTACATTTTCTCCCCTGTGTAGCTACACGCCTTTATTTCCTCTCCCCGCCCCCCTGCACCCCCAATTCTACTCTTTCAAAAACAGCAGAATTTATGTGTTTGCGTCCACCAATTTGCTACAGTGGCCTCTACATCCTGAGCTGTATTTTCCCTTTGAAATGATCAGAGTTAATGGCGGCATCTGCAAAAATGTATTGATTAACACAGCTATGAATCATTTATGCTATCACTGGCAGTGCAACAAATTGATTTACAGGCTGTGGGGTGTAGGAGGAGCACCAGACATCATAGTACATCCCCTTCCCCATCTGTACTTCTGGTGAGAGCTGCCCAACCAGGCATGATAGGTCCCATGATAGCTCATGGGGAAGTCAGGCATTTTAGAGTTGTAGTGGGATGAGCTCAGGGCCAAAAAGCATTCAGACAACTGTCGCAAGCCAGCCTTGGTCTGAAAGTCAAGCTTAATTCCAGGATGTCTGGTGGTGAACTGTGGTTTGCTGTTCTAGAAATAGTCAACAACATGACCTAATTCAGTAGTGGTCATTTCATGGGAAGCAGAAGGGGAGCCGGGGAGCATCCAGACCACCTCCACATATTTTGAGTATTTAGTAGGATATTTCAAGTGATGTTTTTCCACTTTGTCCTGTGGACATATCCTTGGAAGTTAAGATAGCCTTGTTGGAAAAACAAAGTACAGCACAATGTTATGGGTGCTTCCTTGTGCAAATACCCTTTGGTTTCCTTTGCCTCTGGATGGAAGCACTACGTTATGTGCTAAAGTTTGCCTGTGGACTTGTGCCACCCTTTGAGACATCAAGGAGTTGGTGGTCTCCTTACTTCTGGGCTATGGCAACATACATTATGTCCCAAACAGTTTGGCATATCATTGATCAGTCTTGTGCTTTTTATAGTATAGTGGGAGCAAAGACAAGTTGGGAATTAGGCGGATCCAGCATCACTATCATCGATGCAGCCTAGAAGAAAGGGTCACCTTGAGGATATAAAATCCCCAAGCGGCCTCTCCAGGGTCAGCCTTCATCTTGATACAGTCCCCTGGGAAATAACAAGCCAAGGTGGCAGGTGCTCAGGTGATGCCAAGGACCAGGATGAGGAAGTGCCTTCCCACCTCTGTGGAGATAGGGAGGGTAGGGTCTCCTGGCTGCCCAGGCCTCCCAGTAGTCACACATTAGACTCAGATTAAAGTCATGAATTCATGCTTCCTACTTTGTTTTCTTTTTCCTTTTGTATTAGGAGGATTTAGTAGCATAGTTACAATTCAGATGTAATTTGTTGCAGGACTTATCTTGCTTTTTAAGAACTAATCAGAGAAAATAGTATATAGCTTATAAATATGCACTTAGGTAAATTGTAGATATGCAGTCTAATGGTTTTAGAATCAGGGATCATAAATAGCCCCAACTTTCAAAAGTTCACATTATGCTCTTTTTGCTTTCAGGAAACATGTAGTTAGTATGTGTTTTCGCTCACCAAAAGTAATCTGAAGATACTTGCTTCTACAACAAAAGGCAAAAAGTGAAGACAGTATGTTGGCTTTGGTTTTGCAGCAACTATTATAGAGGTTTTGTGCCCTGAGCAGTGAGAGTGGCCTGCCAACCTCCTTCCCTGGTGTTTTTATACAGACATGCATATATGTCATATATGCAGTGATCTGGTAGGTTATTTTGGGGATTTGGAGACATGCACATAAGTTTTAAGTGCCATTTCAGCTTACAGTGGGTTTCCTGTCTACACTCTAACTTTGGATAACAAGGGAAGCCTGTGTCAGCCCATGTGCCAGCACATTGCCTTGTGCCCACAGAAGACATGGCTAGAAGATCATGACATTTTACTACCAGCCCTGACAGAGGCAGCTGCTGCCATTCCATGGAAGTTGCCAGATGTGGTATAAAACCCGTTTCTCACCCTGGACCCAGATTGATCCTGGACACAGGACGTTTGGCTTAATCCAGTTTTTACAGAGATCCTTTGGAATCTTCAGAGTGGGGAAAAGTATGTGTTCCTGGTAAATGACTGCAATCAGTGACACTGCCTCTTAGTAATGTTGGTCTTCTTTCTGAGTGAGTTGCTTGGCGGGAGCATTGAGAATTTGACCTTGATTGCAACGAACTTGTAATTTCAAAAGTAGCTTTGAGGTGAAATCAGAAGCTAATAGTGAGGGAGCAAGAAGATATATGGTGATTTTCTTTTCCAGCTATCTCAGAATTAAGGAGCAACAAAGATCTGCTGTGGGACCAGACTCTGATATCATGTAAAACTCCAGGTGTAGTGACATGGTTTAAGATGTGACCAGTATACCTGGATGGTCTGTTCACTTCACTCAATTCAGCTGTGTTTGTATTACTCATTCAGCAAGTGTTCCTAAAGAACCCATGTGTCAGGCGCTGTGCTCTCTGTCCCAGGTTCGTTCTCAATTTTATGTCTTTGCCCTCTGGGCTTGTGTCATCCTGTCCTTTAGGTCTCCGTTTGGGACTCTCATGGGCTTGATTCTTTCACTGCTTGGAGGTAGCTCACTTAGATTTTAGCATCTGATTGTTAACGTGTGGCACATCTTGCACTTAAACTTGAAGAGTGCAAATTGTCCTTGAATTTCCCCTTCTCCTTGGTTATCACAGCCTGATGACAAGGGGTAAAGATGGGTTCTACTCCTTGAATGAGGGCCTGTTGGCAACATGGTTCTGCCTGTGAGTCTGTAAACATCACTGAATGGCTGAGAGGCTTTTTGTTTTTTGGAAATAGACCACTAGCCTAGAGGGTAGTAGAGTGACACTTGTGCCCAAGGACAGAGATGACAGTGCTGGCTGTCCCCTTCTCTGGGAGCATTTCCACGGCAACCTCTGTAGATAGTCTGCTACTATTCTTCCCTAGCTTGCCCTTGACTGTGGCTTCCTGGGTCAGGAATTAACTGATCACTCAAATTCTATTTATAATGGGTTCTCTTCTAAAATTTGCTGTCAATCAAAACAGCATATGATGTGGGTGCATGTCTCTTCCCTCTTCAGTAGGTTAGCTCCTTGAGGCAATTTCAGCCATTTTGTGTCTTTCCCGTATGGTGTTTGACAGATGTTGGAACAAATGAATGACTATGCAGCAACTATGAATCTGAAGGTGTGGTTTTTAGAACAAAGCTACTTCTGTCTTTTGGAAAATAGCCCAAGGAGACAAAGCCAGGTTCTGGTTACCTTGGTATCAATAGTTTAACTATTACTTTATTTGTTTTCTTTCCATTTCATGTTCATGCTCTAGGGGAGCATTTACTGATGTGAACTAGTAAACATTTCCTTTGTTAAACTAGTGAAATGTTGGATGTTTACAGGAAATGAATTCCCACACAAACAGGAATGGATTGTCATGAAACTCAGGCTTCAGAAACTATCACATATGGGGTCCTTTCCAAGGCCCTGCACCTAGTTTTGTACTGGTTTTTCCTGTTATCTGCAAGTAGAATGTCACTATTTGGTGTGACAGTAGGTTAATTTTTGGGACATGGGAAAATTGTTACTGTTAACTTATAAAATAATTTTTGAGAAAAATAATTGTGGAATAATATTTTACATTCAGATTTAGAAATGGGGAAGCTTGTCTTCTTTTTCCTAAAGAGCTTTCTAGCTTGTGTGAACTTCATATGAACCCACCCCTGAATACAAGTACAAAATACTGAACTAAAGTATGATTATAAAAACTTTTGTAGAAATCTGTAGAACTTGTGAAAGGCTTTAATATACAGATGTCTGAGAAGAGAAATATACTGTTTCCTGAATGTTTATTTATAAAACAGTTCTCATAGTACCCTATCACTTCTCAGGATGAAGCATATATTAAGGACTCTATGAGTCAAAATTATGCAATTAATTGTCCAGCTGGCCATTGCCAGCTCCTGCAGACTGACACAATCTCTTTTCAGCTTGGTATTCAGTGACATCATCTTGGTAGCCTGAGTTGGCCATGGTGTATATTTTCACCATGGAAACCTGCAAACTTGCCCATAGGCATGACTTGATGTGTAACTTAATTTTATCTGCTTCCTGGACAACTTATCAGGAGGTGGTGCAGCTTCACAACTAAAGGCATACATGACTTTAGAAATGTTTCTAAATATTCTCATGAAAGCTCACAAGTACAGTTGACCCATGAGCAACACAAGTTTGAATTGTGCAGATACAAATGCATTTATATGCTGACTTGTTTTCAATAAATACGTTGGAAAAATTTTGAGATTTATAACAATTTGAAAAAACACAGTGGAACTAGGTAACCTAAAATGTCAAAAATTAAAGTGATGTCATAAATGCAATAAGTACATTTTTAAAAAGATTTATTTATTTATTTATGCATACAGAGCTGGGGTACAGGCCAGAGGTACAGGGACGGTGAGAGGATCCACCAGAGACAGAGTGGGGAGCAGAACAGGCAGATCAACGAAGTAGACTACTGAGCAGAGCAGCGGAGAGGTCAGGAGA
Source organism: Condylura cristata (assembly GCF_000260355.1). NCBI lineage: Eukaryota > Metazoa > Chordata > Mammalia > Eulipotyphla > Talpidae > Condylura > Condylura cristata. The sequence goes on along the minus strand of NW_004567124.1, from coordinate 9,218,874 downwards.
GGCCTGCCGCACCATGTGGGTCCCCTCTGGGGCGGATGGGGATCGAACTCATGCTGAAGTGGCTTTAGCTTCTCAGTCCTGTGCTTTAATCCACTACGCCACCAGGGAGGGCCCATAAGTACGTTTTTTTTAATTAAAAAGTGATATCATAAGATTTATGTGGGTAATAGTTTATTTAATCATTTACTAGCATAGCATATGTACAAATATAAATGGTTATCAAAACTTAGACACAGGGCCCTCCCTGGTGGCACAACGGGTTAAAGCACAGCACCTTGAAGCTAGCATGCAGCTGCATCAGCTAAATTCAATCCTGGACCAGGGAGCTGACCCACATGTTGCAGCAGACCTCTACTGCTTCACCTGATGCTCCCCTCAGCGATGTACTTTGTTGATCTGCCTGTTCTGCTCCCTACTCTGTCCTTGGTGAATCCTCTCACTGCCCCTGCACCTCTGGCCTGTACCTAGTTCTGTATGCATAAATAATGAAATCTTAAAAAAAAACTTAGACACAAAACACATACTTTACCTGGCACCTTTAGCAATTCAGAGAAATGTAAACAAATGGTGATGCTTCTAGTCTGCTGAGGTTATTGGTAAGTTTTGAGGGTGGGGAGGCAAAAGTTATTACATGTATTTTTAACTGGAAGCATCTTGTGGGGTGTTGGTGCCCCAACTGTCAGGTTGTTCAAAGGTCATTTGTACTTCTGAAAGTAGGTGTAGTATTCCCTTTTTAGAGGAAAAGTTATTTTTCTCATTGAATGTGTGCTTAAATAATTCAAAGATTGTATATTAAACCTCCAAAATCAGAACAAAGCTTGTTGACAATTACCATAAAATTAGCATAAAGTAACACAAATTTGTTCTCTTAAAGTTCTGGAGATCAGAAGTCCAATAATCTAATTATTGAAAAGGTGTTAAAATCAAGGGATCTGAAGATTCTATGGAAGAATCCATTCCCCTGTCCTTTTTAGCTTCTAGAGGCTACTGGCATTCCTTGGAATGAGCCTCCATCTTCAAAGCCAGCAACATAACATCTTCCAAACTTGCCCTGTAACATCTGCGTCCACAGTCACTTCTTTTTTCTCTGGCGATAGCCCTTTAAAGAGCCCTTGTGTTTCTGTTGGGCCCGCTGGATAATCCAGGAAACCTGCCATCTCATGTCCTCCACCTCGGCTAGTCACCTTTCTAAAGTCCTTTATGCCTCATGGGGTAACATATTCACAGAACTGGGGGACTAGGACAAAAACATCTTTGGGTGGGGACCAACTTTCAGCACACCACAATTAAAATTTGTTCTTTAAAAACCCAGTTTTTTTCAACTGCTTTCTAGTACTACTGATTGCAGTGTTTGTTCCACGCCCTTCCTGCTTCCTTAACTGGTTCTAATATAAAACTAATTTTATCATCATTGACAAACAATTTCTGTTGGACAGTGACCTTTATTGGAAGAATTTCTGCATCCTTTGTTAAAATGTTAAGACTTGAGCAAAAGAAAACCTTATTGGCATATGAATGAGCTCCTTATTAGAGTTGTAAAGAAGGATTTGTGTTCCTATTGAGCAATATTTATTCCCATCTACCTCAAAATAGATTTAGTGAAAATCTACCAAAGTGCCTAAACTCAAGACGAAGAGAGGAGCTTAGGGTATGACGAAATCACTCTCATTTTCCCTGGGTTTACTTGCTGGTTGGAAAATGTGAGGATCAATCTCAATGCTATACATTTACATTCCTGAAAAATGGGAATCTGGTGGGACATCCATGGATGGTAACAGAATTCACTGTCCGGCGAAGAAACGTGCACTGAGGTCCTACTAGTGAGAGCCTTGGGGGAATCCTAACTTGTAATGATATGTTGGAGCAGTCTTAACCTGGGCAGGTGTCTACAAAGGCATGGCCCGAGAGGAGCTGTTGACAGGGGCAGATGAGGGGTTCTGAGGAATGACCTTTGTCTTTTATGACATGAGGTCATTGGTTGCCTTAGCTGTGTCTGGAAGTTACAAATCCCACATGACCCATGTCTTCAGACCCATGGGTCTGGCCCATGCATGGTGTGGTTCTTGAGAATGATATAACAGGTCTTCTGTATGTGCGGGCCTTTGTTTTTGAGCATTTGTGACTGTCTCCATAATATATTACTTATTCTGTGAGATACAGTAATGGAGGTCTTGAATTTTTTAATCAGTTGATGGTATTTCTACTTCCTAAAGGATCATTATTCTTAGCACCTTTTCTTTTTTGGTCTCCATTTCCAACCCAGCAGGAAATGGAGGCTATTAGTTATTCAAAAAGTCAGCTCTTAACTTCAGTGTTCTAACACACTATAACTTGCCCATACCAATTGTGAGGGGCATTGAAGTGATTAGTTATTAATTACTGGTTGAACAACTTGTTTGGTGACCTGCTAGAAAACACGAAGCAAGATGACTCTGATAATGAGATTGCTTTTCCCTCGTGTGACTTCCAACATGCTTTACTGATTGGGACAGAAGGAGTTGCAATAAAGCCAACTGCTGCTGGGAATGCGTTGGTGCCTCTCCTGCCACAGGGCCTGGGATCTGCAGTCTTACTCGAATCTTCAGTGTGTGGCTGTTGTGTTTGTGTGTGGACTAAGAACCATCGAACCTGTGTGAGGAACTAGAAAGCACCACAACTTATACTTTAACAAAATTTTCGTTGCTATGTATCATGCCCATGGAATGCACACTGTGGGCAATGTAGGTCAGGAACTGTGGGAATTCTGGCACAGGGGAAGGTGATGATTGGGGTTTGGGGAGAAGGAGGTGGCCTTGTTGGAGGATTGTTGAAATGACCATGAGGCAGCATCTGCAAGTGAGACACAGCATACCCCAGATCTCCAGAGGAGTAATTTTCATCTCTACCTGTGGGTTCTGTAAGTACACCTATCTCTACCTCTGGAATTTTTGATTCTGCCTTAGCAAATAATAATACCCTAATATGCAGTGACTCTGGTGCATATGCTAGGATTGATTCCATGTTATTTTCAGGCTAGTGAAGAATGAGCGGTATCGCAGTTTCATCACTGGACTTTTTAAGCAACAAGTACAGACTCACATGTATGTGTGCATGCACACACACCCTCTAACAGTTTCGGTAGCATTTCATGTAATCAGGCCTTACATATATAAATGCAGCTCTCTATGAAATAAATGTTGAAATTTTTAATAAGATGTTCCAGTAGACAACAGTCAAGTGTGTTACTATGCTGTGCAAAATACAAATGTCATTATCTTTTTTTGATACTGTTTCTTTTTAAAAGATTTATTTATTTATGCATACAGAACTGGAGTACAGGCCGGAGGTACAGGGGTAGTGAGAGGATTCACCAGAGACAGAGTGTGGAGCAGAACAGGCAGATCGATGAAGCACACTGCTGGGGGAGCAGCGGCTGGGTCAGGAGAAATCTGCTGTGCCATGTGGGTCACCTCCGGGGCGGGGATTGAACCTGCACTGAAGGGACTGCCACTAGCTTCCCAGTGCTGCGCTTTAACATATTGTGCCACCAAGGAGGGCCTTTTCTTGATATTCTTGATAATGAGCTCCATAGTTTTTAACTCTTACTAGACATTTTGGAATCTCCAAAGAGATTCAGTCCAACTTCATGAGTTCTGGTATTGCTTGGGTCTTCCTTTTGTTTCAGTGTATTGTACTTGGTATGAGTATGTTGTATTAACTAGTATTGAAATCACTAGAATACTTTCTCTTCCTGTACCTGCTGGAAAACAATTTGGAGCCCAGAGGATAGGCTTATTTAAATTACAGAAGGAATACTAGCTTAGGCATCAAAAGCCTCTGGGTTCTACCTGGGGCTCTGTTAACTTTTTGTGACTTATAACAATCTAAGGGACTCCATTTCCTTATGTAAGTAAAGAGAAAGTAAATGAAACTACTAGATGAACTTTGAGATTTTTAAAGTTGTATATTCTAAGGCACCTTTCAATTTAAAGAATTTCTTCTTGAGTATCTATATAGCAGCTGGACATGGCACCACTGGAAATTCAAGGACATATAGGACAAACTCCTAGTTCATATATAGCACTTAACATGATATGCAGAGGCACACAAAACTAAATACCATAGTTAACCATTCAAGTCAGTTTAATAACAGGCTAAAGATGTGACAGAATTGTTAGGAGAATGGAATAGACTGGCATTTCCTGATTCTTATGTGGATTTTCCAATTCTGCAAGAGAGTAATGGGTTTTCCTTGACAAATAGTTTCCTAGGTCAATGGAGTTTAGAAAAGGCTGGTTCAAAAAATGTTAAATCTCAGACTCTTTAATACATCTCCACAGTGAACGTACATCTGCATAATCTTTGGTCTTCCACACTTTATGAGTTAAGAAACCCTTTAATTAAAAGAAAAATAATCATGCATCACTGGCTAACAGAATGGAAAGCAATTTGGTAGTTGATATTAATGCTAAATATGTTAAGCGTTTAAAGTGGGGGAAGATGGTTTCAACCTGGAAGGCCAAGGGGAGTTTTAAGGAGATGGTGGTAGTGGGGGCATGGGGTGGAGGGGAGCTGGGCTGAGGCATACATGCGCTGGCTGCAGGGGATGAGGAGGGTGTACAGAGATACAGCCTGTGTCTGAGAGGTCAAACAAGTGAGTGAATGGTACTGACTCTCAGACTCAGTCTTTCCTTCTCAAAAGTGCTTCTTGGATGTGGGAAAGTGTTCCTTCCCAAGTTCCAAATCCTCCGAAAGTATTAGGGTAACTCACTTCTTGCCACTCCTTACTAGAGTGCCTTTCATTTTTTCGCCACAAACGGGTTTATGGCCTCATACTCGAGTTACTTGCTACTCTGAGGGGTTCTTCTCACCAGAATAGAAGTTGGCTTCTCCTCATCTACAGTCAGTAATGACTGAATGCAAAGTCTGCTCAGTACTGGCTACACTAAGTCACCTGGGCTGCCCCTCTCCAAGGCTGCTGAAGCAGAATCCTTCGGACAGGAGCCAGAAATCTGCATTTTAACAAGCCACAAGGCTGTGGGTTTAGGAAATGAACCGGATGTTTGGGCCCAGTGAACCTGCCTAGACTTGCCTTACATTAAATTCCTTTGGGTCTGGGCTTGCCATGGGGTGGGCTTTGGAGAGTGGCATGCTGTAGACTCCCGGCCGACAGCAGTGAAGAATAACAGTTCCCAGTTGTTAGGGCCCTAATTCTATATAGCTTCCCTCAAATAAGTATATTCCAGTCTTTATAAAATTAGGTAGCAGTTATTGAATTGAGTCACTCATTTGCAAATGTAGTTATAGAAATGCATGATCCTATTAGTGATCTAGGGAGGGAAGAACTGGGAAGGCAGAAGAAACCTTCCTCTGTATTTGGTGTATTCTATTCTATGTTTGCTGGTCTCTCTAGTGCCCTTTCCATCGTTAAGTTTCTTTTATGAAAGCCATCTAGAGTTATTTGTTACAGAGAGTTGATGGGATGATAACTTCTGATTAAGGGCTAGAACTAGAAATCCCTGTGAGAGTAAGATATTTATGTTCCAATCATATGGTGTAGTGTATTTTTAATCACAGAGAGAGGCTGAATTTTATTTTTTTATAGAACAGCATGGCTATTTAACTGAGATGAAGAAGGATAAGAAATAAACTGTTTTTAAGGAATAAGTCAGGGATTTACCTCTGTTACCCCAAATCTGACACAAGAAATTACTTTAAGAATCCAAGTGCTGAAAACGTTGAAATGCAAATATCCTTTTAACAGACAACTAAGAGGGGGTATTCTTTCCAATTTTTTTCTTCTTTAATTATTTTGGGGCTTCTTTTTTTCTTTAAGGAGTAAAGGGAGTTAATTGCATAATTTTGCAGGCCTATTGATTTTTTTATACTTTTTATATCCTTTGGTGATGCCTCAGTTTTCAGGAGAGAAGTTGGTTTTTGATGTGTAGCAAAAATAGCCAATTTTAATATCAAATAACATATGCTGAGTATTAAACTCTTGGGCAGTAGGAAAAAAAGCATGTCGTGGAGCATTAATTTTCAAGGCCTGAATGAAGTGGCTTAACTTACCGAGAGAAGCCTTAGAGATAAAGCACCCTTTCGGGAGGGAGCCCACAGGGGTCATCCCAGGATGGGTGTTAATGGAAGGTTGTCAGAGCCCGTGCCCCTGGAAGTCTTTCGAGTGGCCGGGTCCTTTGCTTCCAGAGGATCACCTGTGCCAGAGTTTGGTCCTGTTGCTGCTCTTCCTTTCAGTGCTCCCACCTCTGCCAGCAGCCTTGGGGCTGAGGTAGAGGCCCAAAAGAATGTGAGCTGGCAGAAAGGAGGGATGTTTAGAAATCATAGTACCTGCTATATCAGAACTAGTCCAGTGCTGAGGGCCATTGCCCCCAAAGTGGCAAAATACCTTTAAAACCAACAGAACCTCAGCCAAAACTATGCATGGAAAGGATGAGAAAAAGGTGGAATATAGTCATATTTCTAGGCTTAATTAGTATTTGCTATCAAGTGTGAGTGGTTTCCTGATGTTCTGTTTCTGTTTTCTTTAATCACAATCCCCTTGATTCCCTTTTGCTATTTCTTCCTTGTCCTGGTTGTAAAAAGAATCTGTGTTGCCTGTCCAGTTCTGCCACAGTTATGTGCTGTGACTGTCACACTAAATGGCTCCAGTTGCCTCAAGTAGCAGAACTCCTCTTCTTCTTTCAACTATTGGTTTTTACTGACCCTTGCAGAATGTGTGTTCTGGCCAGCCAGTCTCCCAACCCACATTTCAATGTGTCTTTAGAGTTCCCACCTCCCTCCCCACCCCCGACTCTAGCCCTGCCCACCCACTTTTACCCAGAGAAGAACCTTTGCCAGGAGGTCCATATGTGTACTCTCAGAGTAGAGATTGAAATGGGCATCACTCAGTTGCAGAGAGTATGACATGAAGGCAAATTCATAAGCTGATGGTGTCAAATGTTGTGGAGGAAATAGTGCTTAGTTAACTTTGGGCCAGGTTCCACTTGCAAGTCAATATCTGTTACAGCATCGATAGGTCCCTGTGGGCTATACAGTTGCGTGTTCAGTGTTTTTCACCTAATGTTACCTGTGTGCATTCTTCTATATCATGGAGGAGCCCTTATGCATCTTTTTAATTTACTTTACCTCTTTTTAACTGAGTCAGTATTGGGGTACCCCCATCAGATATGACCACCGTAGTGCACCCACCACCAGCTCGCTCCTATTCTTCACCATAAACCATTGTGCTTTCTTCCCTCTTTGTTCTTTCCTTTCTCTTCCCACTTTTCCCCTTGATGTTTCAGTTCTGTAGTTAGTTATTAAGAGGTTTCATTTGACTATTAATTTACATTCCACAAATGAGTGATACCACTCATATTACCTTTCTCCTGATTTATTTCACTTAGTCGTTCCCTGTTTACGCTTCACCCAAGATTAGTGGCATGAGTTTATCTTTTTTGATCACCGAATGGTTTTCTAATGTGTATGTATACTACATCTTCTTGATCTACTTCATGGCATCTTTTTAAAAGCTCAAATCTTGCCTCTCTTAGTGTGCTTTATGTGTGAGCTCAGGATTCCTTTCTTTACAATTGCCAGGATTTCTTGTCAAACTTGAATATGTCTAAGCTTCTCTGTCAATGAGAGTTGGTTTCAGGACAGGGGTTGTGATTCTGGGTCCCATGAAGTTAGTGAACCTGTGTGTGCCCCCCATAATATGATAGATGACCTGCATCTTGAAGTGAGACATTTGATATGAACCCTATTCTGGGGCTGCCAGAGTTGAGGCATGTGAACTTTCTTGGTCCAAAAGGGATCAGACTGGTCATTTTTCCTCCTTGTCCTTCAGCCGCTGTTGCATTTCTTGTTTGCCTGCAGGTGGGTCCAAGCCTGGAGCCCTGGCTGTTTCTGTAGAGATGGCGCAGATGGCCTGTGAGCCCTGACTTCCACCAGCCTGAGGCCTTCCTGGTGTCTGTGGAGATTAGCTTTATTGAGTCTCCCAAGTTCTGCTTCTGGAAGACTTACAGAGTGTGTTGAGGGCACTCATAGGATGATGTCAGGACCCACAGGGCCTGGAAAGAGAAAGCCGAGTGTGGTATGAGATGCTCTGCAGTTTTGTTACCTGATAGAAGAAGCCACATGGGTATGAGGACTGACCTCCTTCGTACATTGGCTTCTCTTTCCTGGTCTTGCTTGTCACCTGTTTCTTGATCTGATTTCTTGCTAACTAAGATTCTTACTAGCATTCTTACTATTTCATGAAGTTAGAGATGAATTAGACACAGAAAAGGAAAAACCTAGCAAAAGCAAAAATAGAAAAATTGGCTAGTATTTAAAAAAATTGAGGCAAAATACACGTAAAACTTAGCATGTCAGCATTTTGAAGTGTAGAGTTCAGTAGCATTAACTATTTCTTCTTCCTGTCCCTATGAATTCGTGTATTCAAGGTGCCTCATAAGCAGAACTCTGAAATATATGTCCCTTTATGTCTAGCTTGTGTTTTTAAGTGCCTCCCCCCTTTCTGTGTTGAGATTTTAAGTCAGTCCTTTGAGTGAAGAAGAGTAGAATGAACTTGACTTTTCTCTCCAGTGGAGCAGCTCTCCCCTCCCTCCGCCTGTCCTTGTCCAGAGTGGCAAGGCCAGGGCGTTGCATTAGCTAATGCTCTGTATGGAATGAGCCAACAGCTGGGGCCAGGAAGTTTGCTTCCAGCTGTTCTCAGGCCTCAATGTTTTCTCTCCATGTTGTTGAACTAGAGTGGCCAGATAAAACACAGGCTGCCCAGTTGAATTTAAATCTCAGTTAAGTAGTGAATAATTCCTCAGAATAAGCCCCAAATATTGCATAGGTCATATTTATACTGAGGAATTATTTGTGACTTTTCTGCAATACAGGTGTCCTGTGTTCTTACTGGCTAAACCTCGGCCACCTGATGGTGAACATGCAGTATGGTATGTTGATAAAAAGTCACCTGGTTGACTATAAAGATCACAGAAGATAGGTAAATATCATTTGGAGAGGAGAGGTGATTTGGCATTGCCCACTTATTTCTGGTAGAATTTTACAAATGCGGATTCAAAAAGTAGGATTTTAAAGTAGGTACATAGGCTTGTCAATGTGTCCATAGATCCAGAGATACCAAATATGCACTGATCAGATACTATCCTCTCCTTTCCAGAATGTAACACGCAAGCACCAGAAGTTGGAGTTTTATCTGAAGGCTATTCATTCCTGTGCTGGATTACCTGACAGCTGTCAGGACCTAGGGAGAGTGCTGGAAGGGTTCCCCAGAGGCAACTGTGTCTGTGCATCCTCCACCCCATGCTTTTCTTGTTGACTGATCGAGCCAGCTGCTGAGAAGTGGTTTTATGTAGTGTGAAAACTAGAAACCTAACTCTAAGTTTCCATCTTGTCCTTTCCTGTTTAACAGTCAACTGTTCTTGGCTATTCTTTCGGGTGGTACTTTGAATCAACCTTCCATGTGAGAATCAAAGAAAACTGCAACTGATAAAGTGTGCTTGCCTTTAGTCAGCCAGCACTGAAATCCTTTTCTGTATGGCTCTTTTCACTGACCACCTCCCCCTCTGATTTAAGCTCCTGGGGCTCCTTTCTCAGTGTTCTGGAGGTCAGAAGTGATAGTTTTCAGGGTTTGCAAACAGTGTGAGCCCTACTGCTGCGTAGGTGGAGAAAAATCATCCTGGTTCTCTTCTGCATGGGCCAGACCTACCACAGAGGCCATCACTAGCCCCGGCAGTCTTTGAGAGAAACTGGATGAGCAGTCTGCTGCAGGAGCTTCCCAAGGCCCAGGACACCGCCACTCCAACAGTGCAAAGGCATAGACACTTTATGTGGGGGTTTGAAGCCCTAGCAATTTGTGGCTCATTTTAGCTTTTTTCTCTCCCTGAGGGACTAGATGATATTTAATGACTCAGCTCTGATTATACTCTAAATGTTTCCTTTCCACTGATGTCAGTTCATGGAGCAGTGCTCAAGCAAATGTTTGTGCGAGGGAGGCAGAAAGGGAACGAAGAAAGAAGGTCGTCCTTGGGGATCCCCAGAGTGAGTTTTGGCTACTATCCCCAAACACCAGCGAGGTCAGGCCCTGACATTTTAATGCATGAAGCTTATGGCTTACAGGCTTATTGAAGGATGTGGTTGGCTATGATGAATGACATAGGTTGGGGGGCTGGGGTTCCTTCTGCAGTACTGTTAGTCCTCTGACTACGAACCTCAGTGAAAACTTGGGTACTCCTTAATGGGGTATGAGATTTTTTTTTTAAAGGTTTATTTGTGCATACAGAACTGGGGTACAGGCCAGAGGTGCAGGGATGTGAGAGGATTCACCAGAGACCACTAGAGTGGGGAGCAGAACAGGCAGAACGATGAAGTACACTGCTGAGGGGAGCAGTGGGTGGGTCAGGAGAGGTCTGCCATGCCATGTGGTCACCTCCAGGGCAGGCAGGGATTGAACTCATGCTAAAGTGGCTTTAGCTTCTTAGTGCTGTGATTTAACCTGCTGTGCCACCAGGGAGGGCCCGAGATTGTTTTTTTAGTCCAGTTGTTAAGGGTGGGATGTCTGGCAGCAGTCTAAAAGCAAATGCTTCAAGAAATTGGGGGCTCTGTGTCTTTTCTAACCCCTCCACCAGTCTCTCCTTTTGCTTACCCCCAGAGACCATCTGCTTGACACTGGGAGGGTTGGGCTTGCCCCCCATAGGGGTTTAGTAATGAACACTTAGGCCCAGCTCCTTTGGTATAGTCCATGGAAGGCTGGTTTCCTTTCTTCAGCCCTTTGGAGAAAGATTGACCCAGAGTACCCTAGGATGAACTCCTTGGAATAAACCCTGTGGAGAGGCTTCCAGGGTTTTCTTCACAAGGCTCCGCCTTCTCTGAGCACAGTAGGTGTTGAGGATGGTGAAGGAGAGCGGCGCTAGCATCTTGTCCCTCTCACCCTTCTCAGTTCTCTCTTCACAGACTCATTTTCTGCTTTTGGTTTTCCCAGGGAACTAACAGACTTGACTGTGATGGGGATGTTTGACGGGCTGGTGTAGCGGGCCTGGAACCACCACAAAGAAATGGAACTAAGGTTGGGGGAGAAATAAAATTTTAAAGAAATGAGTGGTATTCAGTCTACCACTGTTTTGGGAGGCTCTATCACGGACAGAGGATAATGTCACCTGTGGTGAGAAATACAGGTGGTGAGACCCTGTATGTATAACAACAGGAGTTGGTGATGTAATGGACATCACTGCAGTTTGCAAATCAGAAGAGTGATACTTGACCCAGAGGGGATGTGATGGATCCAGGGAGCCTGGGGAGAGTTTGGTTGGGGTACAGCTTCAACCGAGCTTTATGAAGTCCTTAAAATGTCAGAAAGCATGTGTTTGGTTATTCAAATGGATGACAGTAAATAAAGGTAAGAGGATGGAAAGGCATGTGGGGGGGGGCGGGGAGGATGACAGGGCAGAGGGGTTAAGGCTGAGACTGTAAACTGTAAGGGATGTGTGTTTCTTTATGTTTACCACAGTCTGAGGCATCAGTTGGCAAATTTTAAATAACAGTAACCTATACCTCTTGCCCCTGGGCTTCTGCAGTTACTGCTGTACCAAACTCACCATTCTGTAAGGCCTCCAGAAACTCATGAGTGGCTAAATCTCACAGCTTCTTCTCAGGTACCTTTCCTCTGGACTGTCCTTTGCATTTTGCTGTTTACTATCTTTACTAAAAACTCCCTTTTGCTCCTGGGGCTTGCCTTCGCCAGGGATGTTCCTTCCTGCCACATGGTCTCTTGCGCCTGTCTTCATTCAGGCTTCTGTTTTCAGAGCCCCGCTCCTCATCCCTGCTCCCTGGGCTGAAGGCCACATCTCTCCCAGGCTTTGGGATATTTCACCTGGCTGGCTGCTTTTTAGAAAGCACCTTGTCCACAACAGTGCAGCCAGTCCAGCTCCTGGGATTTAGGGTTCTGAAGTTGTGAACACCGAAACCCTGAGAACCAAAGATCATTCGACAGACATCTGTTAAGCACTCTCTGGATGCATGTCCCAGGGGAGACAAGTAGGAGCCTGGGATCATCCTGTTAGTATCTGTTTTCCCTCCGGATCTCTCTTACAGCTCTCTCTTCTACCTAGAGGGAGATCTAAAGCCCTTCTTATCCTTTTCTGTCCTTGAACTTATATCCTTTAGCTTCACGCTTTGCAGCAGTAGAGCTTCTCTTTGAATCCCTGGAGCTCCAGCTGCAACCTCAGCAGCTTTAGCCGCGCCAGAGCGCATGTGCTCTTGAGTGGATCCTCCCCGCGGTTTAGAATGCAGAGTTTGGCCTGAGGGATTTGTGTGTTCTGTGTCTCACATAGGCAACTTTGAATTTGATACTCCTGTCACATAGCCAGTGCCTGGAAACCCTGAAACTATTCCTGGTATTCATAATTCACATCGGGTAGACTTAGGTGGTATTTATAGCACTCCCCAACACAAGTTATTGCCAGAGGAGGTAGTGACACTTATCAGGTGCAGTGGAGGAGACACAGGGCTGAGTACACTCTTTCTCCGGCTAATTTTAGCTTCCCACTGGTTGGGGATGGGAACGAGGGCTTATCACATAGTCACTGTGCTTTCAGACTGTGATCTCCCCAGGAGACCACAAGTGTAGGCATCTGTGGTCATTTCTATCCCCTGGTACTTGGCACTGCCCCAGCATACTGTCCTACCCAGTGTCTCACTGCCGAGGTTCTCCTTAGCTCTGTATTCCTGCTGCCCTCTGGTAGGAAAGAGGACGTGTTAGGTTCCTCCACATTGTGGCTTCAGGCCATGAAGCAGAGGGATGGGCTTGGAGCGAGAAGATTTGACAGTAGGACACTCTTAGAAACTTGTTTCCACAGCCTCTGAATGCTTGGCACACCATTCAGCTTGCCTGTGGCACTGTTGATCCTTAAAAGAGGGGGAACTCTTTGGGGTTTCCTGGAGGTTTTTGAGGGACACATTCAAGTGGATGACTGTGAGGAGTTACTGTTCCCTGTTTTGCTTGGGGTCCAATCTTCTGCTGGCAGAATTGCCTTTTCAGATGACCCGTCTCCCAGGGCCAGTGCTTGCTGGGACAGAGGTGTACAAGGGAACAGTGGAGGAAGCTGGTTGGTTTGTGTTGGCACCTTATACCTGCTAGTTGATAAAACTGACAAGCTGAGGGGCTTGACAAAAGGAAGGTGTGTGGGAACGTCCACAGGCAAACACCTTTGTGGGGCTGATTGCCAGGTGAAGGCGCTCTGAGGGGGTTTGCAGGAAGGTGGCCAAATTTTCTTTTGCCTGCTTCACTGCTTGGCTTTGGGCCATTTTCTCTCATTCCTCACGTCCTGCTTTGAGCACCCAAGAAGGTTTCCCTGTTCTTCTCTTTCATATGGCTTGCTGTGACTTGAGCAACTTGTCCTCTTGTAAATAGCCATCACTTGGAAGCAGATCTGCCAGGAGGGTGGGTGAAAATGTTTACTCACATGATGGTGACATGACAGTCAGGCCCGCCCCACTGTTCCTCACCAACAGTTGTCCACTCTTGTCTTCTCCTTCTTGGGATTTGGAAACATTCATGAGTCAACAAAGAACCTTTATTGACTGGCATTTCCTGGGGTGGCTTTTGCCATGACTACGCTGGCATCTGTGTCACTGCAAGGGCATTGTAGGGAAGGCGAGTGGGGACAAAGCTTGCTCTTGTGCCTGGGCCTTTTCCCTTTTCTTTCCCTGCTGACGATTAGGCAGTGTCTTTCCCTCTCTCTTCTCTAATTGCTGAGATGGGCATCAGAAATGGCAAGTTTGTGGGCTCTTTACATGGAGAACCTGGAGTCCTGGTGTGATTCTCATTTCTCCTCTGGAGAAGTAGCACATTGATTATCAGCCAAGATTTGCTTCTCCTGGTCCTGGTGATTCTGTACGGGCACTGGAGTACCTCACATTTCCTGGGGCTGGGAGTGGCAGAGGTCCTGCTATCGTCAAGTGTGAAGTGGATGCAGGCGTGAGCCGGCTTGTCGTGCTCAGGCCTGCTCGCCTGCTTAGTCAACACCATTTCTTCTCTCTTCCCACTTTTCCTTTCCTCCCACTGCCCATCTTCCTGGTGACAGGTGGGCCTGAGGGGAGTTTACAGTGCTTAAGTGACCTTTCCAGGGCTCTGCCCATTCATGGGGTACTGGTTACTAAATTTGCAAAGCATTGGTTTGAAAAATAAAGTGATGAATTTATCTGCTTTTTCTGCCTCATAGCAGAACTATGAATAGGATAATAAAAATATGAATGTATTTACTGATTCAAAAAGGTGGAATATTTTAGAAATAAGTAACTAAATACCTTTGACACTATCCCTTATGCCCAAAATATCCTACTAAATTAATTTTCAATAGAAGGGGACTTATTAGAGGTTGAGGTGGGGGTGTGTGTATGTGCAAATCTGTATGAATGGATGTGTGCTGATGACAAGTTTGAACTTCTTACTTTTGCTGTTGACATCTCATTTGGGCCCTTTAGTGTAAGAGATATGCAAAGCTGTCGTTTACCTTGGTTGAGTCTTAGTGGAGGTCCTAGAGTTAGCTCAGTTGCTTTCCTGTTTTCTCCTGTTCCCTCTGATTCTGCTCTTGGGATGTGCTTCTAGGTCAGATAGATCTGTGTCACATCCTGCACTTTGGACTGAACAGAGAGGCTGTTGCTTTGTTACTCATTTTATTTTATTTTCCATAGATGAGATTTTCCTTGAATGATAAGTATTCATAAAATGATTTAATAAGAGGAAACTATCAGAGACAGCAGGCAATCCATTTTTTTTTTTTTTTAAGGTAACATTGGTTTGAGACACTGGAATTCAGGGGCATAGAATCACACCTCCTCAGATTCATGTCAATACGCCACACTTACCCCAAGGTACCCACAGTCCTCCACCGTTGTCCATTGGATCCTCTCCATATTTGCTCTCCGAGACCCATAATGGGGATAGTCCCTCTGGCTTTGAGCAAAGGTGTGAACTCAGGTGCCAACATGATGCTGTATTCCCTCAGGTAGTGTCTGAGGCAGCGTCATAACAAAATATTGTAGAGTAGATAAGGCAACCTAGAAACAATAGAGATTTATGTCTCATGACTGGCAATTTTGGTGTCCAGTGTCTATGAACTGCACCTACTTCATAAACAATGGCCAACTCCTTACTGTGTCCTCACATGGTGGAAGGAGCTTTAGAGCTCTGGGGCCTCTTTTATAGTCTCATTCTTTTAGACTCCACCCTTATGAACTAACTTCCTCCCAGAGGCCCACCTCTTAATATGATCACATTGGGGGTTAAGATTTCAACATTAGAATTTTGGGAGTGGGACCCTCCCTGGTGGTGTAAGGGGTTAAAGCACAGCACTACAAAGCTAGTCGCAACCACTGAGGCATAAGTTTGATCCCCAGGCAGGGAGGTAACTCACATGTCTGTCTGGCCTGCTGCTCCCCTCAGCAGTGTACTTTGACAGTCTGCCAGTTTTGCTACCCACTCTGTCTCTGGTGAGTCCTTTCACCTCTCTGCACCTCTGGCCTGTACTCCAGTTCTGTATGCATAAATATAAATCTTTAAAAAAAAAAAAGAATTTTGGGGGTGTACACACAGCAGCCCATGACAAGTCACTAACATTAATTAGGTACCAGGCTTGCATTTTGGGGACAGAGGCTGTAGCAGGTAGCAGTGAGCCCTGGTGGATTTCAGCCTTAAGAAGCATCAGATATGTTCACACATCCCCACAAACAATCAGCCATATGACGGCGTATGCAGGGCCAGGTGCTGGATTGTGTATGTCTGAGGAATGCAGTGGGGAGGATTCCTGGTGCCAGAAAGGAGTCTTTGGTTGCTTTTTTCAGGAAAAAAGGATTCCCACTTCGCTTCAGATTATTTCCTTTATGGAACATAGGGAAATGTACACAAACAATAAATGTATAACTGGATAATTAAAAAATATATATAATAGTTTATTTTTACATCATTTTGTGCCTTTTTCGATCTCAGTTTAATCCCCATGGGCTTCCCATCACCAAATGACTCGTGTGCCATCACCTTAGTCCAGTGCAGTTCCCTCCCTCCATCATTTTTGATCCCATTCCAAACCCGTAAAATGTCTCTGGTATATAGTTGTTCATTATTATTGTTATTTTCTCATCTGGTCCTTTATACTCCTGCTATGAGTGTAATCATCCTGTATTTTTCTTTTTCTTTCTGGCTTATTTTACTAAACATGATCTTTTTCAGCTCTGTCTATGTTGCTGCAAAAGGTATGTGATTATTATTATTATTATTATTATTTTGGTTGCTGACTAAATAATCCATTGTGTATATGTACCACATCTTTGTAATCCAGTCATCGACTTTTGGGCATTTGGGTTGTTTCCATGTCTTTCTGATTGTAAGTAAAGCAGTAATGAGGGTACAGGTATCTTTTTGAATCAATGTTTTTGTGTCTTTTGGGCAGATACCTAGGAGTGAGATTGCTGGGTCATAGGGAAGCTGCATGTTTAGCAGTTTGAGGAACCTCCAAACAGTTTTCCATAGTGGTTATACTAGTTTACATTCCCACCAGCAGTGCAGGAGCGTTCCTTTTTCTCCATATCCTCACCAACATTTGTTATTACTAGTTGTTTTAAGATGTGTCATTCTCACTGGGGTGAGGTGGTATCTCATTGTGGTTTTAATTTGCATCTCCCTTATTA
>NW_004567124.1:9178945-9201625 GCF_000260355.1 Condylura cristata | reverse complement strand
TTAACTTGATGTAGTCCCATCTACTTATTCTTCCCTTCGTTATTGTTGCGTTGGGTGCTGTATCTTCAAAGATGTTAGTAAAGTGTATGCTGTGTAGTGTTTCGCCCATCTTTGCTTCCAGGTATTTTGTGGTTTCTGTTCTTATGTGTAGTTCTTTAATCCACTTTGAACAACTGGGTAAATTTTTAAGTGAGGTCACCTGCATTACCCTCATCCAGTTTTAAGAGAGAAAACATGGCCAGAAACCTGGGCCCCCAACAGTGGCTACACATCTTCCCCATAATCACTGCCCTGATTTCATTTTGTGTGTTTTGACAATATAAATGGCATTGTAAACATGTCATACTGGTTTCTGGTTCAGAATCTCACAACATTGGTGAGATTCATCTACACTATCATGGAGTTGTAGGCCTGTTATTTTCCTTTTTGTATTTATTTCTTTTGTGCTCATTATCTGTTGTGCTGTTCACCGCACTTGAGCCCCTGGGTGAGAGTACTCCATGCAAAGGGAAGGGCTCTTATAGATTCCTGCTTGCTCAGTGGCCCCTGTGTGCAGAGGAGTCCAAGTGTTGGCTACATTTGTCCAGCTGGCGTGGGACACTTTCCTTTGTAGGGGGAGGGAGGACTGTGTCATTTGACAAACTAAATAATGGAAGAAGGAGCCTGTGGCAGTTTGTTGGACAGAAGTCCCCAAGAGAGGGCAGGTGACATGTGCCAGAATTATGCCCTGTGCTGACCACAGCAGGTACCTCCCTCCTTCCCTCTTGGGATTCCCAAAAGGCCATGAGCTGTCCAGTTAAGGGAATCTGTGTATTCGGGTCATCCATTTTGGAAACTGGCATTGCTCTTTATCTTCCTGGACCCATAGGATCCAGATTTCCCAGTCCTTGGGTTTACTGGGCAGGTATGATAGCACAGTGTCAGCCTTGGGATTGCTAGGGTAAACTACTTGGCCAGAGGGATTTTTTTTTTTTTTTGAGGAGGGTGTGGTAGAATTATAGGTTGAAGGTGAAATCCAGCAGAGGAAACACCTGAAGCTGTGGGTGTGCTCCTGCCAGCTGGTTCCAGCCTCCTTCTCAGCCCTTCTTCCAGGATTATCAAATCTAAAAGACAGTCTGGTGGGAATGGGAACCACATGGAGGCTGCAGAATGGGTAGCATTCTCTGGTGATTTCTCTTCCTCTTACATTGCTTTTAGTCTCATCTTTAATTAAAATGTCCTTGTTAGGAAGTTGGCTAGCCTTGGTGAAAAGTTATCCTGACCACAGAGCAGCCATACTCCCCCACCCCTTCCCTTAGGAGGAGGATGTGGAAGGAGACACTAAAACAACTTCAGACTCCCAAGAATTCTCACTTTGTTGCCCAGTGGGGCTGATGGCTGTGGCTGGTTGGTAAGAATCTTCTTCCCTCTCCAGAACAGGGTGCCTCTTGCCTTCTTCCTGCCCTGCAGGGAGGCTAACCTTCTCCTGAACTTTTCATGATGTTTTTCTAGTGTTTCTCCAGTGTTATTAATGAGTAAAATAGATACAAGACTCTTCTATGTTTAATAAACTATTTAAAACTGTTCCTCTTAGGAAGCTAGGCTGAAGCCACCCACTGATTTTCCTCATTCTGATCCATCTTTGGTGGCTGAGGAATGGGGAGATGCTCTCTGGGGTCTTCTTCCCTTAAAAAACCTCAGTTGCAGGTTCCTTAGATGTGTGTGCTGAGAACAGGGTTATTCATTTACAGGTCCTGTTTGTATTAGCAGTGACCTTCCTGGTGGGTGTCCTCCTGGGGGGGGGGGGGGGGGGGTTTCTTGCCATCTCCCCACTGCCCCTATTGAGCTCCAGCATCCAGTGTTTCTCCTGCTTGGCACTCAGTCCTTCCTTGTTCAATTAAAACAAAAAGGGAGGGTTTCAGTCTCTCTGCCTTCTTTGTATCTTTCATGGGTTCTTCAGCTTTTCTAAGGATTTCTCTTTAGTTCTGAGACAGTTTTTTTTTTCTTGATACTATGTTCCTGGTAAATGTGAAAATACATACACATGTATTTTCATGATGAGTTGCATCACCAGGAACGAACCTTTTATCTTTATTACTATTTGGTAATGTGATTTGACTGTATTTTTAGTATTGTCTGTATTTGACTGTACTTCAAATTACAACTGACTTGTAAGATGTAATTAGCTAGAAGTGTTCTTCAGTTGGAGGGTACGCGGACACATTTTTTGCAATTAAATAATTTAGAAAGTCGGTGTTGTGGAAGATCAGTTTTATTCTTGTTCATGTTAGCAGCCAAATATCAAACATTCTTGGAAGGTCTGATAAAATGCTCATTTTAAATGCAAATTCTTTGCACAGTTAGAAGGAAACTGAAATCTTTCTGGCTCCCAGCACTCGCTCTACATTTTTGTCATTCCTTCAGATGGCCAAGGGGAGGGCTCATGACTAAATCCTTCAGCATCTTTATTATGATTTCAGGATTTGTACTGGTTGAGATGAAGCTTTGCCCTGGGGACTTTAACCCTGTGTTGCCATCTGCAGCATTTTCACTGGTCTTTTTCCTCCTTCTTCCCACAACCCCCTCTCCCCCCAACTTAAATGATCTTAGATTTCCTCTCATGGTGAATGTTTTTGTTGTTTTATTTTTATTGAGACAAATAAGGTGCACTAAACCTTTTACCTCCTAGCAATAATGTACTGTTTTTTTCCTGAAAGATCTACTTCCCTCTTGTTCTCTTCTGAACTTTTCCCATTAGCAGAGCTACTGTGTTTCAGTTTGGGATCTGGAGAATCCTTGGCTCTTACATAATGGAAACAATAAGATTCCTGTGCAGCATGATTAGGCAAGTGGTTTACTCTTCTACTCTTGGGCTGGTGGGTGTGGGGCAGTGAGAGGAAGTGGGAAGAGGAGAGAGACACACTAGACTTAGCTTTTCATTTCTGTGAACTTTTGGTAGCACATAAAATGAAGCAGGCTACTTTCAGCCTTGTTCCACCTTCCATTGGAAATGGAAATATTACTGAGAGAATACCTTGACCAGGGTCACTGGGTGAGAGACAATCGCTCCAGGTTTGGAGAACAGCCAGCCATGCTGGAAGGCTTCAAGAATCAGTAGTTGAATCAGTAGTGGTTTTAAAGATCTTTAAGGCAGACCAATCCCTCCATTGAATGCAGTGAGCCAGAGCCTCAGGAATTCAGGTGGTATGTCCAGATAAAGCAACCCACCAGTAGAAGAATTGGAACTCATGACTTCCTTTGCAGTATTGTTCATGATTCCTCTGTTCGAGGGTTGTCAGCCTTGGCACCATGGACATTTCAGGTCTGATGTCTTTTTGTTGTGGGGCTGTCCTGTGTATCACTGGATGTTTAGTATCATCCCTGACCTCTATTCACCAGATGCCGGTAGAACAACCTCCTCTGTCAGGTGAAAAAGTCAACAGTGTTTGCGGATGTTACCAAATATACCCTGAACGTGTAAAATTGCTCCCAGTTGAAAATCATAGCTCTAGATGCTGTGATGCCACTTGGAATTCATAAACACAACTATTGGGGTAGCATGGCTTCCTTTCTCCTTTTGCTCTGAAGTATGAAATACGCAGCTAACCTATTTACTGTTAAAGCTCTTAGGTAGATACCACACTGACTCAAAGGTCACTTACAGAGAGTGGTCTACAAGTTCTAAACTGAGTTGCGTTGTATTTGGGATGACAGCTTTCCCTTGAGTAGGTTTGATTTTGCTTTTCCTTATAAATTTTGGAGGCTGATGACTTGTTTCCAGGTATGTGGGCAGATTTTTTTTCTTTTTTTACAATATTTTGTTTAGTTGAACATTTGTGTAGTTTCCACTTTTTTTTGGCTTTTTAAAAATAATATTAGTTTATTTTTACATCATTTTGTACATTTTTTTCCATCTCAATTGTAATCCTCATGGGTTTCCCATCACCAAGTCACCCATGTGCCATTACCATAGTCCAGTGCACTTCCCTCCCTCCACTGTTTTTGATCCCATTCCCCACTCCAACCCCATAAAATTGTCTCTGGTATATGGCTGTTCATTATTATTTTCTCACCTGGTCCATTATACTCCTGCTATGAGCGAAACCATCCAGTATTTTTCTTTTTCTTTTTCTTTCTGGCTTATCTCACTAAGCATGATCTTTTCCAGCTCCATTCATGTTGCTGCAAAAGACATGTGTTTCTTTTTTTTTGGTTGCTGAGTAATATTCTATTGTGTATATGTACCACATCTTTTTAATCCAGTCATCTACTTTTGGGCATTTGAGCTGCTTCCATGTCTTTCCAATTGTGAATAAAGCAGCAATAAACATGGGGGTGCAGGTGTCTTGTGGAATCAGTGTTCTTGTGCCCTTTGGGTAGTAGTGGGATTGCTGGGTCGTAGGGAAGCTGCATGTTAAGCAGTTTGAGGAACCTCCAAACAGTTTTCCATAGTGGTTGTACTAGTTTACATTCCTACCAGCAGTGCAGGAGAGTTCCTTTTTCTCTACATCCTCACCAACATTTGTTGTTACTAGTTGTTTTAAGATGTGTCATTCTCACTGGGGTGAGGTGGTATCTCATTGTGGTTTTAATTTGCATCTCCCTTATTACAAGTGATGTTGAACATTTTTTCATATGCTTGTTGGCCATCTGCATTTCCTCTTTGGAGAAGTATCTTTTTAGCTCTCCTGCCTATATGGGCAGATTTTAAAGCAGACCCTGGCCTTTGAATTAAGCAGTAACTGTGAACTGATGACTGTCAGGGGTAAAAGCCCTGGACTGAAGGACTTGAAGACCTGGGTTCTCTACCTCATCCTGTTGCCAGCTCTCGTTGTGAAGTCACCACATGTATTTGGGCAGCAAGTTCCTCATCAGTAGGAGGAAGGACCAGGATTCCTGCCTCCTGGAGAGGGGCAAAGTGCTGATTGATGAATCTAGGTATATGATCTAGAGAATACGCCTTACTTTTTTTTTTATACTTTTTCCCCCTTTTATTAATTTTTCTTACATTGGTTTTTATTTGTGTACAATATCTGATTTCTCCCTTCAAGTGTAGTCCCCGTAAATAAACCCCTCCCCCACCACCTCACCTATGAACTCTCACCATGGCCCTTTGTGCTCTCCCTACCCATTTTGATCTCTTTTCTTCCTCCTCCTTTGCTTTAAGACTCAGAACTAGTTACTTAGAGGTTTTGTCGTTTGTTTTTCTTTTTGACCCTTTCTTCAGTTTCCCTAACTCCTTCTATAAGTGATACTATCTGATATTTATCTTTTTTCCTTTTGACTTATTTCACTGAGCATAATCCCTTCTAATTCACCCATGTTGCTGAGAAGGACATGAGTGAATAGTCTAACCTTATTGGAGACTAAATTTTACTCAGGGAATTTTGAAGACTTAAGGTTATTTTTGTTTTCAAAAACAAGCATGAACATACTAAACAAGTGAAAAATTTGCACGATCAAAATTTGAGCTAGTTTCATAAATGAAACTAAGGAAACTTTAGTTAGCTGCCAACAACTTCCCAACACTTGTTCTGTGAGTTGGATAAAACCCTGGCACAGCAGTCTCTGAAGTTCCTTCTGCCTCTAAAATTTCTAGGTGGGGCAAAAAACAAATTTGGGTAAGTTCACCCAGCCATCTCCAGAGAGGACTGTAGGGAGAATGGGATCATCTAGTCTTTAATAATTCAGGCACTTGAAGTTTTCTTTTCTACCTTTCAGATTTAAATGTGAACACATTCAGCTTCCATTCTGTAGGTAGAACCTGTAACCTACTGGAAAGAGGATAGATTTTGTGCTCTGTGGGGCACCCAGGCTTAAACCACATTGCCTCAGAATTTACCTTCTCTAAGGAATGTGCCAGAGGAGATAGAGTGTGGATTTAAATTTCTCTGAAATACCTCTGAGTGAATGGTGACAAGATGACCAGTGGGGTCAATGTGAAAAAATGACACTATTGACTCCTTCTTACAGTTGGGGCAAGTGACTTAGGAGGACACTCTTTCTAGTCAGTTTTTGTTTCTGGAATGACTTAGTGTTTCTAAGGAGTTGTTTTTTGATGTCAGTGACAGTTCTTCAGAAATGAAAGTCAAAGGCTGTAGATGGTCTACACATTCTTGGGCTATCTGTTTTCTGGAAACAGTGCCTGGCAGAGAAGCAATAGAACATCTAGGAATCAAGCAGTTGTTGAGACAATGGCTCCTGTAACCATTTGGTTAACATTACCTTCTGTGAGGCAAATTTTACTCTATGACGTGATGAAGATAATTTATAATGTTTTCATGAGAGTGAGTAGGTGGTAGTGGGGTTTTTCTTTGTCTTGTCTTGGCATGTAATTGAAACAGAACTTGTCCAAATGAGAAACATTTGTGTGTTTGGAGGGGAAGAAAGATTCCAGAAGCTTCTTGACTGGGGTCAAATATTGCTGCTTTATTTTGTTTAGAGTATGTAAGCAGACCTCGTTGGAGACCAGCATTGAAAATACTGCTGTTTCTAAGCAAATGAATTTTGTGTCTATAATCTAACTGCATATAGCACATTTAATTTCTCAGAAGAAAAAATATGTGGTTGATTTGTCTCAAAATAAATCTATAGCTTTTAGAGTAAGTAGATTTATGAATTCAGTTTCTTTAACAATGTTATCCAGAAGTTGTATCCTTTATAAACAAAAGTGCATGTGGTCTCCATAGGTCCCATGGGACTACCTTGTTTTCTGAGGAAGTCCAGTTGTTTGACCCTTGGAAAATAGAGCCTGAATGGGTGGGTCGGTGCACTTGAATACTTGTGTTTGTCCTAAAAGCCAAGCCAAAATGACCCCCCTTTTTAGGTTGCTTGTGTACTTGGTTTGATTCTGGAATTGACTCTAGGAGAGTCACCACCAGAACCTTTGAACACACTAGCTTGGCACTTTATAGGTCTTTGAATCCTCACTGTTTGCCAAGGTTTATGTTAGTTGCTATCCAGTGCACGGAGATAAAGGCAGCCTCCTTGCCTGCCAGGAACTTACGCTAGTGAGTGTGAAAGCCACACAGAAGCTAACTCTGTTATAAAATCTCACAGCGGGACAGAGGCGCCAGGCTTGTAGGAAAGGAAAGCTGAATTTTGATTGGGAAGATTAGAGGTGGCATCTTGGAAGCTGGGGAAGCTGTTCCTGGTTTGGGAGAGAGGTAGATTTATATCAGATAGATGAGGGGATTGGGCTTCCTGGAAGAAAGGATTTGGGCACAGACCCCAACCTGCCTGACAAAAGACAGGATGTGGTGAGGTGGGGAGAATCCCAGGCACCAGACACATACTGGGGATGGATTTGTGGTTCCTGGAGGTGGGTGTATATCTGGGGAGCAGGGGGGAAATCAGGCTGGGAGCCTGAGTACCAAGGGCCTCGTATCCCAAGATGAGAAATTAGAACTGAATCATGACTGCATCAGAGAACTTCAGGAGCAGGGAGAAGGAAGAATGAAGGTAGCAGAGGCAGTACTGCAAGCAGGACAGAAAGGCACAGGAAAAGAGATGAACATCTTTGCATCTAATTCCCATCTTTCTGCAGCTGTCAGTCTGATTGATGGGGATAACTGGGCTGTGCACGTGGGCTGGGCCTTTGGGAAAGACGGCTGAATTTTTTCTTGTGTTTTTATTATGATCCACATGTGAAATCACTGAGTCTGCTGGGAAGCCTAGTTATTCCCTTCCTCCTCCCCAAACTTCATTATTGTTCAACTTAGTTACGTGCAAGGTCTGCAGTAAAGAATCACGATCTTTCTCCCTTTTGTACCTTTGCTTATTATAAACCTAAAGTACTGTGGGTACCACTGGGAGACTCTGGGCAGTCCTTGGCCCAAAGGAACTCCAGGTTGAGACAGAGAATAGGGGGTTCTGGAACAGTATGACAGGTGCAAGTGGGGTGTCCTTCTAAGGAGATTTTACTAAAGCTGTTGAGGGGTGCTGTTTGGAGTTGTGTTGTAGAGACTACCCAGCTACCAGAGGGATTACAGGTTATGATTTATTTTAAAAAATACTTCCAATCCTCACATGTAGCTGAGAGTTTCATGCAAACAGCTTAGTCTCTCTAAGTGTGGCAAATGTTTTACTTCCATGTTATTTATTCTCCATTCCAGTACCAATTGGAGGTAGGACACAAGAAGCTCATTTTATTGTGTTGTAGAAGTTATTCAAAAGATCCTTAATGCTTATGTGTCAAGTATTGCCTATAGAATACATTAATAGTGATCTGGTATTATTAGTTTTATTGTTGTTTTGTACTTTAAAAAATGTATGTAGAAACTATTGGAATTAATTAAATATTAATTCATTTAAGAGCATTTTTGTCTTTATCTCCTCTCCCCAAAGGATTCCAAAATTATGCATGTGCATGTTTTGTGTGTGGAATGGATGATGGTGGTGGAGGATGGATGATGGTGGTGGAGGGTGAGGGAGTCTGTGAAACCTTTGGCTTTACTAGATAGCAGCACTTTCTTCCTCTCCCAGTGCTTGGCACAGTGCTTGGCACTTAGGTGTGAGTAAATAAAGAGGGACTGCAGAAGCAGAAGTACTTAGGGAGAGCAGGTGTGCATTCCACTACCCCTTCAGGACTGAGTGCCTATCCCTTTGCCTCGGGGCTGCTGGTGTGATAATGCTGGGGACAGAGACACAGGAGGCCAGGGGCATGTGACCTCTGCTTGCCTGTGTTCTCCTGGCATGTGAGAGATAATCACTCGGAATTACAGTTTAGCTCCCTAGAGATGCATGCCTGCTCATTGGAGGCTCCACTTCGACTTTGAGTGCTGGCCCAGGGCCTTGATTTAAAGGAACTAGCTTTGGGTGTAGTGACTAATGCCCTGAGGATAAGTCAGGTCTCTTTCCTCGAGGAGATTTTCGCCCCCCTCCTTGGCTGCGGAACCCCTGTCTGCGGATTGTCTGGGTTAAACATCAAAAAGCTACCCCTGGAATCTGTTTCCTGGCTTGGCCATCCTCCCGCGTGGGTCCCCCAGGGTGGAAACAGTGACGGGGTCTGTAAGTGAGTGCTCCGAATTCGAGACAGTCCTGCTTGTGCATGGCCTCAGTGGGAAGGGCTGTGAGATCATGTTGTTCCCTGTTAGTGCTGAAACCCTTTGTCCTGGAATTGGCAGGCCTTTACTTTTCCTGAGCCCTTAGTCGTGGTTTCCCTGCAACGCTATTGTTTTGAGTCAATCGAGAAGAATGTTGGGCTTACATGTGCATATGCAGACTCACGTGTGCACACACACCCCCACTCACGCTAACACACACACAGGAAAAACCACGCCCGTTGTCCCAGGAGAGAAGGCAGTATCCAAATGGGATATTTGACTTTTGAAAAAGGTGACATGTGAAAGAGTGGGTTCTTTATTCTGAATTTGGTTTTGCTTTGATTTTTTTAAACCTCAGACTTGAGCTTAGAAGAGTAGCAGTGACTGTGAGCAGGAGATAAGGGATTATTTCATTTCCTTTATGTAATAAAGGACACAGCTACTCTGTGTCTGCCCTGCAAGGGGTGCAGGCTACTCCAAATTGGGATGAAATACTGTTTGGTGTCATGGCTTTGGCTATATTATAGATAAAAAATAAAGATGACAGTTTTGTCTCCTATATGGTTCCAGAAAGGGACTCTCTTTTGGATGGCATGTTCTTGCCCAGATTATTAGGAAAGGCGCATACTTTCCTTATTTGCTCTAGAAAAGGTTGGTACATGTGGGAAGAGTAGAGAGTTGAGACTTTACTGCTCTTGTCTCCATACTACTCTACCTGTCCTTCTGACCAGGGGATGACAATTGCTTACTGAATGACCGACTTCTCACCAAGAAAGGAAAGTTGTGCTGAGGACCTGAAGGAGGACACTTGTGGAAACCTGGGCCTGTGGACCCAGCTGAGGAAGGAGGTAGCCAGTGTTTCCCCTGAGTTCTGCAGAAGTGGCTGGGTCTTCTCTCCTTTCTCAGCTGTTGAGGAGACACACTGAGATTGTTCATGGTGACAGAATGTGCCACAGGAAATGGGCTGTGCAAGAGGAAGAATCACACACTGTCTTCCTGGAGACCAGTACCAGCAGTCTGGGAGGTCAGCGTGGCCTCAGCCCATGGCAGAGGACGGTCCCAGGGCGTGGACTTCTAAACATGAAAATGTATTTATAGATTGTGTTTGTGGGGCCAGAACTCCTGTTCTTGCTGTGCCCCACCCCTTGACAAACACTCCAGCTCACTGGGCTCCCTCCAATTTTATTGGTGTGTCTTAAACTGGGCCTGAGGCTGAGGAACTCTTGGAGGTCTCTGACACTGACTTGAATGTTTTTAAAAAATAGTTTATTTACTCTCTGACAGCACAGAGAAGAGCACCTAAAACTTATCCATAGGAGTCTAAAGGGTAAAAGAAACACCTGTGAAACCACAGCCAGGCTAAGGAAGCTCTCCCATGGCCTCAGAAGTGACAAACTTCTCACCTTTTACTTTTTTTCTTAATTTTGCTTTACTTTTCTTAGTTTTACCACGGATGCATTCCTAAGCAATGTATATTTTTCACTTTTGAAAAAGGAGCACTAAGCACAAATAGAATTTTGGGAAGGTCCTGTAGAGATTAGGAAGTGAAGGATTCCAGGAGGAGAGGACACTCTCTGCAGTTATCAGCATTGCTAACTGAAATCACCTTTTCACCAAAAATGCTTCAAGAAGTCCATTTTTCTCTCTGGCTCCTGTGTCACTTTGTAAATGGGGTTGCCATTCACAACCCCATTTGCAAAGATAGTATAGAACTTTGAGGGAGAATTACAAAAGAGGACACCTTTTAACATTTTAACTTAGCAGGGGTCTTTTATCTGAGGTTGAGAGAAATTTCAGGGGTTCATGAGCCCTTGAAACTGAACACATTGTATTCTCCTTTCCAGTACAAGGATCTGTCATATTTTTAGATGAGTTTGTGGATCACTCTCTCCAATATATTAAGGAATATATAATTTGGACACTCTAGTAGGCTTTTTTGTTTTGTTTTGTTTTTGTTTTCTTTTTTAATGAATCCTGGGACTATTAATTTCTTGAAATGTGTTTTGTCTGTCCTTGTGTCTGCCTTTGCTTTTCACATTTGAGCATGCCTATCTGTTGAAAGGGAATTGAGCAGTAAATTACACCTCTGATTGTCCAGCGTACAATCCCTGACTATAGTGTGGGTGGCCTAGCTGGCTTTTGCATTTGTTCTGAAATCTGCATGTCTCTGTTGATGCAGAGTAACCAGAGTGCAAGAATGGGGGAGAAATTGGAATGGTGTCTGTAATTTCAAAATAAATGACCTCACTGCCTAATTCCATTTGATGCAAGAGAAACCCTAACTTTTGCCTTATAAATAATAATGGACCTTTGGAGAAATGGATCCAAATACTCATTTAATGAAGGTGGGGGAAGATTTTGTCCCAGTTGAAGCAAACTCTTGTTTGAATATAACTCTTGTTATATCAACTTAGTAATTATTTCCTAAGAGATTCGCTGATTTAAATTTATACTGACATTCACTGCTTCAAAGTAGGTGAGTAATTATTCGTTGTATAAACTTTCAGCATTTTTCTAGCAATGGATGGGCACTTTAGAATTCTCTAGCTGAAGGACACTGAGTTTTAACTGAGTTGATTGAAGTTCTTCAGGATGAGGTGGGTTATCTTTAAGGTTCCATTGATTTGTCAGGGTCAGCTTGAATGAGAATCCCCAGGGAAGCAGTGATGATTTAGCTGACTATGATTCAAATATATAATTAGATGAAAATTAATTTAAAAAATGTGATCAGAAAACCCATTTCTTAAAGAATCAGTGTTTTGATAATTCATTTCACTTTACTAAAAAATGACCACTGACAAATTTTAGCCCACTAATCTTTAAAATATTCCACCTTTATGGTCTTTGAGCATTTTCCAGAAGGATTCTGACTTCTTAAGTCTGGGTCTCCAGACTTAATGGAACATTCATTTTTGCTCTGTGGTCTTTACATGTGAAGTGAACAAGTTTCTCTTGCTTTCTCTCTATTCCTTCTCTCCCTCCCTCCCTGGCTACCTTCCTTTCTTCCTTTTTCTCGTTCTTTCTTAACTTTGGATTTCTCTTCAAAGTTTTTAGATTTTTTTCCCCCTCGCGCTCAAAAGTGAAAGATTCTGTTTTTTTCCTTTCAATTTTGTTTTTGGAGAAAACCAGGAGTTTCACTTTGGGCTGTTATAAGTCTTTGGGGATTAAGGAGAGGACTAGAGGAATGGTTGATTTGGAATGACAGGCTATTTTGTCTCTTCTCAATTCAGTGCAAGAATAACATTTATTTAGAAATTGAGTTTTATTTGGAAGGTAATGTATAGGCTCATGTAAGCCTTGTAATAAGACTTCATTCTGTGATTCCCTGGCCTGGCTATTACTTGTTGCTGATTTTGGGCAAGGTTTTTTTTTTTTTAAATGAGTCTTGATTTTTTTCACCTGTAGAGATGGGAGTTAGATGAAATAATCTCCAAGTGCCCTTTGCAACTGAGTATCTAGTAGTAACTTTGGGGGATTTGCAGAGAGGAGATGCTCTGGTGCTGCTGGTGGTGGGGTGGTGCCTCCTCCCAGATTGAAGGCAGAGGGTTGCCAGCTGTATCACTACAGACATCCTGAGGCCATTTACCCAACTTGATGCTTTCCTTTCCTACCCTCTTATAACAGGAATTCCTTTAGTGTCATTTAGTGGTGGGAGAACCTGACTCACCTGCTAACACAGCCAACTGTACTGATACATGTCACCTCTTTCCACCAGTGTGCTGCTGCAGGGTAACACCTGGACTGGGCCCAGACACCTCCATACTTGGCTGCTCACAGTTACTAGATCGACGTGTTGAGACCGTGAGTAATCTTCATGCTTCTACTTTTCAAGCAACTGTAAACCTGGAGTCTGGTGGCTGGAGTGGTTTTCACTGGCAGAGTCCAGCCATGCCTAGGTGATGGGCTGCATCTCTAGCCAGCCTCTCTCACACTCAGCTCCAAGAGTCTTGGAGATGGCAGCCGTGGCTCCAGACGTGGCCCTTCTGTGCCTAACAATCATAATGGGGCTCCTGGGAGTCTTCCTGGGAACTTCTGTGTTGTACTTTCACAGCCAAACACAGGAATATTGATGTTCTTCTTAGTTATTATGTCCAAGTCCCCTCTCTGATTTGTGGTACTCGAAAATCATAGCCTTTATTCAGGAGCCATAAGGGAAAGACTCTTTATGGTGGGAAATGCAGGTGCTTCAGTCTAATATCCTACTGTAACAGGGTGGTCCCAGGAAAAGTGGACGTTCAGGTTCCCTGCCCCACCACACCCAAAGGAGGGTGGAGCTGAGCAGGGCGGACAGGAAACTGGAGAGGAGACAGAAGAGGGAGGAAGCAGAATGGAGAGCCAGAGGAGACCTGAGGGAGGCAGGCACATGGAGCAGAGAGACATGTGAAGAAGCGGTTCTCGGTTCTTGGTCCTGGACTGGTTGAAACTGATGCGGGTGAGAGACACACGTCTTACATGTTTTGTCTTGATACTGCGGATGGTAGAACTTATTTAGAGAGTGCAGGTTTCGGGGCTCGGGGTGCCCCTTTGCCTGCCCTGTAACAATTTTCAGCCCTGTATTCTTCATATTATCATGTTTGCTTGCCTCCTTGGAGAGGCCTGTGAATGAATCCCTGCGTAGGGCCTGCTGGTGGTCTGAGAGCCAGTGCTAGCTAATACTTGTCCTTGGAGGCTCATGAGAGTGAAGCAGGTGAGGGGTTGAATTGCTTCAATGCATTCTAAAGACTCTTTTCTGACTGCTGTGTGGGATTTCTGTGTCAAAGACAATCACCACACAGCCTTGTTCCGCCCCGGGTTATTTCATCTATTCTGTTCCAGATAAACAGTTCTAGTGCTTTTATGAATTTTAAGTTTTCAATTAGGTCCCTTGAGTTTCACTTTCATGTCTCAGCTGAGTTCTGGGCTAGGCGGAGCGAGTCCTCCAATGCAAAATGAAGCGAGTTGCTAGTCTTTCTGTAGCCAGAAAAGCATTCGTAGGTTTCCAGCCATGATAGGCAAGAATCATGCTAGCCCTCTATGAAACCCTCCTCTCTAGAGTGTTGGGCTAGACCTGCCCTCCATGGGATGGAAGTAGAGCTTCAAAGCAACTCCTTGTTAGGCTTGCTTTTGCAATTAGATCAAGGCTCTGGAGCTAGTGGTAGCCAGGTCATGTCCCTGTTCTGTAGCCACGGTCCCCCATGCACATCACCTGGTCCTCTGTTACTAACCAATCACTAGTAGCTTCTGTTTTTCAGGGCCAATTTCCTCAACAGGGAAAAGGGTGGAGATGACTTTTACTTTAAAGGAGAGCTGTTTCAGATAGGAAGTTCTCCTGCTGCCCCTTTTACTTGTGTCTGAAGCCATTTTAATTGTAAACAGTGAACCCTCTGAGGCAGGGATTATGCTTTATCCACCCTTAGTCCCCAGGGCTGGGTACTAAGTCTTGAGCTCAGGAAACATTTGTTGAATGAATGCAACAATGTAATATCTTGCATTTGCTTATGTAAAATAAACCAATTTATCTAAAGAACAGTTAGTGAACTGTCTGAGCAAGCATAGGCACTATGACTTATTCAGTTGGCTTTCTTTAGTTATCAGCCTTTGCAGGCTGATATTTACTTGCAGTAGATACTTACTTGCCTTTTGGGGATTGCAGAAGTCTTCCTCTCTGGGTCTTCAATTATTTGTGGTCATGGGAGAGAACAAACAATGGAAGATTATGGACTATTAAAAAAAGGTGCACTCTTGCCTCTAACACCAATTTGGTTTGTATTTTGTTTGGTTTGTATTTATTTAAAATGTCTTCTTAATTTACAAATTTATATTTAGAGAGGTAACACGTCCTTTTGCTTTTTGTTTTGCTTTGTTTAAGAAAAGGTAGGGAAAAGATGTATAAAAAGGGAAGAAAGCAACTTTATCTACTGTATTTCTCACATACTTTTAACCCCTATCGAGTGCTCTGGACTCTTGGGACTATTTATGACATAGGTTGCCAGACTTGGGAGTGTGTCCCCTCTCTGTGTTGGACTGTACTGTAAAAACAAAAAATTGCACCATGCCAGGAGATAGAGATACAACAGCTTTCCCTCTCCAGATGCAGTATTTAGTACAAAGGGGATCCATCCTTGCTTCCTGCCTCTGCCTTGAGGCAGGGTTCTGTCATTCAAAATGTCCCAATCTAGAGCCTGCTTTTCGTATTTAGTAATTGGGTGGGGGACACCAAAGGATTTGGCTTGCAGCCTATGGCTAAACCCCTATAGGCATCACTATTCCTGCAAACTGGGGTGCTCCAGTTCGTTTATTACTTATTTTATTACCTTGTCTGAAATTATGGGTCCATGGGGAAAACCAATCACAACTCTTTCCTCATTTGGAAACTTCAGAGGCTTGTTTCTCCGTATTAAAAACCAGCCTGAAAGGCAAGATTTCTAATTAAAGGAATAACTAGTTGGGGGTCTGCAAATTTTCACCCTCCTTCTTTGCAGACATCTCTTACCTGACTTAAGTAAATGATATTGTGAACCTTGTTTGCATTGTTTTGAGGAGAAAAATGTTGAAGGTGGTGTCAGGACTCCATATTACATAGAAGTTTTTGTGACCTTTAGTGTGTGAGAAGCCCTTTGTTTATTTTTTAAAAAAACATAGTATACAATTGTTCTCCATAATGTAATTTAAAGCTAATATATCCTAGACATTTATTCAGTGATCATATAAATATATCTCTTATTAAGGACTGCATGTCATATGTTGTTACTTTTTTTTACATGAAAAGATCTTTATTCTTCCATTGCTGAGTGGGGTGGCTACCCTTTCTCCACCCACTTTTGGGGGGGGGTAAATACTAAAATAAACATTTTTCATAATACTTGTTTGTAGACCATTTGGGGCATTCTGTAGAGTTGCAAAGTTAAAAGATTAAGTTCTTTTTAAAATGTTCCTTTCTAAAATTGATACAATTTATATTCCCAACAGTATGAGGGCCCTCACTAGCACAGAATGTTGTTAATATTTAAAATTGTTGTTATTTTGAAAGCCAAGTATAGACTCCCAAAAAGCATGACTGTCCCTTTGTTACAGGGTACCCCAATGTGAATTGGGTTGCTCATCTGTGGGTCTTTACCCGCGTGCTTACGATTCAGTCGTATTATGGACACACTCAAAAAGGTCAAATAATGGATTTATTTATAAGGAGAAAGGTAAAGGAATAACCCAGGGAAAGAGGGAGAGAAATACAAGTTAACTAGAATGTCCTACCAGTTCTGCTGACTTGGACTCCACTGGCACCCTGAAAACCGATTGAGAGCCAAAACGATCAGCTGAGAACCACCCGGCCAAGAGACCCCCACAGCCCACATGTCTGGTTTTATCCCAACCTGGTTGCTCAGCTCCGGCCTCACGTCCTGTCCCCTTGTCCTTCTCCTTGGTACTGATGGGATTTGGTGTTCCAGTATCTGGAGTAGGGGCGGAGTCCATGAAACCTGTACCTGTTACACCTTTTGTGGGAGTTAGAGGTTTTGAATAGTCTCCAACCAGCCAGGTTTGCCAGGGTATATTTTCTGGACTGGAGTTTCAGCCTTTAAGGCCTCCTCAGGGAGGCTCCCTAGACTTGCCCGGTTCTTCCTAGGGCTCCTTTTCTCTGCCTTCCTCCTGTCTCCTTCATTCTGGTGGTATTCAGTGACAGATGCTCAGAAATGAGCTGTGTCTGTTGAAGTGAATGAGAGGGAAGATGTGGCTGGGCTGGAGGCTGCTTTTTGCTGCCCTTGGCAGCCTTGACCTGTCTCCTTTGCCCAGTTCTCTCCCACCCTTCTTGCTCAGAGGGATGTTCCTTGGCACCCTTGCTGTGCCCATGCTGGACTGTTTGCTGTTGAGTTTCTGTGGCACTAGGAATTACTGTGACATTTGTCCGGAGCACATTTCTCCAAGGCAGAGTTATGGCCTCTCTTTGTCATTTGGCAGGCATCTGTGACAAATCTCATATTTTACAGGAGAGGATGATGACAGGATGATAAAAGGCTGATAAAATTCCCTGTGGGGTGAGTTTTGCTAACCTGCCCACCCTAGAAGAGGCTTCTTTCTCTAAGGGCAGTCCACATCCTGTCGGACTGATTGCTGCATCTGGGCAACAACCTTGGTTGTGGGCACAAACCATGTCTGAGTGTACAGATGTTCTTGCATTTAAAAAGGATGTTTTCTACCCCTGGGTAGATCTTCTTGGCAGCCTAATTAGTGCTCTTCAGTTTTGAATTGTCCAAAACTATTACAGCTCATATCTCCTGGGTTTGCCTTGGGCCGCCTCGAACTCCATCCCTTGGAACTGCCCTTGCTGGGAACACATTCTCTAGCTGCTCAGAGAATGAAGAAATGAAGCTTTTAGAATAAAAACTCCAGATAGCCTTTACTGTAAAACAAACCCATCTTGACAGAAGCCATGAAGCCCTACATGGACCTTATTATCGAGACCACAATATAGTTAGACAGTAGCTGTCTTCCCCAGATGCTTTGTTTAATGAAAATATTTCAATTATAAAAGGACTCTCCAGTGCCCTTCTGAGAATAGTGGCAGTCAGCTAAGTAGTTCTCATTGTGTCGCTAGACCACATCTCTGCATCCGTGGTTGACATTTGGCCAAGTGTTCTTTGACTGGGTGCATGGCTCCCCGGAGACAGAAAGTCAACTGCATGGAGAAGATGTTGGGGAAGGAAGGGGGGAAAGAAGGGGTTGACTCTTCACCCCAGCTGAATTTCCAGGGCTGGGTTTGGACTAAGCAGCCTTGAGTTTATAGTCCAGCTGTTGCTGCTTAGAGCTGCAATGGTAAGGATGACTCAGAAATCTGGAAGGTGGCCCTGGTGACTTCATCACTGGAGCAGAAGTCCCCTGGAGTGGGCAGAGTGGTGGTTGGGGGAGAGTTGTCTGACGAAGTGGATATAATTTGGACATTAGTGCTCTGGGCCACTGGGGTCTGCCAATTACTTAAGAACTTGGGACAGATGTTATTTTTATTACTGAAAAAAAAATGATTAGGGCTCTGATGGCAAAATACTGTGCAAGACAAGGACAGGTGATACCAAATAAATTCAGTCTGACATGGTGGTCTTTTGTAAATTCCTTCCCCTTAGAGATCATTTGGTCTGGATTCAAGGTTTTTACAAAAATGCCTTGGGACTTCAGAGAGGTCAAGAGGTGGATTCTAAAAAGGATGAAAGCCCACTCATTCCCAGTTGAAGGAATAAGGCCTGCAGTAGTTTTCTATTGCTGCTGTCACCCATGCCCACAATCTTAGTGACTTAAAGTGACCACAATCTGTTACCCTTCTGTTCTGTCTGTCAGTCAGAAGTTTGATAGGTGTGTCACCACTTTAACTGGGCTAGTATGAAGGGGTGAGCAGGACGGTATTCTTTCTGGAGCCTCTAGAGGAGAATCCTTTTCTTCACCTTTTTCTGCTTCTCCAGGCCCCCTTCATTTCTTGTCTGGTGACCCCAATCCTTGATCATCAAGTCTAGCCCTCTGGTATCTCTCTTGACCACAGCTGGGAAAGTCTGTTTTTAAGGATGTTTTATTCCATTGAGCCCACCTGGATAATCCAGAAATATCTCCCCATCTCAAGATACTTAAGCACATTTGCACATTCCATTTTGCCTTCTAAGTTAACATATGCACAGATTCTAGAGGCAAGGACATACACATTTTTGGGGACCGTCACTCTGTGTGCCACAAGGTCAGACAAATGTGTAGTTTGCGAGTCTTACATTGAGCTCAGTGGCAAAAGTGGGTCTCAGGATCTAGTTCCTGGCAGCAGGGACCCTTGTCCTCTCCAGCCTGCTCTTTGATTTTGCTGCACTACCTGATGCCTAGAGAAGTGGCCCCGCCACAGGCCCCTTCAGGAAGCTGTGGACATGGCCAGAAGAACCATCCCCTCCTATGGAAAAAGGTGCAGAAGAATGGGAGGGGAGTAAGTAGCTGTATTCACAGGTTCACGTATGGTCTAAGAGTTTCTGGGGCTTGTCTACCTGTTCGTATTAACATAGGCCTGTTCTTGTCAAAGTTCTTGAAGACTAGGGGCAGAAACCCTGGCAAGCTAGCTTAAGTGAAGTGGGTGGTTTTGTGGAGGTTGTTGATTGCAGCTTATGGAGCACTGACTGTGCCTGAGTGCACACTGTGGGGACGTGCCAAGGGCTCGCTCTCTGAGAAGTGGCCTTTGGTCTTTCCGTACCTCTACTGCCTGTTTTTCTTTGCCAGCTCCTTTGTCTTGACTTTCTATGTCCTCCTCACTTCACTCTTCCCTCACATCATCTCTGCACAAGCTTCCTGGCTTAGGGTAAGCTTCTCAGCTTTTAATTCCTAGATGAATCTGAATGGTTGAACTTGGGCCAGTGGGCAGCTGGATGAGGGCACACTCACCTGGGTCACCTGGGTAGATGGTGACAGGTGGGTTAAATATGTGGAGGGATCCTTGCCTTATGCTACAGATATTACCATGGAAATGCTTTGCAAATGAGCTTAAATTTGAGCTTTAAGAAAGCTTTGTTTTGAACTAGCAACAACAAATGTTGGCTAGGATGTGGAGAAAAAGGAACTCTCCTGCACTGCTGGTGGGAATGCAAACTAGTACAACTATAGAAAACTGTTTGGAGGTTCCTCAAACTGCTTAACATGGAGCTTCCCTATGACCCAGAAATATCTAGGAGATACCCACTCCTAGGCATCTACCCAAAAGACACAAAAACATTGATTCAAAAAGATACCTACACCCCCATGTTTATTACTGCTTTATTTACAATTAGAAAAACATGGAAGAAGCCCAAATGCCCAAAAGTAGATGACTGGATTAAAAAGATGTGGTACATATATACAATGAAATATTACTTAGCAGCCAAAAAAAAGAAACACATGTCTTTTGCAGCAACTTGGATGGAGCTGGCTGGAAAAGATAATGCTTAGTGAGGTAAGCCAGAAAGAAAAAGAAAAATACCGGATGGTTTCACTCATAGCAGGAGTATAATGGAACAGGCAAGAAAATAATAAGAATAATGCACAGCTATATACCAGAGACATTTTGTGGGGGTGGAGTGGGGAATGGGATCAAAAAGGGGGGGGGCGAGGGAGGGAAGTGCACAGGACTATGATGATGGCACATGGGTGATGGGAAACCCATAGGAATTACAATTGAGATGAAAAAAATGTACAAAATAATGTAAAAATAAACTATTATATATAAAAAAGAAAGCTTTGTTTTGAAATAGCTTTAGATTTACACAAAGTTACAAGAAAATGAAGACCTCCTTTATAAATGTCTTGCCACAATTACTATACGGATTATTACATAGCACCTTTTTTGAACCTTTTGAAAATCACACCCATCATGCTCCTTTACCCCTAAAGAAGAAATTGCTTTTCATAAACACATTTGAATTAGTAAAAACTGGACATGTAGCAATGGAAATTATTATCATATGTAATGGTTCATATTCAGATCTTGCTAGTTGTCAGATTATGTCCTTTACAGCAGTTCTTCTCCCTGACCTAGGATTCACACAAATTACATTTAGTTGCCCTGTTAGTGTCTGAATCAGCAATAGTTCCTCTGCTTTTGTATTTCATGAAACTGACTTTTTTTTTTAATGCCATGAGAACTGATAAAGACATATGCTGGCTCTTATTGCTTTTGCTTTTAACTGTCAGTTAGCACATATGCTCGTATTATCAACCAAAACAAAGCAGGGAAATAGACTTCACACAGGTATGCTCAGGAAGCCCCATGTCAGGGGTCTGAGGAGGATAAACCTCTCACTAAGAGACAGTCACATTTTGGACATGTATAAACTGGATTGTTTTGTAGCAACTGGGGTTTGTATAATATTCCTAGATGTGTCATGATTCGATGTATTTTTGTCAGGAACACTATATAAATCACCTTTTATATTTTTCTCAGTACATCATGTTAGGAAACACATGTCTTGGTTTTGTGCCAACATTGGTGAAGAAGTTAGTTTCCATCCTCTGGTTCATGTAGTTTGAATTTACATAATTGTATCTGTCCTACAGGAGTTGAAACTTTTAAAGAGGGACCTTTTCTTTAAAGCTGTATCTGGTTTGTAGGCACTTTTTGTACATTGGATTTCCTGAAGTAGGCAATGTTTGTTTTCTGTAACAAAGGTATGCTCTTGAATATAAGTAGAAGGGCTTCTCTGAACCACAGGGAGCTCACTGTGAGACTTCAGTAGACTGATTGGAACAGAA
Organism: Condylura cristata; assembly: GCF_000260355.1. Lineage (NCBI taxonomy): Eukaryota > Metazoa > Chordata > Mammalia > Eulipotyphla > Talpidae > Condylura > Condylura cristata. The sequence continues at coordinate 9,180,389 of NW_004567124.1, read as the reverse complement.
CTCAACGTCTCTTGGGGCAAGAGAAAGTCCATTTAAAGACAAGCAGAAATGCCCTCCTGAACATGGGTTCCTTTTGGTACTGTTTTGGAATTAACTCAGGGAGTGGAAAAATAGAATGTAAAAAATCTCATACACCTTTGTCAAAACTGCAAATGCTAAAAGTTCTGGTTTAGACCTTTTCTCTCCAATAGATCTTGTCTGATACTGACTCGTGTGGCTGGTTTGGCCAGTGAGTGTGAAGTTGGCCTTTCCGGTTTGCAGAGCCCGGTGGTTTCTCCTGCATTGATGATGGGATTCCTTGTGGTGGGGTGGCTGTAGGAGTTCAGTGCTTGCCATGTGGGAAGGACATGCTTTTTAGAATTTTGGAAAGTTTCAGTATTACATGCCTCTGGATCCATGCCGCTTAAATGTTTTCTAGCTTACGGACTGTTTCATACTGGATTTTGGACCTTGCCGACACTCAGAGCTGTTCTCAATTTTTATAATAGAAGTGACATGTGCCCACTTCACAATTAAAAGTGATTCTTGTACAAATGAAAATATAACAAAATAACTACAAAAAGGTTATATTGACTGTTCTACCTAGCACTCTGCAAAAATTCTGGGGTGCCAGATGGTAGAATATGATGCAGATTCTGATCTCAAGGATAAAGCCTTTCTTTTAAATGGAATGTTTCCAAGATTAGTGTTTCTATGATTATGGGTTCATTTGTTTCTCAACTATTTCTTTGATTTGTTCTGGCCAGTTGTGATGGCTGAGCTTTAGTGGAGGTTTTTACTGTGACTTGGGACACATTGGTTTATATCTTTAGAAGAATTGGCAATAACAGCAGGTTTTAAGTGCATCCCAGCTAGTTGGAAAAAGAAATATGCTGTGCATCTATTCCCAGAGGTTGAGTTTATTCTGAATTGGAGTGAAAATTATAGGCAGTTTTAGGAAAACTAAATTTGAGGACATTCTTCTTCGTCAAAAGGATATTAATAATTAATTCCTTATCTTATGCCTTGATATCCACAGAAGCTTCTCAGGCATGTGTATATGCTTAAGTTTCAACGACATTGACATTTGTCACGTACTTTTATACCTGTGGAATTTTTCACAAGGAAGAGGCCTTGGTGAAGTACATATCACCTTTTTTTTCAATGGACTGTTTCTCTGACTAAATTGATTATGGATTAATTTGTTTCTCAATTATTTCTTTGATTTATTCTCTGTTCTCAATATAGAAAGACTAGATTAGTGTGATCTCTTGGTGAGCATGGAAAGGGAGAAGGCTTTTGGGAGTGTGTGTAAAGGAAGCTAAGGATGGCGCAGAACAGAACTAAGATGTTAAGGAAACGCAAAGAAGAAGGTTTTGAGAAGAGTTTGGAAAAATTAAAAGTAATATGAAAGTGCAGTGGTGTCTCATTTATTTAGGTGTCTTCCTGGAAGTAGGAAATCACA
>NW_004567124.1:9166922-9178739 GCF_000260355.1 Condylura cristata | reverse complement strand
TTTTTTTTTTCTTTCTTTTGTATTTCCCCACTTAAAGGTCGGATGAGTATCTGCTATTTCTTTCTCTGGGGACTAAGAATTCTGTGCACGGCTGAAATGGTTTTCAGATAGGCTCCTTGGGCTATGCTTCTGTCTTTGGCTTGTTGGATCGCATTTGACCATCATTAGGTCTGTGCAGGAACACAGGGACCTGTGCTGTTCAGGTGGATCCATGGTTTCAAGCAGGATGAAGTTTGCCAGAGTGACCAAGTTGATAGATTCTGACCCTGAGAGGTTGACCCTTTCTGTAACTTCAAGCCTATAGGCTTAGGAAAGCTGTTTGTATTCTGGTTGGAAGCATTTTCTAATTTGCAAGATATGGTGGCTATTTTGTGTTTAGGCACCTGGGCCTTAATTTATAGAGGTATGACAGATCGGCAATATGGAGAAACCTGTGTCCCGAGCAATTTTTATTACTTTACAAGCTAGTGCAGAACAAACAGTTTAGGATTAGCTAGTTTGAGTTATTTCAGCAGTTTTGGGCAATAGGGGTGGTTGTTAGGTGCCAGTACCTGGCCCTTGGGTGGTTTAAGGCATGGGAAGTATAGGCTTGGCTCATGAGAGCTGGATAAGGAGGTAATAATGCAGTGTGAACTCTGGGTTGCTTGGTTTGTGAATGAAAGACCTGCTCCTGGCTGATCCTTCATGTTTCTAAGAATTCACTGGGAGGTACAGCCTTTCTCTGGGGGTTTATAAGGCCTCTAAGTGCCAAAGCGCCAAGAATACACATGACAAGACAATAGAATTAATACAATGGCCCTGTTTGTAGTGAATGAATGATACAACATAGACAAATCCAGGCTCTAAGACAACAAGGAACAGTAGCTTTGAGCTTGATGTCGTCTGACTTCCTTGATACTGTCATGCTGCTTTGGGGTGATTTCCACCAGTGCTCTAAATCTATGGTGCTTGAGTGTCACTTTATGACAGTGGACGCTACACTTCATTGCTTTTTTTCTACTGAAAGAGGCCTCACCATCTTTCAGGGGAGGATATTTCCTGGGTTCTTTACTTGGTCAGGAGTGTCCTCGATGATAGATAAAATAGATGGAACTTCATTGCACTAAGGGAAGATGAACAAGTAACTTGCCACAGACTGGGGAGCAGGGAAAGCCATGCTGGTGGAAAATTTGACTTTCCCCTCCCAAATTTTGTGTTGGTATGTTTTTAAATGTCCAGCATATCATCATTTTATGAACAAGCTATGTTATTCAGATGCATTTTATGGCTTTTATTATGTAAGTGATATGTATTATTACACATACATCCAAAAATTCAGATCAGTGAAACAACATAAAAATTACCCTTGTAATCCCATCTTCTAGTGATAACTTGTTTTTTTTTTTTTTAAAGATTTATTTATTTGTGCATACAGAACTAGGGTACAGGCCAGAGGCTCAGGGGCAGCGAGAGGCTTCACCAGAGACAGAGTGGGGAGCAGAACAGGCAGATCTACGAAGTACATTGCTGAGGGGAGCAGCTGGTGGGTCAGGAAAGGTCTGCCACACCATGTGGTCTCCTCCGGGGCAGGCGGGAATCGAACTCATGCAGAAGTGGCTTTAGCTTCTCAGTGCTGCGCTTTTATCCGCTGCGCCACCAGGGAGGGCCCAATAACTTGTTTTTAATGAGTTCTTCTACAAGTTTCTTTTCATGATTTTTTTTTTCAAAAATATTTTTAACCTATAGCTTCAAAATTTCAAAAAATTATGCAATTCAGAGATGACGATGTACACATAAGAGTTTATTTTCCATTAAATTGTTTTGACAGTTGTCTTCTGTTACAGTGGAATTCTTAGAGTCTCAGAGAACTTTGTTACACATTGTATGGTCTGTAATGATCCCTGGAAGGTAATTTCAGGTGGCCCTTGGAAAACATTATCATAACCCAAGGTGATTTTCTGGCCTCTTTCCCACTGTGTTACATTGGAGAACTTGTTGTTGGAGTGTCTTTGCTTTGTAGGTAGGTGAGGAAGGATTGAGATCTGAAAATAACCCCTTGCATTTAGCTCTTGTTCACTCCTGCCTTCTTTGGGATGCCCAGTAAGATGTTTGTAGTTTGTCCCTGGGTAGCCAAAAAAAAGGTATAAATCATGATTTGGAAAATAGGGTCCCTGAGCAGCTAATTGTTAACCAACTGCTGTGCTGGTAATCAGCAAACTGAACTTTCATATGAAAATTGTAAAATGTATTAGAAACACCAGAGCCATATTTATTTCAAAATAGACTCGGGTCTTGATTCTACCATGTTATGAATTTTTGTGAGTCTTGTGCTTCAGTTTTTTCTTCTATAAAACAACTCTACCCACTGGTCAGGATTGTTACAAGAAGCACCCATACTGTGCCTGGCTCATAATAACCATGTAACTACTTACAGTTCCACATCCTTTTTCCCTGTTATTTATTTGAGTATAGAATGGGGTTTGAGTAGTTTATTGTCAGGGGTGAATCTATTCTAAATTCACTTTATAAAAATAACCCAATTCTGCACATTCACAAAAGGATCCACACATCCATAGTCATGAGTCCTTTCATTCACATAAGCTGGGGCCAGTATGTGGCAGGCTAAGTCTGAAGTAAGCAAATAACTCTGACCTCCTTGTTAAGAGAAGGAAGGCACTGATGAAGGTTATTTTTAGATTTGTCTCAATTAGGAATACAGCCCCCTCTGACTGGTTATTATCAGGCTTTCTTTATATCCAGAATGACAAATGACAGGAGGCCAGAGGACAGGAGACTGGCCAATAGGTTTCATATGTGCTTTTGTCCTTGATGCCTTTAGCATTTTCTATTATACAGAGATTTTCTGAGACCCCAGAGCTGTGGTTTTCCTTTAGCATTTGGGTGGGTGCAGCCAAATGGCATCCTGGCCCCACAGCTTCCACTGGGGGCTGACTTTCCCAAGCACTGAGGTCATGGACTCCTGGTACAACTTAATTACAACCTCTGCTTATGGCTGAACCTCAGCTGGCAAGGTCTTGTGGGTGGGAGTTTTAGACAAAAGCGCCAGCCTCTCCAGAAGTAGATTAGGGAGATATCCACTGAGGCCAGGGGATTTGAACATGTTAATTCTCGGAGCAGATATCTGACTAGGGAAGGACTGTGTGACCTTATTTAGAAAAAGGCTACACTTTGTTAACCTTTATTCCCTTAAGAAGGAAAAATCATTACATGGCAGAGGTTCAGGTCCCGTGGGGTATTTTTCTGGATGCTTCTCCATTTTCAGAGTCATGTTTCCATAGATGTGATAAATTTATCTGTAACACTGACTGCCCCCACCTCACACTGTATTAATTGAAATATAAAGTCTCTCCATGTTTCTAGCATATCTTAGGCTTTTTGTCTCTTCTTTCCCATCCCCAGCTGAAAAGGGTGAAGTTTTTTTTTTTTTTTTTTTTTTAAAGAAAGGATAAAAGACAATTGAGAAGATGTTGCTTTGCAGCCCCTTGTAAACTCCATGCTCATTCAGTACTGGTAAGCAGATTTAAAGATAGCTGAAAGTGATGTCTGTCCCTCAGAGTTCCTCCAAGCTTGGCTGAGACGCTGCCCCCTCATGATGCCTTCCACAGTGACCTGTCACCCCACCCCCAGCTTAGCCCTCCTTCCTCTAAATTCCCAGAAGTCTGTTCACATTTATTACCAATAAGGCACTTTGGAATAAAGGCAAACACACTGATGTGCAGTTGGGAGATTTGAATCCAAACACAGACTCCACTGGCTGTGCGACTCTGAACTGAGCCCAGTGAATTGATTTGGATGCTCTTGGAGTTATCCCAGCTAGAAAGCTGAATTCCTGAAGGACAGGATGTTGTTCATCCTGTTATTTCCAGTCATTTATCTAGTCATTCATTTCTTTATACAATTACCCTCCTAGGACCCAGGAATGATATATTGCAGCACGTGGTAGGAATTACAAGCTTACTGCTGTTTCCCCGTTTTTTTTTTTTTTTGGGGGGGGGGGAAGTGGAGTGACCCATATGTAAAGCTTTGTCCTCAGCATTCACAGACTTATCCACTGTGACTGCAAAGCTTCTGAAACCAGTCTCATGAAAGCTTCCTGTGGGAATGGCATTTCTAAGTTTAGGGATAAAGTGAGACCATCCAATTGAAAAATTTTCTGCCCTCTGCCAACTGTGACCACTAGTGGGGAAGGGTAGTGGTCAGGGCATTCAAATTTCAATGAGATGTGTGGAAATCAGGGCCAGGGGTGCTGAATACATGGAATAGAATTTGAAGTACCTTATTGAATTGGAAAGTGGCTATATGGCTATAGAGAAATGTGAAATGATGGCTTTTCAATTTTTCCCAGATCTACTACCTATTCTACTTGGACAGGATAAACTATTATTACTTCTTCTCCTAGAAGTAATTTTATGCATAAAAGTCCTGAAGGACCACATTCCACTTCATCCCTTTTATTAACAAAATTGTACTTTGCAGTGGGGTGGGGGTGTGACTGGAGAGCCCTTTAAAGGTTGGAGCCTGGAGGCAGTGGGCTGGTTAATTGCACGTTTGCCTTTTGGCTTCTTTCCCTCTTTCATCAGGGATGACCCTTTATCTATAATTTTTAGGTAGCCCCCAGCCCACAAATCTGTTTTTCCTCTTTGTGTGTTTTATAAAGCTAAACAGATTATGATAATGATCCAGGCCCTGCCTTTGTAACGCAGTTCTACTGGATGAAAATGTCATAATAGATTCTACTACATGTGAGCCCACGTCGGCTGTGTTTGCAGGCGTCTCCATGGTAGACCAATCTGGCTAGCTTCACTGACTCTAGCCTATGGATTTTTTCTGAAGCTGCAGAGAGACTCAACCTATTTCCCGGACCTACATGTCAGGAGGCCTGCTTTTCAGCATGCCAGGCTCGACAAGCTTGGCTCTAGCTCAGAGCCAGTTGTTCAGTTTAGGAACTGAAAAACTGGGGCCTGGAAACCCCCATTTTTTAAAGATTTCAGCTGGGTTGTAACTGAGAATTGGACTTGGTGTGGGCAGTCAGGATGGAGTACTTACTGCTGGTGCGCCTCACCCTCACAGCTTAGTGCAGGCCTCAAGTCTGTAGTGTCTGTTTCGAAAATCTTTGGGTGCTTATTTGCAATGCAGACTCTTGCCCTTCCTTCATCAAAACCTGCTGTTTAGCCATTGTGTGTACATTAAGCGTTGAGAAACCCACTCCCATATGACAGGTTGTCTGATGAGTGCTTGATCGTTCTTGGCAAAGGCATATTGACTATATGCAACACTTACATGCTTAGCGTACCCATGTCCTCTCACATAAGGATTGGGTTATAATTTGAATAGATGCAGCTTTTGAAAATGATGATTTGGGGCCCTCCCTGGTGGCGCAGTGGGTTAAAGCACAGTACTAAGAAGCTAAAGCCACTTCAGCATGAACTCAATCCTCGGCCAGGGAGGTGACCCACATGGCACGGGAGACCTCTCCTTACCCGCCCGCTGCTCCCCTCAGCAGTGTACTTCGTTGATCTGCCTGTTCTGCTGCCCACTCTGTCTCTGGTGAATCATCTCACTGCCCTTGTACCTCTGGCCTATACCCCAGTTCTGTATGCATGCATAAATCAATCAATCTTAAAAAAAAAAGAAAATGATGGTTTGTTAAGTTTCATTTTTATGGATAAGAAACGATATTAGTTGGTTTGCTGCTGTTGTCCACTGCGCGTGCACACACACACACACACACACACACTCACTCATTCACTGACTCTTGCTCTAATGTGTTTCATTTTCCTTAAAGATCTGCTCTCAGCAAATTCCAAATGTGCAATATGGTTTTATTAACTATAGGCACTGTATTACATCCCCATGACTTATTTATTTTATGACTACAAATTTGTTTCTTTTGGCACTCTTCACGCACATTTTTTCATCTATATATTATTTAATCTTTAACACTGGCTCCTAACTCTTATGTAGATATAGGGGTTCTGCTCCACTACTTACGAAGAATCCTGTTTCTGGACCCAGCACTATCTTTGCTTGATGAAATCTTTGAAATGGTTCTTTAGTGTTCTGTCCTTCACTTGTAGGTACCCACCGCTGAACTAGCTTTGGGGGCCTCAAGGTTAGGAAGAGCCTCCTTCCAGTATGACTTTATTCTTGAGGAGGTTTTATGCCAGGCAACTCCACAGTCACTTTGATATGAATTTGGAATTGAGAAGACACATCTGTGTTGAAAATTATGTCTAATGATACATTCCCACACCACCTAAGTTCTTTTTCCTGGTAGATTTTTCTGTATTTCTCCAGATCTGGCCTCTGAAGTCTGAGCATCCGTGGTTTTTAAGCTGTTTGAAAATTAAGAGACACCCCAGGGTTCCTGTCTTAATTGAGAAATTTAAAGCCTAAAATTTTTTACTGATTTTCTAAATCTCTTGTGTAGTTTTGATTTTGTTTGAATATCAAAACACTGGAGCAACTTCTAGCATTACTCACTGGCCCAGTGCCCAGTCTATGATATTGTTAAGACTTTGTGTCTTTGAGATCATTAATAGGCTCACAGACTATTTATTTTTATAACTTCAGTAACTGTTTTAAATTTCTTACAAACCTGTGGACAAATCCTTCATGGCTGAGGAGGCTGAAAGGTCTGTCTGGCTTCCAGGTTGCTGAATAATGTGAAACAACGATAGTGAGTAAAGTGACTAGAGAATAAGTACTAGCAGGGGAAACCACAAAGTAGCCTCAAAAATACCTCCTTTATCCGGTTCATTGTGTAATGAAGTACTTCTCATTAAGAGAACTTTCTAGAAAAGATTCTTTCTTTTGAGCACCTTTAAACTGGTTTTTGTTTAAACCACCTTGGAAATTTGTCTAATTGTTTCTTTGTTTCAGAGAGAATGATGCCAGGGCAATGTTTTTTCCTGGTCATTTAGAATCATCATTTAGGTTACTGTTATGCACTGACTGACTGACTTGAGTTGAATTGTGTGATCCTATAAAGCCTGATCCTATAAAGCGTGATCCTATAAAGCGTGATCCTATAAAGATACTGATGCAGTTTTATTCTTCATGCTCCCTAGTGTTCACTTCTCTCACTGTAAACTTGCTTGTCCTTTCTTGTCTTCTCAGTGGATACTTACAATCGGGCAAATAGGGCCTTTTGGCAAGTGATGTAATTAGGCCTAGGCAATGATAAAATGTTTGAATTGAGGCAACAGGGACTGACTTTCATAAGAAAATATGAGGACAATTGTGTGGTCTTTTCACCTGCCAGAGAAAATTTGGTTAAAAAAAAACACAAAACCTAACAGCATGCTTCTGGGTTGGTAACTGTGTCCAGGAGAGTGGGAATGGGCATGAATCTGACCTATATCTGGGTACCCATCATAGGAGGTTTAGGTACATCCAGGTGCTAAACAACCCCCAACACCTGGTATTCTGTAAAACTTGCTTACTAGGAGGATTTTTTTCCACTGAAAGCTTCTTCTGATGGATCAATATTAATTGATCATTAATCCATTACATTTTAAGGAAGGAGGGAGAAGTATGCAGCAGGTATAAAACACTCTTAAAAAAAAGAGATTGGCAGAACTCAGAAAGGAATTGATATACTACTCTCAAGAGAACTGTGTAAGGGTTATTTTTAAACAGAGATCTGTTGGTGGGATATAGTGGATATTGTTGATTAAATGAAGGGGATTTGATCTTTGCCCTTAATATATTTTGACAGTTACAGACATACCATACTGACCTTATGAAAGGTTCTAGACATAAACCTGGTGACAAGGAAAATTTTCTTTCTAGGCCCATATTGTGTTCTTTCTATTCCTTGTGCTTTTTTTCCCCCCCTTTTTTTTTTGTAATGAAAATAGAAACATGGCTTGTAATCAGGTGTCCTTTAAATATATATATTTTGAAATTGAGAAAAAGGTGATGCTAATATATCAACTCATTACATAATGGTTTGCCAAAATTTGCCACTTCTTAAACATCCTTTTTTTCTTAGATTAATCCTTAATTGTTTTTTTTAAATTTACTTACTTATTTTTATATATTTTTTATTTTTTTACATCATTCTTCATTTTGTGCATTTTTCATCTCTGTTGTAATCCCTATGGGCTTCCCACTACCTTCCCCTGTGTGCCATCACCATAGTGCAGGGTACTCTTCCCACCCCAGTACTGACCCCATTCCCCTTTCTACCCCCATAAAATGTCTCTGGTTTATAAATGTTCATTTTTACTCTATTACATTTGTTTCTCTCTCTCTCGCTCTCTCTTTTTTTTTTAACCCTGATTCCTTACCTCCTGCTATGAGTGAAACCATCGGTATTTTTCCTTTTCTTTCTGGCTTATTTCACTAAGCACGGTCCCTTCCAGCTCCACCCATGTTGCTGCAAAAGCATGAGTTTATCTTTTTTGGTTGCTGAGTAATATTCCATTGTATATATGTACCATATTTTTTTAATCCAGTCATCTATTTTTGGGCATTTGGATTAATTCTACATCTTCCCTATTGTAAATAGAGCAGCAATAAGCATGGGGGGCGGTGCAGGTGTCCTTTTGAAACGATGTTTTTGTGTCCTTTGGGTATATACCTAGGAGTGGGATTCCTGGGTCATATGGAGCTCTATTTTTAGCCTTTTGAGAAACTTCCAAGTAGCTTTTCATAATGGTTGTATCAGCTAGACTACTACTTTACACCATGCACAAAAACCAACTCGAAATGGATTAAAGAACTAGACATAAGACCCAAAATAAAATATCTGGGAAGAAAATGTTGATGAAACACTATATGACATATACCTCAATAATATCTTTAAAGATACATCATCCAAAAACAAGGATAGTGAAAGAAAGAGTAAACAACTGGGACTACGTCAAGTTAAAGAGCTTCTGTACAGTAAGAGAGACACTACACAAAACAAAGATACAACCCACTGATTGGGAGAAAATATTTGTGCACAATACTAATGACAGAGGACTGATCACAAAGGTACACAAAGAGCTGATTAAACTCAACAAAAATAAAGTGAACAACCCCATCAAAAAACGGACAGAAGAGCTACAAAGACACTGCTCCAAAGAAGAAATGCAGTTGGCCAGGAGACATATGAAAAAAAATGTTCAACATCACTTGTAATAAGGGAGATGCAAATTAAAACCACAATGAGATGTCAACTCACACCAGTGAGATTGGCACATGTTAAAACAACTAGCAACAACAAATGTTGGTGAGAATGTGGAGAAAAAGGAACTTTCTTACACTGCTGGTGGGAATGCAAGTTAAATATCCTTTCATTAAAAAATTTTCCAAAGTTGTAATTGTAGATGAAAGTAAGCAGAGTGTCTGTGCAAAGTGGTTGGTGAGCACTGTTGGCTTTTTTGTTTTTGTTTCTGTTTAAAATGAATGCAATAGGACTTTCCTGGTTAAATTACTCCATAGACCTCAGTTTATGGGGAACCAGTGGCCATCACTTCCAAAGTGCTCTATACAGAGGGAGATGTTGTGGCTGGCCTCCATGCCACAAAATGAGGGGTTTAAAATGCTTAAAGTGGGTTCCGGTTAGGGAAGGGACTCTGACTTGCCTCTGGATTCCTGGTGCCTAAATAGAGTCAGGTTCAGAGTAGGCAAGCATATAAGCAAACAAGGGAAAAAAGAATTTCCTTTGACCAGTTGGTTAAAAAAAAAAATCACCATTCCAATGGCCTAGAAAGGCGTGGGATATCTGCTGTGGTATCAGCAGCCACACCAGTGTTCACCTAGAGTTGAGCACAATGTGAAATTGCTTCTTGAGGGAGTGTTACTGGGAAAGGAATTTCTCCTGTAGGGTAACTTTTCCATGCTTTTTAATATGCATATTCTTCTTGAGCAGTTGAAGATGCAGAAGAAAGATAGCATTGTTTGAAGACAGTTCTCACAAGCCACTCAGTGGCCGTCATCTCTGACTGTGCATCCCCACCAGTGTCCAGGTGTCAACACGACTTTGATGTTCAGAATTACATGGATGCACACAGGTTTGCCAGAGTATTTCTGTACCTCACTAGTGGTGATATTGATGACATTATTTTGTGCAAGTTTGGGAGTGTAGAAATATTCTGCTTCAAGGTGCAGTGCGCTCTGGGTATATTACAGATCATCCCAGTGGGCCCAAGACCGAGCACCTTTTCCAAAGGTCTGAAAGGCCTGGGACAGGTAAAATTGTAAACAAGTATTGATTTCTAAAAGGGAGATTTTGTCTCTACTTGCTTCAACTTGGTCAAAGGAAGTGCGCACCTATTGGCATACTTGGGGATCTGTTAACTCCCTTTCATTCTCCTTTTTTTCTGGTGGGTCGCATGGGTCTCACTTTACCTGCAGTTGCTGAACAAGCCTTGAACTGTGGTCAAGTGTGAGGGCAGGGGTGGACATTCACAACCCATTATTGAAAGCACCCATCATTCCCATCTCAACTAGCTTTGTATTGTTGGGAAATAGAGGTGCCACTTCTATACAAATGAAATTGCTGGACACCACCTTTACTTGTCTCTCTGCCAGAAATGAGGCTTGCCCTCATCTTACCCTGGGAAAACCTTAAGTCTTGGCTAGAGTGCTTCATGATCCTGTCACCCTCTGAAGGGTAAGGCTACCTGGCATAGCCCAGGATATTGCAGCAGTGACTGTTATCCTTGAGGAGGAGCTGTGAGTAGAGCTTTAGAAGTTGCTGCTATTATTATTATTATTTTTTTTTAACTGGGCATAGTTATATCCTATTTCATGCTATTCTTAATGAATGCTCATGGATCTTATCACATTTTGAGTTGATTGGTTTTGAAGTTGGGCCTTATGAATGGGCATCATTTCCCTGGAGGATAGCGTCCCAAGACCACTGAAACATAGTGTGGGTAGAGTACGACCTGTGAGATGGGGATGGAGATGGAGATGGAACCTGGCAGGTGGCATGGGCTTGTGATCTTTATTGCTCTGTGTGTCCTGTGCCTATGCTGGGCCTGGTGATAGGTGGCTCTGTCTTCAAAAGGAGCATGCTGCTCTGACACATGGTGTGGAACGCACTGTTGTAACTTCCCTCAGTTGAATGAAGCTTGTCAGAACTCAGGTCTTATTACCCTCCACAAAATTGCCTGTTTTCTTTTTAAAATAAAACAAGCACTTTTTGGGGGGTTGGGGGGTGGGTGGGTGGGTAGGGGCCGGAACATCATAGCTTGAACTGACTACACTTGGTGTTGGCTTACTATGCTTTTCTCAAATGCCTTCAAGACATGGAGTTTCCAACAGCAAATACTTAAATTGCTGGTTTGCTCTTGAGAGTATATGAATTTAGTGTTTAGGTCTTGAAGTTCCGAAGGAGGCTCGCAGAAAGGGAAAAGCAGTGGTTAGGGAGTCAGCCAGATGGCCTTCCTGTGCAACCTGCAGGAACCTGACCTGGCAGGAGTCCGCTAGACTTCGGGCCTGGTGATGGGAGGGCTTTGCTTCAGCCATGACTTTCAGAGAAGAATCAACTGTGCTCTTGACTATAAAGTTGGCTCTCACAACTATTGATCGATGAAGGCTTATGTCATATCATCTGTTGGTTTCTGACCCAATTAGAGGAGAAGTGAGAGAGACGTCACCTGGGGCTCTGGCCCCAGATTTGCAGATGGGTTTGTCATCATGAACGCACAGCACAGGCAGGCTGTAAGAATTGCCACATGCAGAAACACAAGTCAGTGTGAAATATAAAGACTGGGTGATAGGTGGGGCTCTGTTTTCATGTCACCTCTGTCTCTCTTCTTACACGTGTATATTTAGTTAGAATTTTATAGCTACTCCTCTCTTTCTCTCTCTCTC
>NW_004567124.1:9156794-9166419 GCF_000260355.1 Condylura cristata | reverse complement strand
TTTTTTACTTTACAGCTCTTCCCCCCCCTCCCTGCATTTTCAAATATTACTTTTATTAGCTATACTCTTCCAAGGCCAAGTGCATGTTCTGGTCACTCTGATTCATACCACCTGGACTTATGTGGCCATTTTTTCAGCTCTGCTGCAGTGGAATTGAACTCCCTCAAAGTCCACTGACTTTTTTTTTTTTTTAATGTCAAAAGTAATTATGTGTTCACTGTAGATAATATTAAGTCAAAAAAATGCTAAGAGAATGAAAGTCACTCAGCGTGAAACAAAAGGGCTCACCCTCCTAGGAACTGGCCCTGAGTCAGCACAAAGATCTAATCTAACCATCCATACAAATGAGATCAACAAGGACTTATTCACATATCTTTGTGTGGTTTATAATTATTTTGCCCTGATCTTGAATCCTCTACCAACTAAACCTTTAGCACTGACTTCTCTGTTTAACCCAAATATGGATTCGCTTACTACTAGCCCCTTTTAAAGCTCCGTAGGCAAGTGATTTCCTTTCTGTGGAGTAAAAAGGAAATTTCAGTGCCAGCTCTGTTCCTTAGTCTTTCCTTTCGTGGAAATTCCCAGGCATCCTGGTGACACGCAGATGCCCTTGGCTGTGTTCTGTGACCCTCTCATAGGTGCCTTGTTTTCCCATGTTTCCTCTCCTGGCTGTTCTCCAGCTGGGGCCTTTCTGGAAAGCTTTTTTTTTTTTTTTTTCTGCTTTGAATTGATTTTGGTTTTCTATTGGCTCCTTTTCTGTCCCATGAGCTTATCCTGCATCTTTAGTTTCTAGAAGCAGCTGGTTGTCTAGTGGCATGGCACATAAGGCTCCCCAGTTCTCTTCTCTCTTGCCAGCCTCCCTTTGACTCTTAGTTTTCAGCAAGCTGTTCAGTATCAAAGACTCTAGTTCAGATTTGGGGGAAAAAAGTACCTGGGTTTGGGTTCCATCCATCTGTCTACTTCTGGGTCAGTGTACTTCTTTTTTTTTTAAAGATTTATTTATTTGTGCATATAGAACTGGGGTACAGGCCAGAGGCTCAGGGGCGGCGAGAGGCTTCACCAGAGACAGAGTGGGGAGCAGAACAGGCAGATCCACGAAGTACATTGCTGAGGGGAGCAGTGGGCGGGTCAGGAGAGGTCTGCCATGCCATGTGGTCATTTCTGGGGCAAGCGGGAATCGAACTCACGCGGAAGTGGCTTTAGCTTCTTAGTGCTGTGCTTTAACCCTCTGCGCCACCAGGGAGGGCCATCAGTGTACTTCTTAGCTTTTATTTTTCTGTCAGTAGAATTCATCTCTATAAATCTCATGCAGGAATTATGTGGTGGTGGTGATTTTCTGCTGTTCAAATGTTCTTTGGCATACAAGGTAGTAGCTGTAAGATGTTAAGGGTTTTGTTTACCTGAAAGGTTCTTTAAATACATGGAGATAGGTACTGTGCATTGTGGATTGGAAGACTTAACATGGCTAAGGTATCGTCAGTTGACTTAAAAGTTCAAGACAATCTCAATCAAAATCCCAGAAGGGTATTTAGAACCTTAAACCTTTTTCCCTGCCTCTCAAGACATTAACAAGTTGATTCTAAAATTTAGATGGTAATGCACAGGTTTCAGAGTAGCCAGACTACATTGGGGACAAAATGTAGTTAAAGGCTTATATCACCTGATTTCAAGGTTTGCTTTTAAAACAGAAGAAATCTGTCCTTGGTGTCAGGATCGACCTATTGGATCTGTAGAGCAGACTAGAGAGTTCAGAAATAGACCCATATGTACACACACAGCAAATTTTCTTCCAAGCAGCCAACGTAATTTAGTGGGGTAAATAAAGTTGGGCTTTTCAACAAGTGATGCTTGAACAATTTAGGTATCATTATAGGTAAAAGGGGAATTTGATTCCTAGGATACATCACATTTAAAAAATGAACTTGAGAATGATTATAGATACAAAGTTTAAAACTCTCAGAATTTTCATTGATTGTGATTGACCTGAGTGGGAGGCAGTGTGAAGTGGTCAAAGGGTTGCAAAAAAAATTGGTTTTTGTTTGTTTTTCTTTTGGACTCTGGACCACTTTAACACTGCACACTGGCATCAACAAAATAAACACAAACAAGAAACCATGTTTTTTAGGTGGTACCTTCGGAGGATCTTTGGTTATCTTGTGTTTGTCCTCTTCCCATTTCACAAGTGAATTTTATTTAGCTTACGCACAATACTCACAAAACATTGTCTTAATTCTGGTTTACATTTATTTAAACAAGCTACTTTAAAATGTACTGGGAAATCCTGGCATTTATATGTTTCTATGGCATCATGTTAGTAAGCAAGGCATCCTTTTGTTTAGCCAAGGTCCTTCTGGCAGTTCTGCTTTGAGTTCTGCCCACTGGAACCCACCTGCCCTCTAACAGGGGTCTGGGGTAGGGAGCACAGCTGGTGGCTGAACCTCACTGTGTTCTATATTTTATCCAGTGTCCCCACATGGAGTACTTCCTGGATTTCTCAGAACTATAGTGTTGGCTCTGTCTTACACACTTTAAATGCTAGGTGAAACTTAAATTTTTGTGTACAGATGTTACATGCAAGGTATTGCTCAGCTTTTATGTACAAACATCATGTTTTAGGTGAAATTCTGTCACCCTGTCCCACATGATATGTTAAGATGGCATTCATGACTTATATGTGGAAAGGGGAGAAAGAAACTTTACTACCTTAAACTCAATCTATGAGGTACAGTGTGAGGCCTTGTCTGCTTCTGTGGATTGGGGAAATTCAGCTCACAGGCCTAAGCAAAGGGCATGGAATGTGTTAAAGCTGATTACAATATATACTAGTCACTGGCATATCTAAGATCAGCCTTCCCCTTGATTCTTTTCTTTATCAAATGGGTATCTAAGGTAGTGAGCATTTACTATGTGGCAGATGTTCTAGAACTGGGGAAAGTATTTTTGGAAAAGAGTCATAAATACCTGTCTCTAATGGGGTGTAGATTCCAGGAGTAAATTCTTAATCTCTTTGTCTCTTTGCAAAGGGATGGTCAAATCCAAATCCCAGTTGTGTTACCTTCAGGGGAAGGGACCTTGTGTCTTCTGAAAACATTTGCATTGTTTAAAACAACACTTGATTGTTTCGACACATCCAGTGGCTTGTGAAAAGCTTAGGTACCTTCTAGTCAGCAGACCACCTCATACCTTTGTGGTGGGAGCAGAAGAGTAAGGAGACATCCCAGTACTGCTGTACAAGTAGGAAATGGTGAGTGAATACTGAGCAAACTCCTATCTGTATGGGTTACTCATGTGGGATCTAGTTCAAACAGCCCACTGGAATCCAACTCTTCAGACTAACATTTTGAATTCCTAGGAACTGTGCTAAACTCAGGGAATATGAGAGCCCTCCTGCCAGGAGACCCTTGAGTTTATTTCTGAAGCTTTTCTTAATATGAAAGCTCTTCCAAAGGTTGGGAGTTGTACATTACTATTGTGTCTGGAACAAGGAACATTTTCTCATGCCCTTTCCCTGGGGTCTTGCATACTTTGATGTGGCAGAAACAGGCTTGCTCTGTAGTTATAAATAACTGTGCAATCCGAGAGGTACACCCGAGTGCCCCAAGTTAAAAAAACTGATTTGACTCCTGTTGTAGAGCAGAAAAACATCTTTTTGAGATCAAATGTGAGCAGAATGGCATTCAGACAGGGTATTAATCTTCCTAGAAATCATAGCAAGAAAGTGGAGTGGTACGTCTTTACCTTCTCCCCCTCACTTGTTTTTTTGGCTTGTGCATTCTTTTGTAACTTTAGCATATGTGGAAGGAACTACAAATTATTTTTGAGGTTAATGATGAAAATAGTAGTGTCTTCACTTCTTTGCAGCTTAAAAACATTGGCAGAGTTGTATTGAAGTTATTTAAGAATTAGAAGGAGGCTTAACCATTGAATCCTGTATTTTCCAAAGACTAGATACATGAACTGGTCTGAAAGTCAATAGAACAAAAATATATTTTCTATTAAAATAAACTTACTGAGAGAACTGTATTTTATTGAGAGGTGATCAAAGTTGGGGCTTTTTACCCTATGGAATAGCAAAGGCTTGTGACAGATGATCTAGTTGAAAACTCCATCTGATATATTTGAGTTAGCTTCCTACTATTGCCAAGTCCCTATCATTAGGTGTGCGTGCATAGGAGTCCCTGCCTCAAAATTGCTCTTCTTTTTTTTTTTTTTTTAAAGATTTATTTATTCATACAGAACTGGGGTACAGGCCAGAGGTACAGGGGCAGTGAGAAGATTCACCAGAGACAGAGTGGGGAGCAGAACAGGCAGATCTACGAAGTACACTGCCGAGGGGAGCAGCGGGCGGGTCAGGAGAGGTCTGCCGCACCATGTGGTCACCTTGGGGCAGGCGGGGATCGAACTCATGCGGAAGTGGCTTAAGCTTCTTTGTGCTGTGCTTTAGCCCGCTGCGCCACCAGGGAGGGCCCAAAATTGCTCTTCTTTTGAGAGTTATAGCCAAGATTGGAGAAGAATTAGTGTTACATGGAATTTTCATAATCATAACCCAGACAAGTTCCTGGGAGACAGCACAGATAGGTAGAAAACTTTGGGGTGGACTTTGGATCAGCTATGTCAATTTCCATGGTCAAAGCACCAAATGCCCATGAGATTGTGTTATGCCTCAAGTTAATTGCGTGATAATTAAATACCAACATAGTTTATCAGAGGCACTGTATAATTGAAGCATACTCAAATGTGGCATGCTTAGTAAGCAATTGAGTTGTCGTCCTGCGAACATAGGCAGCACTAGGCAGGAGAAGCATAGATGTCTTTGACAACCTGTTTCTGCAGTTTTGCTTTTTATATTCTAAGGAAGATACACTGGTTTTTCTGTAAAGTAATCAGTCCAATTCTCAGGTCTGCCATCTTGGAACACCAGGTTCATCATTTTACATGGAATATAAACAAAATACATATTTTGTTTGACATATGGAATGTTTGTTATCCTTGGTCAAATTTCAAGTTATTTTTTTGGTTGTAGATTTTTGACTTTTTTATAAAAAGTGTTTTATAACACTTTTTTATGTAATGGGGGACTCTCAGAGAATAAGATTCCATCTAAATTTTCTGCAGTGACTCTCCATATAAGAGTTGACTAGTATGTTTGGTAGAGATGAATGAATATACTTATTTACGTAAGTAGTGAAGGACAAGTTTTTGAAGGCAGGCAATTTGAAATAAAAGACTGCCCTGGCATCAAGTTGAAAAGAAGTTGGGGAACTGAAATTTGATAAAATGAGAAAAAGTTTTATAACAGGCATATAAATTTTCTTTGAACATATGTCTACCTCTGAATTTCTCATAGGGCAAGACTACTTGGGACTCCTGTGTTCCTGTTTAGACTGCTCCCCTCACTACACCCCCCCCCCATAATAATTACTTATAGACCAGGAAAGATTTGAATATTGAAACTATTTATCCCTTCCTTCTCTGAGTAGAATGTCTACTTACTACTTTTACTTTGGTATTATTTGCACTCTTGAACATTCATGTCATTGTAAGCGTGACCACTTTTGAGGGTGGATTTAGCATAAAAAAGATTATAATCTCAGTGATTTACTTCTTACTTTAACCTTCCAAACAAACCAAATGTCCTAAGTCCTATTCTTGTCTCCATTTTGTAGATAAGAAACTACCAAATACTTAAGTAACTTGGTTAGAATCCCTTAATTATTCAGTGGTGGAGCTGGAATTTGAATCTAGGGGGCCTGGGCTCTAGGAACTCTAACCGTAACCATTATCCTCTATTTCCATTATGGTCATGCCGACCATAATGACCTTGGAGTGGGGTAGGATCTTAGAATAGCTACTTAATAAAAAAAAAAAATTAACTTATTTCTTCTAAGAATTGCATTTTCTGAAAAGTGACCCTGATGTTAATAATTCTATTAGTAGATTGTTAAGTCAGTCATGCATAACAGCACTTGTTACATTTTTATTCCATGATCATGCTCTATTTCTGCTATTTATTTTATGAATTCCTCTTTGGCGATAATAAGAATGTACCCAGGTGGCATCTCACATCTATTTGTTTTAGACTTTCAAGGGCTTTAATAGAATCCAGAGGCCAAAGAGTGATTTAGTTTTGGCATTCAACTTCCAACACAGCATTCAGGATGTTGAGTGACCATCTTCCACTTGCAATCTGCTAAGATTGCCTCCATGTTGGCTCTGTACTGTGGGCCCCAGTGGGACACATTGATCCCATGAGCCAGGGAAGAAGAGGTCCAGGTTGTTAAGTTTTTGACTTTAGCTTTGTGGCTTCTGGCAAGGCTTTTAGTGTCTCTGGGGTCTAGTTTGTTAAGCTGTAAAATGGAGATATACTGTTGCTTATTTACCTCTGCAATAGTGATCATTTCAGTAGTGAAGTACATTGAAATGGGTATATGAAGATAATAAATGAGTCTTGCCTGATACCTGGTAAGATAGACACACTATTCTTTGAGGTGGGCCTAGAATTTAGTATGTCATTTAACTAGTTAATGGTGTTTATGATATGGGGACCCAAATTAAGCCATTATTTCCTTACCCCCACTTATTCTTGCTTGGTAATGTTGTACCTACCCTGTAATTAGGTGACTTGCAGTTTTCTGGCTCTGAAGGTAGACACTGAGAGTTTGGTCCCCACCATTGCCCTGTGTCTGCCCACTGGATGCCACCAGCTCTGGGAGCAACTCTGAAAATTAAATGTGTTTCATGGATATTAAAGAAGACAACCTCCAAAAAATCCAAATATATGGTATATCTCAGTTTTCTTAGATGTTTTGCCTTTCTTTAAGAAAAAAAAAGGTGTTAATCTTCAGGTGATCTCTTGGGTGTTCTTCTGAGAAGTTACCTTGATAAACCAGCAGTGACCTGGTTGGTTAGCACCTCGGTCTACGGGGGCTGGAAAATAACCTCTGACCACCAGGCCTTTGTCCTGAGTCAGAACTGGAGGCTGAGAGTTCTGAGGGTGGTATAATTTGGGTGACACATTTCCACACCTGCCAAGGGGCTGTATACTTGTGTGCCATGTGACATCTCTGTGGTTTGAGTTGGTCATGGCAATGAGAAATTTTTACCTTGCTGTGGCAAAATGCCTACATTTCACTGAAACAGCATCATTTCTCAGGCTTTCTGTGACTGAGCTTGATGTCTCTTTTCTTTGAGAGATTCATTTCTGGGCCTGTTTTGGTTCAGTAATGTCTTTTTTTCAAAGCTATCTTTTCTGTGTTTTAAACTTATCTTTATTTTTGATAACCTCTGGACTTAATTGATTTTTTTAAACAAGTTATATAATTTTTTATTTAATTCTAAGGTAATTAAATGTGAACCTCTGGACTTTAAGTAGCATGATAACTCTAAGGAGACCCATTAGTGTGATTTAAAAACATTGATTCCTGCAGAAACTTTTCACAACGAAATCAAATACTCTGTTTATTGATGTATCGTCATATGCTGCATGATGATGTTCTAGCAGTTATTCCCACATACATGACAGTAGCCCCAAATTCCTGTCACCAAGTCTCTTCATAGCTAACCTAAGCATTTTACATGGGCAGTAGTACTTCATGTTTGTCGTGTTTCGTGATAGCACCATTTACCCTTGTGTCCGATTTAATCTTGTGTTGTTTTGTTATTGTCAGACCTGTATGCATACAAAATCCAGTGTTGCACTAAGAGGTCACATCCAGTGATTGACCTGGAAACACAGTTAAAAGTGATTAAAGGCTATGAAAATGGGAAATCAGTGATGGTCATTGCTCACCAGATAGGAATATCCTATTCCACCATAGTTGTGATCTTGAAGAGCAGGAGGAAAGTGACGGAAGCCATGAAAAGGTCTGCTTTATTCAAAATAAAGAGACTAACACATTCGTGAAGGGTATGTCAGATACTGGAGAACCTTTACTAACCTGAATTGAAGAACCAAATATAGAAGTGTATCCTCAGCACCATGATGGTAGCAGCCAAAGCAAAGAGATTCTGAGCAATATTGAAAGAAAAAGCCGATTGTTCTATAATGTTGAATTTACTCCTAGTTTTGGTGGTTTAAATAATTCAACAATTGTTCTTTGTCAAATAATGTGAAAGTGAGTGGTGAATAATGGCAGTTGAGAAAGTTTTGGAGACTCTAGGTAAACTGATCATGGAGGAAAATTACTAGCAAAGCAAATCTTCAGTATGGATGAGACCTCTCTGTTCTGGAAATGGATCCCTGAAAAGATTTTTATCCATAAGAGGCCAAGTCAATGCCAGGTTTCAGGTCTTTGAAGGAAAGGATAGTGGTCTTGCCTGGAGGCATTGTTGTAAACTGTAAATTAAAACACTTTTGATCTTGTGCAGTGAGAACCCCAAGGCCTTCAAGCATATCAGTAAGCACACACTGTCCTGCCAGTGTACTACAGAAGTATTAAGCAGTCATGGATGACCCCATCAATTTCCAAGATGACCCTGAATTGCTGTCAGCAAAATGAAATACTGTCTGTTGAATAACAAACTTTTTAAGATTTTGCTTATTGGGCCCTCCCTGGTGGCGCAGTGGGTTAAAGTAAAGCACTAAGAAGCTAAAGCTACTTCCGCATGAGTTCATCCCGCCTGCCCCGGAGGTGATCCACGTGGCACGGCAGACCTCTCCTGACCTGCCCGCTGCTCCCCTCAGCAGTGTACTTCTTTGATCTGCCTGTTCTGCTCCCAGTTGTCTCTGGTGAATCCACTCACCACCCCTGCACCTCTGGCCTGTACCCCAGTTTTGTATGCATAAATAAATCTTTAAAAAAATATTTTGCTTATTATTGACAGTGCTGCTAGACATCATTTTTTAAGTGGTGATCTTCTTTCCAATATCAAAGTGTTATTTCTCCCTGCAACAATAGCTCCTTGATCTGATTGCTAGTGAGCAGACTGAAGGGGTACCCTAGGACCCCCAGACCTGTACAGTCTAAATGGGTTCTTCCATCTACCACATGAAAATAAAACAGCCTTAGTGTGAAAGAACTTTAATAAGATTAATGTGCAGAGAGAGAAGAAAGAAGTATTCCAATAAAGTACTCCAAGTTACCCATCGTGGGTAAATGTCCAACCAGAGTTGGCCAGGTCCATTGTCAGCCTCCCTGTGGGTCTCTCACTTGCTTCTCTTCCAAGTGTCTTTATATGTCTGAATACCATATGTCTCCTTCCATGTTCTCCAAGTTCCTGATGCAGTTTCAAGCTGAGAAGCCAGCAAGTACTCCTTCATGTCTCTGTGCTCCATTTTTCTTCTGCAAGTCGTCTTCTGAGTCCCCTTCTTGCTGCTCAGCTCTACCTTTCATTAGGTGGGATGGGAAACATGGAACCCCTTCCTCCTTTTATGAAAATTGCACACTGTAACAAAACTAACAGATTAAGGAGCTCTAGCACCACTTAAGGCCTATTACCTGAGGACCTTTGCCCATATTATTGCAGCATCTGAGGAAGACACTGATAGAATTCTGGAAGGATTACAGTATCTATGACTCTATTAAGAACCTTGCTTATTAGGTCACCTCACCCCAGTGAGAATGGCACATCTTCAAACAACTAGCAACAACAAATGTTGGTGAGGATGTGGAGAAAAAGGAACTCT
>NW_004567124.1:9134089-9156159 GCF_000260355.1 Condylura cristata | reverse complement strand
AAAAAAAAATGTGCAAAATGATGTAAAAATAAACTTTTGTAATAATTAAATAATAAAAAAAAAGAACCTTGCTTAGGATTGGGATGATGGCACCAAGGATTATGTAAATGGCTTTATGAAGAAGATAGTCAGGAGATTTGTCCATTATTTCAAAGGATTTGCCAAGGATGAAGAGGTTGCAGAATTCTATGGTATTTGCATAACACCCCCTATCATCAATTGATGCATTAACTATACTAAATACAGATGGTAATGGCTCAGAGACATGACTTAACTTTTCAGAATTTACATTTTCTTTCTTCTTATAGTGAACTTTTAAAATTGTGTTCACTTAGTAGGCCCAAAGCCAACTATTAAAATTCTTGGAATCCCCTTGTGTTAAGATAAATAAACCAAATTAGGGAATGTTTTCATTTGTGTGTGATTTGTGCATAGTATCTCTGTTTCTTGGAAGGAGACTGCTAAAGTCCATTGTACTGTCTTGGGTCAGGATGTTGGGAAAGAACACCCTGGACTCTTGCAGCCCTTCATTGCTGTCCTCTCCTGTTCAAGTTGGATTTAACAATTTAAGATCAACATGTTGTCCATTTTTCACTCACCTAATTTGCACATTTGAACATTGAGTTTTTCCTAAATCCTCCTCTTCCAGCCCTCATTTCAGTACCTTTCACTATGGACTCAGTTTTTGTGTACCCTCTCCCTCCTCCCTCCCTATTTATGTTGAACCCCTAGCCTCTATGTGGGGATGTTAGGTGGTAGGATGTTAGGTTTAAGTTATGAGGGTGGAGCCCCCATCAAAGGATCAGTGCCCTTCTAAAAGAAATCCCAGAGATCTCTTTCACCCCATCTGCTATGTGAGGACTTGAGGGCTTGCCATTTATGAACCAGGAATCAACACCTCACCAGACACCAGTGCCTTCATCTTGACTTTCCAGCCATCAGAACTGAAAAAAATCATTTTGACTTAAACCACTTAGCCTTACTGTACTTCTGTTACTGTATACTATTTTTGTTCACTCAGCAGCCTGAATGAACTCAGACACCCTCTGAGACTGCTTATTCCTGAATGACTGGCATATAAACCCAGGTGGCTTATTTGAGTCCTTCTAAGTTGGCTAAGTCATCGTTTTTTCCTTGTCTGTTCTTCCCACACTACTTCTGTGTATTCCAGAGTACCCGTCTCTCCTCTGTAGGCTGTTTTGCCTTCCTTTGTCATGTTTTTCCTTTGCTTGCTGTTCTTGTCTACCTGTCACTCTGCACATGTTCACTTCATCCCCTGAAGCACGCTTCGATGACTCCACTGCAAAGACTTTTCTACTCTCAATACCTGCCTGTCAGGCCAAATCTTACTTGCCGAAGCCCCTATGACATGTTGCAGCATGTCCTTTTGTCCTTTGTCCTTTGTCTTTCAGCTCTCCACTGTCATAAATATGGTATATCCTTCGTCTGTGGGGTGGGGGTGTATCCTGGGAGCACCAGATGGGTGTGCATCCATTGCCTTGTAGACCTGATTTACTTCCTGCCTTGTCCCAACTCTGCTGTGTACCTTTGGGCAAGTTACTTAACCTTTACTTAGTCCATCTGTGAAACGGTCCATTGGTTTTCCACTGAGGGGTGATTGTAAGAATTAGAAGTGAGTATGAAAGGCATGTTAGGAGCCTAACTGAATGATTGGCACATGGGAAACCAATCCCTTCAATTTAAGGAGGAACTAGAAGAAACTCTGTTTGTGATGGTGCTTGGCAAATACAATAGAATAGCACATTACCCAGGACCAGTTTGGTGGTGTGTAACTAAAGCTTCAGTTGGCATAAAAGCATGTGGCCCCACCTTTTGGTAATGACTCTGTTGCTCTTTCACTGATGTCTGTTCTATCTAGGGATGGAAAATGATCCATGTCTCTTAC
The DNA here is from genome assembly GCF_000260355.1 of Condylura cristata. Taxonomy (NCBI): domain Eukaryota; kingdom Metazoa; phylum Chordata; class Mammalia; order Eulipotyphla; family Talpidae; genus Condylura; species Condylura cristata. The sequence goes on along the minus strand of NW_004567124.1, from coordinate 9,154,253 downwards.
ATGTTAACCACGTCTGCCCCTCCACTCACTAAAGCAGAAGAGAAACACAGTCCCTTGTGAGGAAATGGGCAGAAACCTCAACATTCCCTTTTCTAGGATTTGGAGGTCTGTAGTCCTGCTTTCTTGTGTAAGTGATGCAGACAGTATTCTTGGGACTTGCCCCTTCCCCTCCTGGCACTAATCTCTTGAAAGCTATCACGCTTCCAAGTTTTTCTCTGTCAATTTTAGTAATTTCTCAGAGGCTTTTCTTTTATTGAGAGCAAATTTTAGGCTGTCAAATGAAGTTTTGCCCAATGTCAGTGGTAGTAGTGTATGAAAAAAAATGACCATAAAACTTCCTCTCTGGTGTCAGAGAACAAGAACTGTTAAGAGGGTCAAATAAATAAATGATGCTTTGGTGAGAATTTTCCAATGCCCTTTAAAAGTACTGACTGTATGTTTAGACCAAAGTTTTAATGTGGCTTTGTTTTCTCTGAGACCTCTTGTAACTTGTATTAGGCAGATGAGTTGCTTAAATAGTGTTAGTTAATTCAGAGCAATTACCACTATGGAAACATAATCTGACCTTCAAGTACACAGGAGAGATTTTACCATTTCTTGAGCATTGGCATATTGGCAGAGAGGAAGACTACAGAAATCAGTTTGTATTATTTCAAAACATGGAAATTAATTTTATGCCAGGTTGTGATCATTGAAGTGTTAAAGACCTGGAGAGTTGTAAGTTGCATTTAATCTCTTAGCAGTCCTTGAGTAAGTATTCAGCCGATACCGTCACTAAATAATTGGCATAGCTAATGAGAAGAGTGAAATCAGTTTCTATCTTTAGCCTGTTGGTGTGTGGAATTAACTTGGGAAGCAAAAACTTTGCCTGAAGAAAATAAATAAGCAAGATAATTTTTTATCTACCTCAGTTAAAAGACAAAGAGCAGAAATGTAAGTTTGGGATGGTTTGGGGGAAGCAGCAGGTCTGTTTTAAAGGCAGTGAAGTGGGACATAGGAACCTATGTCCTTTGAAGTCTGTGCCCATCTATGTTTCCCTATCTGTCAGATGAAGCTGCTGACCAGAAGGTCTAGGTCCATTCTAATGCTAAGACTTGTATCATTTCCACTTGCAGACTTTTTGTGATCTATTTAAATCCTGGTGGTAGGTGGCTGTTTTCCTCACATTTTAATCCCCTGAAAGAAATTCATTGTATCAGTTAACTATAGCTAGCTGTTTAGCATTTTATCTGAACTTTATCTGTGGAGTTGGTTGTATCATAAATGTATTCATTTTTATTTCTGTTCAATAACCTGCTGTGTGACTATGCTGTAACTTACTTATTTTACTGTCAGTGGAAATTCACAGAGTTCCCAGACTTGGGCTGTGGTGAAGAGCCAGCAACCATGATCATGTTTTTTGGGTTGTCTGTGACGTGGAATTTAAGTTTTCTCTTACCCTTTTTCTTGGTATGTAACTGCTGCAGGAGTCTATTTGTTAAGTGATGCATATTCTGAGGGCAGGAATGTTGGAAGGCATGCGAATGGCTATGTGCATGGTAGTTATCCTGACACTTGCTGTGTAGACATGCTACTAATGACTAAATAAGTGATCCCCAGTACTGAGAAATGGCCTTATGGTTTCTGGCTTTTTATTTTATTTTATTTTTTATTTTAGTTTATTTTTCTTTTAACTACTCTGTGTAATGTTTGTTTGTTTTCATACATGTTTTTACATCAGACTCCCATGGATTCCTTTGACAGTAGGCAGATGCTAAGGTATAAATAAACCCAGTAGAACATACTTGGCATTCCTCTTGTAGGCACACACACGTTGCCTTGCCTTCATGTGTATTGGTGTTGCCATGTAGCAGCTATGTTGACTGCCATGTCCCTCCCATGAGGGGCCCTGGTGAATGCCAGGCTGGTCAGTTCCTTGCTCAATAAGATCCTCAGTGGGGAAGGGCAGTTCTGATGGAATGTGGCTGTGACTCAAGGTTGCCAGCCGCTGGCAGTGCCCAAACTGAATCCATTTGAAATTGCACCTCCACCTTGTGCCTTGTCCACTCCACTCACCTGTCCTTACAAATCTGTGGACATGAATTTTTGAGAAGTCAAGTGACTTGTGCTGATAGAGTCCATGTCTTTTCTGCCATTCATATTGCAGCTTGTCTTAAATTATTATTTATTGATTAAGGGTAAGGCAGTACTGAAAATGAACTTGATGCACTCACAATTTATTACTGGATTTAAGTTGAATACAGAATTATATGCTTTTCTGCTTCTCCTCTTAGCCAGAGCCACATAGTGCCTGCCCTCCACCTCTTGACTAGAGTCTGTTTTTTTTTTTTTTTAAAGATTTATTTATTTTATGCATTACAGAACTGGGGTACAAGCCAGAGGTGCAGGGGGTAGTGAGAGGATTTACCAGAGCCATAGCTGGGAGCAGAACAGGCCGACTGATGAAGTACAGTGCTGAGGGCAGCAGGGGGCGGGTCAGGAGAGGTCTGCCGAGCCATGTGGGTCACCTCTGAGACGGGGATTGAACTTGCACTGAAGCAGCTGGGGCCAGCTTGCAGTGCTGCATCCTAACCCGCTGTGCCACCAGGGAAGGGCACAATCTCTGTTTTTTTAAGTGAGGTTTGTTACAGGTTTATTTTGGTCCTAATCACATTACACTGACATTAGTTGGGAGTGCTGCTCCACTTGAGGAATTCTAAATTTCACTTAAGCATTGTTTTGACTATAAATGAGACAAAGTTTATCTGTCCGAGGAGGAAACACATTTACTGTATGGTACTGATAATGACTGATAATTGTTTCACGTCCTTTAATTTCAATTTTGGGTGCATGCTTGTTTCTAGACAACTGTTGCAGCCTGACAATTTCGCCCTCCATCCTTTGTTTCATTTCTTCCTACAGCAGAAGGCCTGGTGTTCTTCTGCATTAGGTACTATCAGTCCCTGCCTGCCTGGTTTAATTGGACAGAAGTTCTGTCAGGCAGGTGATCAGTCATATCACTACTCATTTGCCTTACGCTGTGCTATTGTTCTTAGTAGCTGTGTCTTGCGTCATGTTGATATCAGAAAGGTCTTCTTTAGCTGTTTTGTGAGATTTCAGGGCAGGGAAGAGAACAAGGGGCTATGGTGATGATTCATGGGTGAATTGGTGGGAATTTTATGGGTACTACAAATGAGAGGAGAAAGCAAATATTGTGCAAAAGTGAACAATGTTATAAAATACATATAAAAATAAATTTATACAAAGAAAAGAGTTAGGAGATTCCTGTGTTATACATTTCTTATTACATTAACTACTTTGTGGAACAATAAGTTATTTTCTCCCTGGTTCCCTGTTTCTTTTTGTTAATGAAACAGGAGTTTCCCTGTTGCCTTATGCTAGCTCTCTTGCTTACTTACTTCATATCCTACACATAGTACTTCATCTTTTAAAGCCTTGGTTTTATCATCTGAGCAGTGGGACTTACGGTTTCCCCTATCTATAAAGTTGCCACATGGGTGAGAGTGTATATAAAGCATTAACATGGAGCCAAACATCTGCTGACTTAAATGTTGCATACCAACACTCCTATATAGTTTAAGGCAGGAGAGAGCACAGGGCTTGGGGAGGAAGTATGAGGGTAGCTTTTGAGGACAGATAGACTTGGGTTCAGGACTTGGTCTTTAGCCATAGCACTGACTCCAGAGGTGGGGCTTGTAAACCAGATGGATCCTTTCCTCTTGACTATGCTTTTATATAAAAGGCCCATATAACCAAACATTCTAAGTTGACTGGTGACATTTTTTTTTTTTTTGTGACATTTTTTTTTAAAGATTTATTTATTCATACAGAACTGGGGTACAGACCAGAGGTGCAGGGGTGGGGAGAGGATTCACCAGAGAAAGAGTTGGGACCAGAACAGGCAGATGGATGAAGTACACTGCTGAGGGGAGCAGCGGGCAGGTCAGGAGACGTCTGCCACGCCCTGTGGGTCACCTCTGGGGTGGGCGGGGTTCGAATACTGAAGTGGCCTTAGCCTCCCAGTGCTATGCTTAGACCCTCTGTGTTACCAGGGAGGGGTCCTATTTTTTTTTTAAATATTTACTTATCCAATCAAGAACTTGCACAAGCCAGAGGCGCTGGGGATGAGAGGTTCCTCAGAGACAGAGCATGAGGAATACAACAGACTGACTGAAATACACTGCTGAGGTGGGTGGGACAGGAGAGGTCTGCCATGCCATGTGGGTCACCTTTCTGGATAGGGATCAAACTTGTGCTGAGGTGGCTGTGGATAGCTTCATAATACTGGGCTTTAACCCGTTGCACCATCAGGCAAGACCCTGGTGACATTATTTTTAATGTTGTGCCAAAATATTGATAGGAACCAGGTTAGGAAAATTTTGGACTGGGGCAGGTTGTCTTTTCGATTACTGCTCACACCCTTACTATGTTCTGCATCCCTAGTGACTCATAAATAAAACACTCAGGGAATTTGCTTCCTGGACCTTTTCAATTTAAGTCATTAGTAGGAGATGATGATAGCATATTAAATCATGTTAACCTTGTAAATTCTTTCTCTTTGCAAATGGAGAATTGACAGTTGATGACTCCATGTTCGTTTATTTTTATAGACTGATGTGGGATCCATAACTGCTAGAATCAGACTAGAAAGTAAAAATGATGAAAAAAAGTGTGTTTTATCAGTGGCACAGAGGAGCATAAATTTCTAGCTACTAATTTCTATTGAAAAACCATAAAATTGGCTATCCAATTTTTAATGAAGTATAGCCCTTAGACAGAACTATACTATATATGTGCGTGAAAATAAAATTGTATTTCGAAGAAAATACTCCTGAAGCATAAAAGAAAAAGTCTTACTGCCTATAAAAAGGGTGGGGGCGGGCTTGGGTCAAAAAAATAAGAAATATATGCAAATATATGCCACCTTTCTTTGGGAATCTAAAATATTATTGTTGAGTTGTATGCCAACTCAATGTTATGTTCATTAATTAACTCTTCTGAACAGAAATGGAACATGTCCATGTCCCTGCTTCTTGGAAGAAAGTGCATTTTCTCTCTGAAGTTTGTTGAAGACACAAGAGCTGAGTAATGTTTATGTACATGCCCAAGCACACAAACTATCTTAAGTGTCTAGAAATGATGACTCACAGTTTCTCTCTTCAATGTACCGGGAATGCAGAATTGTGATAGCTCTTCCACCCTCTTGTTGGCAGTGGAACAACAAATTTTTGTTTCTTTGAAAAAGAAGTTGACTATAGAGCAGGGAGCCAAGGAGGTGAACATGTTAGCATGTGAATGAGGGGATACCCTGGATCTTAAGCTTGAATGTGCTGGAGGGATCTGGCCATTTGTGTGCACAAACGTATCACAGACTCAAATGTGAAAGAATTTGAACAGAATGAGTGATCATAGGAGAGAGGAGTTGAAGTGTATTTCTTTTATATATAATAGTTTATTTTTACATCATTTTGTGCATCTTTTCATCTCAGTTGCAATCCCCTTGGGCTTCCCATCACCAGATCACACATGTGCCATCACCATAGTTCAGTGCATTTCCTCCCCCCACTGTTTTTGATTGCATTCCCCACTCTAACCCCACAAAATGTCTCTGATATATAGCTGTTTATCATTATCATTATTTGCTTGCCTGTTCCGTTATATTCTTGCTATGAGAGAAACCATCCAGTATTTTTCCTTTTCTTTCTGGCTTATTTCACTAAGCATGATCTTTTCCAGTTCCACCCATGTTGCTGCAAAAGACATGTGTTTCTTTTTTTTTTTTTTTTTTTTTGGTTGCTGAGTAATATTTCATTGTGTATGTACCACATCTTTTTAATGCAGTCATCCGTTTTTGGGCATTTGGGCTGTTTCCATGTCTTTCCAATTGTGAATAAGGCAGCAGTAAACATGGGGGTGCAGGTATCTTTTTGAATCAGTGTTGTGTCTTTTGGGTAGATACCTAGTAGTGGGATTGCTGGTTCATAGGGAAGCTCCATGTTTAGCAGTTTGAGGAACCTCCAGTTTTCCATAGTGGTTGTACTCATTTGTATTCCCACCAGCAGCACAGGAGAGTTCCTTTTTCTCCACATCCTCGCCAACATTTGTTGTTGCTAGTTGTTTGAAGATGTGCCATTCTCACTGGGTGAGGTGGTGTCTTATTGTGGTTTTAATTTGCATCTCCCTTATTACAAGTGATGTTGAACATTTTTTCATATGCTTGTTGGATATCTGCGTTTCCTCTTTGGAGAAGTGTCTTTTTAGCTCTTCTGCCCATTTTTTTGATGGGGTTGTTAATTTTTGTTTCATTTCATCAGTCTTTGTATAACTTTGTGATAAATCCTTTATTGCTAGTTTTGTGTGAGAAAATTTTTTTCCAGTCAGTGGGATGTCTGTCTTTTGTAATGTCTCTTTTGCTGTGCAGAAGCTCTTTAACTTGATGTAGTCCCATCTATTTATCCTTGCCTTCACTATCATTGCATTGGGTGCTGTATCTTTAAAGATGTTGCTGAAGTGTATGTCATATGTCATGTAGTGTTTTGCCCATCTTTGCTTCCAGGTATTCTATGATTTCTGTTCTTATGTCTAGGTCTTTAATCCACTTTCAGTTGATTTTTATGTATGGTGTGAGATAATGATCTAGTTTCATTTTTTTTGTATATAGCTTCCCAGTTTTCTCAGCACCATTTGCTGGACAAACTTTCTTTGTTCCATTGCGTTTTCTTTGCTCCTTTGTCAAGTATTAGCTGTCCATAAACCTGTTGGTTTATATCTGGGTTTTCTATCCAAATCCCTGGTCTGTATGTTTGGTCTTGTTCCAGTACCATGCAGTTTTGATTATTATGGCTTTGTAGTATAGCTTGAAGTTTGGGATTGTAATGCCTCCATTTTCTTTCTTCTTAGACATGAGAATTTTGGCTATTCGAGGTCTTTTGTTGCTCCATATAAATCTCATCCATATTTTTTCTATTTCTTTGAAGAATGTCATTGAGACTTTTATTGGGATGGAGTTAAATCTGTATATTGCTTTTGGCAGGATGGCCATTTCAATGATGAGCAGAGGATGTCTTTCCATTTCATGGTGTCTTCTTGAATTTCTTTTAACAGTGTTTTGTAATTGTCTTTGTATAGGTCTTTTACCTTTTTTGTTAGGTTGATTCCCAGGTATTTGATTCTTTTTGTTTTAATTGAAAAGGGGATGGCTTTTTCAAATTTGTTTCTTCTGATTGGTTGTTTGTGTATAGGAAGGCCTCTGATTTTTGTGTGTTGATTTTATATCCTGGTACCATGCTAAACTGGTTGATGGTTTTGATTAGTTTCTCTGGAGTGTTTAGGGTTTTTGATGTAGATTAACATATTGTCTGCAAATAAGGACAGTTTTACTTCTTCTTTCCCTATTTGGATTCCTTGAATGTCTTTTTCCTGTCTTATTGCCCTGCTAGAACTTCCAATGTTATATTGAAAAGCAGTGGCGATAGTGGACATACATCCACTTGTCTTGTTCATGATCTCAAGGGAAAGGCTTTCAGCTTTTCTCCATTGAGGATAATATTGGCTGTGGGTTTGTCATATATGGCTTTTATTATGTTGAGGTATGTTCCTTCTATTCCAAGGATTTCGAGGATCTTAAACATAAATGGGTGTTGAATTTTTTCCAATGCCTTCTTTGCATCTATTGATATGATTATGTGGTTTTTATTCTTCTGTTGTTTGATGTGATGGATTACATTAATTGATTTTCTGATGTTGAACCATCCTTGTGCTCCTGGGATAAAAGCCCATTTGGTCATGGTGTATTATTCTTTTAATGCATTGTTGGCTAAGATTTTGTTGAGGATTTCTGCATCAGTGTTCATTAGGGAGATTGGTCTGAAGTTTACTTTTTGTGTTTTCTTTATTAGGTTTTGGTATTAGTGTGATGTTGGCTTCATAGAAAGTATGTGGTAGTATTCCTTTTTTGATTTTTTTTTTTTTTTGGATGAGTGTGTAGAATAGGCTCTAGTTCTTTTCTGAACGTTCAAAATTCATTTGTAAATCCATCTTGTCCTGGGCTTTTATTTTTTGGGAGGGTTTTGACTATTTTTTCAATTTCTTTTCTTGTAATTGGCCTGTTTAGTTGTTCTATTTCTTCTTTATCTAGCTTTGGGTGGTTGCAGAGTTGTAGGAATTTGTCCCTTTCTGCTAAATTCTTGAACTTGTTTGTATATAGTTGTTTATAGTATTCTCTGATTATTCTTTTTATTTCTGCTGGATCTGTTGTGATTTCTCCTCTTTTGTTTATGATTCTGCTTATTTGTGTTTTCTCTTTGTGAGCCTGACTAGTGGCCTGTCTATCTTGTTTATGGTTTCATTGAGTTTTTGGACTGTTTTTCTAACATCCATTTCATTTATTTCTGATTTGACTTTTATTATTTCCGTTCTTCTACTGGCTTTTGGTTTATTTTGTTGTTCTTTTTCCAGTTCTTTAAGGTGGGACATTAGGTTGTTTCTTTGAGTTATTTCTTGTTTCTTTATGTGAGCCTGTAATGCTATACATTTTCCTCTTGTAACTGCTTTTAACGTGTCTCATAAGTTTTGGAGACTTGTGTTGTCATTGCTGTTTGTCTCCAGGTATTTTTTAATTTCTTTTTGATCTCCTCATTGATCCATTGGTCCTCCAGTAGTGTGAGTTTCATTCTCCATGTGGTAGGTGGGGGTCTTGCCTTCTTCATATGGTTTATTTTTAGTTTGATTTCTTCATGGTCAGAGAAAATAGTTGGTATGATTTCGATCTTAGTGTATCTATTGGTATTTATCTTGTGGCCCAGTATGTGGTCAATCCTAGAGAATGATCTGTATGGGTTTGAGAGAAATGTATGCTCAGATTTTTTGGGGTGCAGTATTCTATAGATGTTTGTTAGACCCATGTTGTATAGGTCTTTGTTCAGAACGTTAGTGGCTTTGCTTATTTTTTTCTTGTTGATCTGTCCATTGTGGAGAGTTTAAGTCTCCTACTATGTATATATTTTCTCTGATAGACATTTTCTAGATGACAGTAGTTTCCTGATATTATTTTGGTGCTCCTTCATTTGGTGCATATGATGATTGTTATGTCTTCTTGTTGTATTTTCCCCTTAATCATAATGTAGTGGCCATCTGTGTTTCTTTTAACCTTTTTTAGTTTGAAGTCTATTTTGCGTGATATAAGAATAGCTGTTCCTTTCTTCTTTTTTTGGTCCATTTGCTTGTAGAATTGTTTTCCATCCTTTTGTTTTCAATCTGTTTTTATCTTTTGTAGTTAGATGTGTTTCATGCAGACAGCAAAACATTGGGTTCTGGTTTTTTTTTTTTTTTTCAAGATTTATTTATTTATGCACACAGACTGGGGTACAGGCCAGAGGCTCAGGGGTGGTGAGAGGCTTCACCAGAGACAGAGTGGGGAGCAGAACAGGCAGATCGACGAAGTACACTGCTGAGGGGAGCAGCGGGTGGGTCAGGAGAGGTCTGCCACACCATGTGGTCACCTCCGGGGCAGGCGGGAATCGAACTCATGCAGAAGCGGCTTTAGATTCTCAGTGCAGTGCTTTAACCCACTGCGCCACCAGGAGGGTCCCGGGTTCTGTTTTTTTAATCCATCCTGTAACACTGTGTCTGTTTATTGATGAATTTAAGCCATTTGCATTTAGCGATAATATTTGCCAATTTGGTCCTTTTGTATTTTTTTGCTTGTTTTGAACTGTTCTTCTTCATTCTTCTGTTGGATTTGGTTTGAGGGCTTCTTGTAGTATTTTTTTGGGGTGGGGGTTTAGTTATGACAAAATTGCAGAGTTTCTGTTTGTCTGAAAATATCCTTATTCTTTCTTCATAGAGGAAGGAGAGCTTTGAAATATAAAGTATTCTTGGTTGGCATTTAATGCTTTGGAGTTTGTTGAGTATGTCCCTCCACTCTCTTCTTGCTCGTAGTGTTTCTTCGGAGAAGTCTGATGTCAGCCTGATCAGTTTCCCTTTATAGGTTATTTATTTCTTCCCTGTTGTCATTCTCATTATCTTTTCCTTGTCTTGTATTCTTGGTAGTTTTACTATGATGTGTCTTGCTGTATTTTTCCTGTCATCATGGTAGTTTGGTGTTCTTGCTTCTTGGATGTCTACTTTCATCTCCTTCATATTAGGAAAGTTTGCTTCTGTTACCTCTGTGAATATTTTCTCGATTCCTTGGCCTTTTCCTTCACCTTCTGGGACACCTATAACTCTTATATTTCCTTTCCTAATTGTGTCAGATAGCTCTTGAAGTGTTTCTTCATTCCTTTTCCTTTTTATTTCTTTCTTTTTCTGTTTTAATTCTCTTTGTTTCTGTGTTTTTGAGGGTGCTGATTTGTTCTTCCATTTCATCTATTCTGTTTTCATTGCTTTCCCCAGCATTCTTTATCTTCTCTAGTGGCCTTTTCATCTCCTGCATTTCTTCTATTTCTTTTTTAATGTCTCATTTTTTTTCTTCAGTTCGTTGATTGCTGGCCTCATATAATTTTTTCTTCTTCATTTCTTTCATTCATTTCCTTGTTTGTAGCCTTCAATTCCTTGATGACTTGCCTCATTTCATTTTTTACCGTCTCATCTTCTTTTTGTTTGTTTGTCATGATGATTCTGAATTCTCTATCTGGTAGGCTGAGTAGTTCTTCTGTTTGTTTGGTCGTTTGTAGTGGCTGGTCTTTGTGTGGTGAGTTTTCCCCTTGTGGACTTGCTTGAATATTTGTCTGTCTTCTTTTCCCTGTAGTGTATTTTCTAGTGATTTCTATTTGTTGAGACACAGTGTTGCTATTATTGACTGGCGTTCTTTCTGGGATGGCATAGGGACTTCCAGACACTTCAGTTGTGGAGAGTATTCTGAGCCTTGTTTTGTTTCAATATCTCCTGTTTTTCCAGCCCCCACTGTGTGGAATTATGTCTGTTGTCTCTGCCAGTGACAATCAGGGATTCTTGTGGTGCTCAGCTTCTTCTCGTAACAACATTGAGTCCTTGTCTCTCGAAGGTGCCCGCTGATCTTTGTAGCCTTCTAATGTCCCGGGTTTCCTCTATGCTTGTATGCAGCACAGTATAAGTGTTGTAGCTGGGCCTTTGATTGAGCCAGTCACTGGTTTTGTTTATTTTCTGAGCTCTGTGAGCTTGCAAGGCAGTGCCTTACTGGCTGACATGTCTTCTGGCCACTGCTGTCCAGTAACACCTTGTCTAATTCTGCACTCTCCCCAGTTGTGCAGGGTGCCAGCCCTCTCTCAAGGCTTCCAGTGCTCTTTGTGCCCACTCAGAGCAGTCTCTCTCTGAGCAGTCTTTCCCTACCACCTGGGAGCCTGTTTTTTAATTCAGTCTGTTTTTTTTCCCCTTTTACCTCAGGGTTTTGTGAACTTGTTGTCCCAGACTTAGTGACAAATGGTGGGAACAAGCCTCCAGACCTATGTAGTGGGGGTGGATGAAAGGGTTGAAAGCCTTGCAGCTGCCCCAGTCACCAGATCTTCCTCCCCACCTCCAGGGCTCTATGTGCCCACTTGTGCAGTCTTTTCCCACAGCTTGGATACCACTCACTGAGCCGAATGAGCAGGAGCTGCAGGGTTCCGCTTATCCTGTCTGATGCTCTTCCTGGTGCCTGGGCACCTGGGCTCTCCAGGATAGGAGTTCCCCTATCAGAACTCCCCAATTGCCAATTCTCCCTCAGTTATCTTCCTTCTAGTGAGTCTAAGATGTTCTCATTTGGGTTGAAACTTATAGCATGTGAGTCTGTAGTCTGTTTTTAGTCATATTCCTGTGTGAGCTTGGACATAGTGATTTCAGCGTCTTTACTCTGCTGCCATCTTTGCCTGTTCCCTAAAGTGTATTTCTGATCAGAGTTTTCCCAATTAACACCTCAAGTTATTAATCCCATTTTGGGTAGATGCCCAGATAAACAGGGTCCATCTGAAGTGAGGGCAGTGAGGCCCAAAAGCTTGCAACATAGCTCAGTCACCTTTTGATGGGGAACCAAAAAGGGGTTCTGAAGCAGGTCCCAGGAATCTGGACAAAAAGATATTACGTCAACAGCTGCTATTGTCAGCCTCCCCACATTCCACATCCATGTGTCTCTCCAAGTATGTCCCTCTATGTCCCCTTCCCAGCAGTACCAAGGTGAACATAGGGCTGCAGGAACAAAAGATCTCTTCTCTCCCTTTTGACCTGCCTGCCAGGTCGTATAGCTCCACTGGCTGCTCTGCTCTGCCCGTCATTCAGTGGCACCTCCCCTTTTTATGGACATTTATAAATGGAAAAAATTACCATATATTAGGTGGGAAGAGAATCAAATTGAAGATAGAAGAGCCTCCTATTTATTAGTAACTTTTTATAAAAAATGCATAGATGTAGCCATTTAGCAGTTGTATTCATTATTAGTAAGATTGTGGGAGTGGGCTTGGGTGTATAACCTGCTATTCAGAGCCTTCCTCCTTATGTATTTAGTAGGTTGAAGTTGTGAATAATAAGATGAATGGTATAAGGTAAGAACTCCACATTGCACACAGTAGACATTCCTCTGATGGTAGTTGTTATTTACATGGAAAATGCTTGAAATAATTTCCCCTCGGGGTTATTTCAGAGGAGGGGGTGAATGTTGATGGAATTGAGTTTTAATTTGTGCCACCACCGTGTTGTATCTCTGTTACCTGGAAAATAGAATGAGAAAGTTAAATAAATACGAGGCTGGTAAATACCACAAGCAATCTCCTTGACTTTCTTTTCACTCTTACTGCATTGTTTTGTTTGAGACTTCTTAAATTTTGTATGCAGTTGTCTTAATTTTTAAGAGCTGCGTGTATGTAACTTCTTGCGTGCTTTGTCCTCAGTCCAGGGTGAAGTAATGTTAGAGACATTTGCCTAGGTGGCTTGGATGGAAAGAAGGGGAAAATATTCCACTTAAAGCCCTCAACTTCCCTTTTACTATCTTCCTTTGTCCCTCATGTAAATTTACAATGACATATGGCTAGTGCCTTGCATTTACTATACCTAGAGCTTGAAAGGAAAGATGATCATAAGAATAGCATTTTGTTTGCCCCTCTTATAGTCACATCCCACCCTTGTCTTTGCAACTTGTGGCTGAATATCTCATGTCTGTGTAGTAACTGACATCATAGCCCTTTGATTTTATGGGAAAATAATAAGAAATGGAATTTCAATGTACCCCATTAAAAAAATATTTCCCCCTGGGTTTAGCAAACTATATGGTTGGTTTCTACCTTCCCTTAAGGAATTTCTTTCCAAGTAAGGTTTGGGTTGTGGTGGTCTGCTTATCAAATTCTCATGAATAGCTCCAAGGGTCATCTTGCCCAGCGTGTGTGCAGGTCTGTGCTGGATGGTGGCAGCCAGCTGGGTCCTTTCCCACACATCCCTTCTTGCACACCCCTTGGCTTTCTGCAGCTACCCGTTTCTGTTGAATTTGAAGATCTTTTTACTGGAGCTCCTTTTATGCTGGGATGGATATTTTGTATCTTTAAAACAGAGTTTCTTTTTTTAAAAGCAGATCCATGACTTGCTAACCCCGTGGCTTTCTAAGAATGTTCTTCTGTTTGGCAGTTTGCCTTGCTGGTTTATTCTGCCTTTTTTTGTTGTTGTATTTTTTTTTCCTTGCAGCTGACATTTTCAGGACAGAATGACTCCCAAGCGTCAATTTTAGAGTTCAAAAGCCAGAGAAGAAAATTGCATCTTCTCTCTCTGATGTGCAATTAACTTTGACTTTGACAAAGATTCGCTCACCCCACTGGGATGTGGGAGAATGTGGTGGAGGATTTGGAAGCTGCTAATGAAATGAATGGTCTGCCCCCAAATTTTACACACCAGCTCGCTCCTACTTCTTCCCAATCCCTAGATCCTCCCAATCCCTAGATCCTTGATCTAGGATAAGCCTTCAGACAATGCATACTTGCAATACTAACTCTTGCCTACTTTAAATATACCAAGTGTCTCTCAAAAGCCAAAGTTGATAAAGCACATTGCTACGCAGCTGTTTCAACAGTGCCCTCAAGTCAACAAGTGGAAACAAACACCAGAGTGAGCACACTACACTGGGCGATTGCAATTAAGTTGTTGCAGATCCAGTGTTCAGCTGAACAGTCTCAAGAGGCATGCATGGATGGGGTAGTATTATCTAGTTCTTACCCAACTGTGAAGACTTACAGTGAACTCTTTGGGTACACCTGCTTCCCTCACACCCTATCCTGCTATCTGATTGGTAAGAGAAAGATGTCAGAAGGTCCTGCTTTGATAGTAGTGAACAGCTGCTAATCTTTGGTGATTCTTGAGATGCTCCATTAGCAACTAACAACTTTAGAGGAGGGAAGTATGCTATGTATCTTACATGTGCTTCCCTGTCTCTCAGGAATCCCATGAAGTGTGAAGTATGTCTCCTTTTTATGGATGAGAAAATTGAGACTTAGAGCATGTTGTAGGGTTGGGACTCGTACCTATGCCTGTTTGATTTTGAAACTACCTGTACACAGTAAATCTGCACTTAAGTTTGGATTAGTTCTAAATTTCTTTCTCCTTAATATAGCTTTGCCTATATGTATGTTTATATATGGGGAGTAATACGACTGAGGGAGTAATAGTTCAAAAAAAGAACTGACAAGTCCATGGCATAGTGGGAGAATTCAGCACACTTTTCCTAGTAATTTATGGGAGCAAACAAAAAATAAAACTGTAAAGACAGAGCAAAATAACCAGCTTAACCATGTGGACATGCATAGAACTTGAAGCTTACTTACTCTTAAGCTTAAGTGGCACATTAATGAAAAGTTACCATGTCCATCCTTCAATAAATTATAAAGAGGTGGTATCATACAGACTACATTTTACAAAGTTAAAACAGTTAATTTGCAAATTTAAGGCAAAAGGCAAGTACATTTTGCAGTGTTCCTTGAGTATGAGATGTTCTTTTTTTTTCTATGTGGAGTACAGGGGCCCCGGCGGGGAAGCACTTGCAGGAGTCAGAGCACCAGAGAATCGAGTCTGCTGTGGAGTAGCCCAGGGTCATGGGGACTAGATACTGCTCCAGTTTTCTTTGGCAGGTTTAGATTGAAGAGTGGTTGACATGAAAACTCCCAGCATTTCAGTTAGGCATTTTGTAAACATAGATCCTTTCCTTCCACTCTCTTAGGGGGGAGAGCCCTTAAAACCACCTGGGACGCCTTGTTTATGGGAATTTTGGGCCATTCCAACATTCCTGTACCCTAGTAATATAGCCTTTTCAGTGCTGGAAAATTAAAATGTCTTGTTGCTCCATAAATTAAACCATGGGCTTTCAAAAAGATGTGAATAGGAGCTTTGTCAATGGAGGATTTTATACTCCTATTTTTTTTTTTTCTGTTAATGTAACAATTCCCATTCCAAGAGGCTGGTGTGTGAGTGTGTGTGTGTGTGTGCGTGTGTGTGCATGCGTGCACACACACTATACTCGTTTTTTTCTGTTAATGTAACAGTTCCCATTCTGAGAGGCTTGTGTGTGTGTGTGTGTGTGTGTGAGTGAGTGTGTATGTGAGTATAAATTGGTTCTTTGTTGGAGTGAGTGGTGTCAACACAGGGCATAGGACATTAAGATTCCGGGCTCTATAGCCAGAGAGAGCTGTGTTTCCTGGGACAAAGTCAGTTGTTTCTCTTCATGATCCTCAGTGTGGACTTTCAAACAGACTATAGGCAGCTCTGTACCTGGCACATGGTTTCAGTAATTGATTGCCATTATAGTCTTTTACAGTGTCTCTAATTTAGACTCCAGTTGGGTTCCATCCATATATCCATACATGCTTGCTTTTATTGATTCATCTTTATAGGTATTTGAGAAGCTATGGCTGTACCTAAATGTTCAAGTTGGTTTCCACTGTCTAAGATGTACAGAGGAGCTTAGAATGCAAGCACTTTAAATTCCAAAGGAACTTCTTCCCTTTATTTTGCACTTGAGGGTGAGAAAAGACCCACAGCATTCCAGTGATTGTCCTCCAGTCAGAAAGTTAACTAGGCCAAGAATCAGGTGTTGCCCAGTCACAGCCATAGTGTGTGTCTGCACTAATTCAGGGCACAGTATCTTTACAAATGCTGCTGTTCCAGTGTTATGTGTACAGAACCCACAGCTTGAGAAATTAAGTCATGGCTCAAGGTCACATGCTCCTGTCCTACTCCTTCTGGCTGTGGATCCACCCTCCTAGCCAGACCCCACACTGTCTCTTTGGTAGGTTTAATATGCTTATTAAAATTAAGTTGCTAGGCCCTCCCTCATGGCACAGCGGGTTAGGACATAGCACTACAAGTTAGCCGCAGCCACTTCAGTGTGAATTCAGTCCCCAGCCCTGGAGGTGACCCACATGGCGCAGCAGACTTCTCCCGACCCTCCTGCTATGCACCCTTAGCAGCATACTTCGTTGATCTGCCTGTTCTGCTCCCCACTCTGTCTCTGGTGAATCCTCTTATTGCCCCTGCTCCTCTGGCCTGTACCCCAGTTCTGTATGCATAAATAAAAATAAATCCTTAAAAAAAAATTAAGTTGCTAAAGCGAGCCCTGTGTCCTTACGTGAAAAATCTTGCACCATATAAGGATGATGTGTCCTAGATTCCCAGATGACCCTGAAATGTTTACCAGCCTCTGAATGATGATTTAAAACCAGCAGAGGATTGACTTGTGCATGTAGGTTTATGTAGCTTGTGTCTACTAGAATTTATTGAATACAGCCCCATGTTCACTTCTGAAATAGGGCATTTGCTGGGTCCCTGGGGACTTCGACCTCCCTGTCCTCTCTCCCCAGTCATATTTTCTCAGGCAGTTGGCAGAACCATATTTCAAGTTGTTACAATTTCGTTTCTTTGGTAATATTAGAATTTAATTTGCGCTTTCTTTCAGGTATCAGAAATCTCTTTTCTTCCCATTTGGCTTCCTGTAACTTTATTCCTTTATTTTATAACTACAGTAAAATAGGTACTACAGAGTGATAGGTACCTTGCAGACTCTGGGATGTTTGCTTAGATCTGTGGGCTGTTTTGTCTGGAAGGACCCCTGGAGGAGCTAAAGGTATGAGAAGTCCTAGCAAGGAGGCATCCCCACATAAGCTGTGGTGTCAGAACAGCTGAGGCATGCTGGATACCATCCTTGTCAGTCAGCTCCACATCCCACCACTTCTTGTAGTTCAGACCTTTGTCATGGTTTCTCCCCTGTTGTCCTGCTGTGACATTTTTAGAGTGTCCATTCGTCAGAGCTCTTTGTGGTATCATATTGAATTTATAACTGCCAGTGCAGCAGCAGAAGAAGCTAAGACAGGAGCAAACTAATGGCTGTAGTTTTGCATCACTGGCAAGTAGGGCATGCCGAGTGGTTTGGGAGTGTACAGTAATGTGGTTGGCCATCTGGATTTTTTTTTTCTAGATTGCTTTCTTATGTAACTGATTCAACCCAATGAGCAAGGTATTTAAGGGAAGAAGTCAATATCTATTTTCTTTTTGATGATTATGAGAACATCATTGTATTTCCTTTAGAACACACACACACACACACACACACACACAGCTGTTGTTTCCCTATGCTGACTTTGGTGTGCCTCCTTGGGGTGCCGCTCCCTGAGTCCCCTTGAAGGCCTAGTGAAGCCAACACTCGAATCTAGGTTCTGCTCTGGCTGGTCTGGCTGGTCACAGTGGTCCTTGCAGCCCTTCCCTCAGAGAGTCAAGATGTGTTCTCCTTTGATGGGCAGGCTTTCCAGAAGCCTTAAAGATGTTCTAACTCCCAAACAGAAGAAACAGAGCAAGCATACTCATGTTATCTACCTCTGTCACCTTAGTCCAAGTGCATGGTTCCCAGACCCTGTCCCAAGTCAGGGATCACCTATAATCCATATTCCAACTGTCACAGGGCACCCCAACATGAACTGGTTGCCTGTCTGTAGGTCCTTACCTGTGCACTTAAGATTCAGCTGTACTACAGCCACACATAAAAAGGTCAATAATGGGTTTATTTACAAGGTGAAAAAAAAAGAGGAACAACACAGGGAAAGAAAGAGAGCTACAAGTTAACTAATGTGTTCTACCAGTTTTGGTGACCTGGAACTACAGTAGCAAGCTGAAAAGTATTAAAGAGCCAAGTAACCAGCCATCAGCCAGCCGCCAGTCACGAGGCCAAGAAAGACCCTCAGCCCAGCCCAACATGTCTGGTTTTATATCCAAAAACCCCCAAAAATGGCTGTTTAACTCTGCCCTCAGGTCCTACCAGCCCTCCCTTTGGTGTTGTTGGGATCTGTAGTTTCTGTGTCTGGAGTGGGGGTGGAGTTCACAAAACCTGCATCTGTAAAGTTCATTCAGGACATCCTTTCCCCATATCACAACTGGTCATCTATTTCATTTAGAAAGTTTGGAAATGTTCTCTGTGTGAAAGGCAATGGATGGGGTTACAGAAGCCAGCTCCTGTTTTTTGGGGACCACATCCTGTGTTCACATGGGTAGGTCATTAATAACTGAAAGATTAGGTCATAGAGAGTTCCTACAACTTAGACATATGTGTGGGTGGTATGTCATACATGCATCAATAAACATATTTGATATTGAAGGCACACTGAGTTGTGAGCATCCCTTCATCCTTAGGAAAGCCTCTAATGAGAAAATATGCGGACGTGATCTTGGAGGGTGGGTTGTATTTTGGACCTGGCTATAAGGAGTGCCTGCTGCATTCAAGGAGACTGGGACAGTGTCAGATGTTTGGTGGTACAATTTGGAGGTTTTTTGGATTCCCCAGAGAGGCTTTTAGGTGGTGATGAGTATAAGCAAGATTTGGCCTTCTAGGCTGTGTGTGCTGAGGATCAGTGTGGTTTCCTTTAGAGAGTGTCCTGCCTGGCTGAACTAGGATTGGAGATAAAATTCCTCCTACTTCAGCATAGGAAACCACTGGCCTATATTATGGGTGCTAAAGTAAACCTACTTAAGGTAAAGCCTAACTGACTTATCACCTGTTCTGAGGGTAGAGGTTTTCGACCAGAGCAGAAGTGTGATTGGACTCACATCGTGGTAACAACAACATATCTACCATAGGCAAAAATGACTTCATATTATTGGGGGAATAATGGTAATTCAATCCCCAAAACAATACATGCTCAAGAACTTTGTAGGAAATGTCTTCCCTCTTATTCCCACAGCAAGACAAGAAGATTCTGTTCAACGGATTTTATTGTAACCTGGAGTTTCTGGAGAATACAACTTAATACAGTAAGGTTAACTCTCAGTTCTTGGGTTGTCTTCTAAATGGTGGTTCTTATCCACTGCCCACCTTTTTCTCAAAAGGAAAAAATGTGTTTTTGATTATAAAATAATCATTGCTAAAAATCATAAAAGTAGAGAAATAAGTTACTGGAAAACCCACTGCAACTATTCCTATTTTATAGATTTCCTCCTAGTCATCTTCTCTGTGCATATTTACATTTATAGTCTTGGCAGATTATTAAAATAACACATGTGGAAAATATAAAAAGTGTTTCAAAAATCATGTGCACATATTACTTTGGGGATAATAACTACTAGCATTTTCAGGTATTTCCTTAAAGTTTTTCTTGATATGTGTGTACATTTTTCTGTCAATAAAATTAGGATATTTCAAATACATATTTGAGACATCATCTTTAAGTTTCTGTTTTAATTTTTAATGATTATGGACAGTGCTGTTGTAATATTATTTTAAACTACGTAGATGTAATTTTAAAAGGGCATATAATTTGTTAAGTGGGTATATTAAAATTTACCTAATCTTTTACTGTGTTTGAGGTGTTGGGAAATTATTTTGATGCTGTGATAGCCTGCAAGGATACTACCTTAAAAGGCACAAAGATAGGTTCCCAGGATGAACCAAAATGTTTGAACCATTTTGTTCATTAAGTTATTTTAAACACAATAAGAAACAAGGGGGAGGAGACATTCACCACACTCAGGTTCATCGGGACAGCAAGCACACACTGCTGGTGTCCTGACTTGAGGAGTTTGCATATAGTGCGTGCATCTCTCTCCACCTCAAATCCTTCTAACTGATGTTATGGTTAAAAGGACCAATTTGGAAAATGTGGGAATGTAGGGTACAAATGGTACCTGGAGCCCATACATACTTGCTTTGTTGGAGATAGCAAGGACAAGCACCCCTGGTCACCAGTACCTCTTTTTTTTTTTT